>NW_021703771.1:35282779-35464227 GCF_005190385.1 Monodon monoceros
ACACACACACACACACACACACACACACACACACACACACACACACACGAGGTTTCTGGAGTAGAGACAGATCGTTATTATTCACTTTAAACCAAGTAAGCACCCTGTGGTTCCCCAAGTCCCTATTCTTTCCCCTGGGGTGATACAACAAAAGCCAGATATTACTCTACAAATACAGGGATTGTATTGCAGGAAAGGGTTCCCCACCACCAACCAAAAGGAATCAGGACATTTATATAAAAGAATCAAGCAGCTGTCCCCTTCCCCACAGAAAGTCTCCTTGGAGGTAAAATGGAAAGGATCCTGGATTCTCATGTAAATAAACCTCTCGTGGAAAAGACCATTGTCTTCAGCTTTACAACCCACAGATGCCTTCAAGGTCCTGGCTTTCACCCCTCCCTCCGCAACTCTAAACACATGCCTCTCTGAGGTAAATCTCTACAGAACTCTCATTATCTAATTAGTCGTAAGTCACCTTTAAGGGCTTGGTAGAACCAAGTTGCAGTAACATTTGTTCAGAAAGCCCTAGCTAGATAGACACATAAAAACATTTTCTCTACAGCCCTACACCATTCTACCCTCCAAATTTGCCAGTATCCATCAAAGAACTTGATCGCAAGCATCAGAAACTTATGACTGATTTAAGCTAAAGAGGAGTTACTAGGAAAAATACAGCCAGGCTTGGGAACAAGGCAAACCCAAGGGAATCTGGACAGCAGCCAGGTTACAATCAGGATCACTCTGCAGAAAGAGTCTGATGCACAGCAGACTATTTTTTGCTATAGTATCCGACTTGGTTCACTTGAGTCAGGCCTCGCCCCCTGCAATCAATCTTCCATACTTCTATTATACAAATGTCTTTCAAATACTTGATCATATCATTCCCCTACTTAAAGTCTGTAAAGTGGTGGTTTGTTTTTTTTTTTCCTTTTTTCTTTTGGCCGTGCTGCGCGGCTTGTGGGATCTTAGTTCCCCGACCAGGGATTGAACCCGGGCCCTCAGCAGTGAAAGCGGGGAGTCTTAACTACTGGACCGCCCTGGAATTCCCTGTCAAGTGGTCTTTATCACGTTCAGAACACAGTTCAGACTAGTGGAATGGCATGCAAGGCCCTTCTAAATCTCCATTTTCAGCTTCATCTTCTTTTGATATTCTGCTATATGAACCCCTCACTCCAACCATGACAAAATATTTGTTCTCCAAATATATAGTGCTTTCTCACATATCACATCTATGATGTGCTGTTACCTTTCCTTGGAATGTTCCTCCAGCCTCATTTACTTGCTTAATTCCTACTTTTTCTTCAAGACTCAGCTCATGACACTCCTTAGATGAGTTAGGGGTATGCCCTCTAGGATCCCATTGTTTATTCTACACACATATATTACACTTTAATCACCATGTGTTAGGTTGTTTTACTGTCTGGCTCCCTCACTAAGTGATTTCATTGAGGTCTTTCTATCTCTATATTCTCCTTGCTCCTCCCTACAATAGCTACTCTTCTACAAGACATACTGCCTCTTATGAAAATCTCACTACAGATTTGATTCTGGAAATATGCTCCTGCATATGGAAGGGACACATGATTTTCAGTAGAAAATGTTAAAAGATATCACCCCAGCAGCAAGTCTCATTGGTAAGAGGCTACATAGCCTCAGGAAAAGTAACCCAGGTTTTATCAATTTCATATACACAGAAATTCTATCATAAAGTATTTAAAAGTCAATGTCTTATAACACCATTGGCTGATATGCCTCAGTGATGTTTGAGGTAATGTTACTTACGTGAAAGCAAAAATCTGGATTTTGAGAAAGACAAATAATGTATAATATCACTTATATGTGGAATCTAGAAGACAGACTTCAGAGAAACAGAGAGTAGAGTGGTGGTTATCAGGGGATGGGGGTGGGGGAAAAGGGGAGATTTTGGTTAAAGGGTACAAACTTCCAGTTATAAGATTAACAAGTTTGGAGATGTAATATACAGCATGGTGATTATAGGTAATAATATTGTATCATATACTTGAATGTTGCTAAGAGAGTAGATCTTAAATGTTCTCACCACAAAAAAATAAATGGTAACAATGTGATAGGATGGAGATGGTAATCATTTTGCAATTTATAAATGTATCAAATCAATACACTGTGCACCTTAAACTTACAAAATTACATCTCAATAGAGCTGGGAAAACACACACACACACACACACACACACACACACAAACAGCTAATGCAAGAGGGAAAAGTATCTGGGATTTAAGGAAGCAGGTAATGTTTTAAGACATCAACATGTCAATAATATGGGGTGGCTTTGTGCTATCACCCTCGTTAAGCAAATCAGATAATTGTTTACGTCCCTGCCAGTGCTTTGATGCTGTAATTGCAGTAATTGTATGCTCAATAAAAGTAATGGAGAACAACTGACAGGCAGTCATGAGCACATGGATGACCCAGAACAAAGCTGTCAGACTCTGCATGTTAGGGTGTAATTATGGACCAGAGCAGAATCCACCATGATTGGAAGTCTAATTTTGGCTCAGTACCATGACTCTGGGAAAACCAGAGAAGTATTTCCAAATCATTACTGCCAGGTATTTTATAAGCTCAGGCTAACAATTAGCCATACTTACATGGACTGTGGTAATAATAGGTGATAAATATTTTCTTTTATCTTTAAAACTGCATCCTTTTTTTTCCTTCTATACCAGGAAGGCTCAGAAGCTTGTCATTAGAATAATGAGACAACAGACTCAGTTCTAAGATGAAATAGGTATTTTAAATAGATGAGTGAATTCCTTTTTATTTTATTTTTTATTATTTTTAAAAAATCTATTAAAAAACCTTTTTTGGGCTACGTCAGGTCTTAGTTGCGGCATGCGGGATCTTTCATTGTGGTGTGGGCTCTTCATTGTGGCACGCAGGCTTCTCTCCAGCTGTGGCATGCGTATTTTCTCTCTCTAGTTGTGGCACGCGGGCTCCATGGCGCATGGGCTCTCTAGTTGAGGCACGTGGGCTTAGGTACCCCGCGGCATATGGGATCTTAGTTCCCTGACCAGGGATCCAACACGCATCCCCTGCATTGTAAGGTGGATTCTTTACCACTGGACCACCAGGGAAGTCCCTAAATTCCTTTTTAATGATTATTATTATCTCTCAAATGCAATTAAGTTTAAAATTCAATTGACAGAAAAACACACAATTTGTTAACACATATATGTATAATAGAACTATATATTTATAAATTTACACATTGATATTAATTCATTTTTTAAAAAAATCTTCAAGGGTAATACCCATGAACCTGATAAAGGTGTTACTTCTGAGGAGGGACATTATATTGGGAGAAGTAAAGCTAAGGCCACATGCAGAAATTTATACATTTATTTTAATGTCTCTATATTTCTTAAGTTTTTATCAAAAAAATCCCAAGTTGTATTAAGTATTAATCTTGCCAGTTGAAAAACAAAACAAAACAGAAAAACCACATGAACTGGTAGAGCAGGATTTGACACGGACTTGATAGAATTTCCCATGCCCCTAATAGCTCTGTTACTGTGACACAGTTATATTATAAGCATACTTACATAAAACATTCAGAAATCATTTTAATATGTATCTGGTATTTTATTATATAGATGTAGTATGATTTTATTCATAGGTCTCTTATTTTGTTCCCAACTATCTAAAACAACTTTTAAAACTTTTTGTTACGTTTGCCAAACACAAACCAAAGTAGAGGGAATATTCATAAGTAACCCCCAAGTATCCATAATCCAGCTTCAGTGATTATCAATTTATGGCCAAATATGTTTGCCTAAAATGAAAACTTTACTTTCTCTATTCATATAACTTCTTCCTCTTTGTAATCATCTTTCTCTAAAGAAGAGATTTTTTTAATCAATTTATTTATTATTTATTTTATTTTTTAATTTTTGGCTGTTGGGTCTTCGTTGCTGTGCACGGGCCTTCTCTGGTTGCAGTGAGCAGGGGCTAATCTTCCTTGCGGTGCGCGGGCTTCTCACTGCAGTGGCTTCTCTTGTTGCGAAGCACAGGCTCTAGGTGCACGGGCTTCAGTAGTTGTGGCATGTGAGCTCTAGAGCACAGGCTCAGTAGTTGTGGCGCATGGGCTTAGTTGCTCTGTGCCATGTGGGATCTTCCTGGGCCAGGGCTTGAACCCATGTCCCCTGCATTGGCAGGTGGATCCTTAACCACTGTGCCACCAGGGAAGCCCAAGAGATTTTTATAAATATCTGGATTCTGATCCACTCACCATTCTCAACGGTTTTAATTAGGCTTTGAAATCATCTTTCATTAATGACAAGGTCATTTATCAGAGTTTCACAACTATCTGGGCAAGCTTATTTAAAATCTAGATCCTCTAAGATTTTTCTCTATCCCTGTGACAAAAATGAAATATCAAAAAATATAAAAATCCTGTGCAAAGAACTACAATGATAATTATGTATATAAACCTATCAGTGTGCACTGACAGGTAGTTAAAGAGTTGAGTAAAATAGAGGGATCAGCAAATAAAATAACTTGGAAAAAAGTTCTAAGATTTGTACCCACACTTAACATTTTCTTTCAAGCCATGGTCTTTGGTTTTAAACATGTTTTGATCAAATGAAAATAAACTCAGGTGGCAGATGCAGGCCAAGTTCACTATTTCAGGGCCTCCACATAGCATCTTCCTGGAGGTGCTTTGCAACTTAAAATAGTGTTCACGTCCAATGCTTGGCAGAACAGAATTCAGAGGCCAAGACCGTGAACCAGACTGGAGAGCAAGATAAATGGAGTGTAGGTATATCAGAGAAGACAACACCGGGGTGTTTTAGCGCAGTGGTAAATTCAGGACCATGGACAGTGATGTGCGTGCCCTTACCACCTGTTTCGTTTTGTTTTGTGCTTTCTGTATCATAAAAGTATATTTTTTAACATCTTTATTGGAGTATAATTGCTTTACAATGTTGTGTTAGTTTCTGCTGTATAACAAAGTGAATCAGCTATATGTATACATATATCCCCATATCCCCTCCCTCTTGTGTCTCCCTCCCACCCTCCCTATCCCACCCCTCTAGGTGGTCACAAAGCACTGATCTCCCTGTGCTATGCAGCTGCTTCCCACTAGCTATCTATTTTACATTTGGTAGTGTATATGTCAATGCTACTCTCTCACTTCGTCCCAGCTTACCCTTCCCCCTCCCCGTGTCCTCAAGTGCATTCTCTACGTCTGCGTCTTTATTCCTGTCCTGCCCCTAGGTTCATCAGAACCATTTTTTTTTTAGATTTCATGTACATGTGTTAGCATACCATATTTGTTTCTCTCTTTCTGACTTAGTCCACTCTGTATGACAGACTCTAGGTCCATCCACCTCACTACAAATACTCAATTTCGTTCCTTTTTATGGCTGAGTAATATTCCATTGTATATATATGCCACATCTTTATCCATTCATCTGTTGATGGTCACTTAGGTTGCTTCTATGTCCTGGCTATTGTAAATAGTGCTGCACCACCTCTACTTTGGATAGTTTGCTTTTATAGAAAAGCATATTTTATTGTGTATCATGCAGTAGTGGCTGGAGTGAAAGCACAGGCACAGTTCAGAGGCCAACTGCAGAGGCCAATCTGGCATCCACAGAGCCCAGGCAGAGGCATGGTAAAGGTCTTAAAATCAGATATCCAGGAGTCACACTCAAGGAAAGGAAAAGTCCAATCTGAGAACAAAAATAAGGATTGGGGTACAAGCTAAGGCTGTATAAAATAGAAAGGGAAGGAATTCAGACTTGAGAACTAGAAACAGCACTTTCAAGTGAAGCAGCACGCAAGCAGCTGCCAACAACAGTGCACAGAGAATAAGGTCTTCCTGCCCTTTGATCTGATTCAATTCAATTCAGTTGGATTCAAGTCCACAAGTACTCAATGCATGCCAATAATAGTGAGACAATGGTTTTAAGCAATAATCCTGTGTGGACAGATAACAGCTAACAGATTTGCGCTGCTCACAGGTGTGAACAGCATTAAATGGAGGCCATTGATTACAACTGTGACGTAGGTCCTCTGGAGCCCTCATGGTCTTGACATTTTAGAAGCAAATACCTTAATTCACTACCGATTATTTTGCTCTAACCCAGAGAAGATTAAAAAAAAAAACAAAACAGAATGAAAAGAAGAATGAGGTAATTGGGGAAGGGGGAAAAATGATGAGTACTGATATGATTATTCTCATCTTTGTTTTAGGAATTTCATTTTAACTTTTTTTTCCTGTCAAGACAAAAAATGACTTTATATGAACCTGCTTTAGGAAGAAAACCACAAGTGTGTGTGTGTGTATATGTGCATATTAGTTGAGAAGACATTTTGTCTTGATTTTATCCCCAATAGATAAAGGGGTGCGAACACAATTGGGAAAAATAGATAAGTAAGCAGAGTATATAGAGAAAAGTTTTTTCCATTCAAGAAGAAAGTCACCTCTTACTTAAGGGTAAGAACAGAATCCTTATAATCTCTTTTTACATATTTTAAATAAAGGACAGTCTTATTAAAAGAAGCAAACCAAGAGTACAGGAGGTAAGATGGTTAACATCAGAGGCTCTTTTCTCAGAGATTGACAGTGTTGGCCAACTAAGTGGGAAGAAACTCTAACTAGAAGTTCAAGAGTTTGGCAAATAAGCAAGCAGAAGTAGTAGAAGACCATATACGCACTTTATTTTGCTACATCACCAGCATAATTATCATGGATGCAAATGTAATGTGGTATTAACATAAGTTCATTGACCTCCTCAATGGATTTGGTATAATGTGACTGACTACATGGATGTCCTCAAAATTCTTCAATGCTCCATGTGTACTTTTTCCAAATTCGTGCTTTGTTGGTTACAGGATAAATTTCTATATAAGAGATGCATTTTCTTGTCAGAGATATACAGGAAACTATACCACTGCCTAAGACATTCAGGTCTTGTCTAATAACTGGGAATATCAAGGGCCAAGCCTGGACCATAATGATTTTTATTCTGCATATGCTATGACTAGGGCCTTGGAGCCAACTCCTAGAAAAGGTGTCAACTAACTGTTTCTATAAAGGGCCAGATAGTAAATATTTGTAGGCCTTTGTAGACCCCATATTCTTCTCCATCACATATTCTCCTTCATTTAAAAATTTTTTAAGCAACAATTCAAAATGTTAAAAAAATTCTTAGACAGACCACAAGCCAGATTTGATCCATAGGACATAATTTGCCAACTCCTACCAGGAAAATAGTTAGAAGATTAGAGTTAATTGGTCTAAAGAAAGTAGTGGGATGAGGGTCTATCAATGAAAACCAGAGAAATACAAATAACCTTCTAAAGAAGATGTGCCATTCTTTTTTTCAAAGAAATGATATGGCCATGCTATTTACGTTTTGGTTTTTTTGAAAGTTAAAATTAATTTGTCTTTTGGAAAAGGATATGTGTCCATTCCCTATGAGCAGCAATGTTTATAGGAGTAAATTAATAAGAAAGACTGCTGACAAACTCAAGTGGAATATCACTACCCTCCTTGATTTTCTTCTTCATGACAGAACTGTTTAAGCAATAACTCGAGAGAAGAAAACTTTCCTTCTATATTATATGGAGAAAACTTGTATGTGGATAGGTGTGTGTATTTAGATATAAGAAATAGATGAAATATATGTTATATATATAATACATATATGATACTGAATATATAAAATGTGTATATATAATTATATAAACATATTTACGTATTTTCTCTAGTTCACAGTTCTTACTTTTGCAGAACACAGCTTTCATATATAATTTCAAAAGATATATAAAGGAGCTAATAGAATATGATCAGATGAGTAGGAGTGGTCATTGCACAGCCATTCAGTTAACTAGTTTTGTGCAATCATTACCTCCCACCTCCATAAGGTACTGGACATACTCACTCATGTAGTGAAGAGGTCTCCAGTGTCACGTTATAGAGCAGTACTCACGTCTGGAGTGAAGAGAGTTCTGCATTTGCCTGACAGCTATTGCCAAGGTACACCTTACCTGTTTCAATTAATCAATCTGCCACTCCTTTTAGGGGAGGAAGTTTTTCATAAATGTACGAATTTAGATTAAACTTACTATCAAGGAGGTGGCACTGTCTGCTACAAATGGATCCCATATGTGCTAATTATGGTACAGAACACAGGAGCTATAGAGATTAGGGTAATGACTTGGATGGATGAACAAATAGGTCAGCTAGAGATGAGGGAACTGATTTGTCTAATATTAGAACCAAGCCCTACAAACCCCCTGCCTGAACTAAATCATTCAATTGCTTCTGCAGCTTTAGAACTTAAAGTATGATTTTAAACCTTCAGAGTTTTTGATTTTCATGTATTTGCAGGTCATCTGCCTCTGGAGAATTATAGGAGATGTAAAAACACACTATTTAACAAAACTGCATTCCTGGGGGTTTATGATTTGTCAAAAGATTCTCTACCATTCTGTAAGACTTTCATTATTTCCCAAATACCCATCATATAAAGGCTCTGTACATGAAAATCCTCAGCAATTGCATGGGCTGCAGTCATGAACAAATATCAAAATATAACAAAAAGATGTTCCTCCATAACATTTATCAGCAGATGGGACTTTATGATTTGAGTAGATAATATATGGTGATAAGCAGCCAACACATTGGGATGGCTGCGGATCTAGGAGCTGAGGGACACAGGCTCTCAGTTCATTTCTGCCTTAAGGGCCTTTGTACATTTAAGACATTTAACACCTCAGTGCCTCATTTTTCTCTATAAAATTGATTTCACGTGCCAGGATCTATACCTTAATTAATGCTAACATTATCTGAAAGAAGGAACAGGAGAGGGTTCTTTGTTGTGCATTTCTCCCTGCCTTTCAAATGTACCCTTCTCAATTTTTATCCCACAAAAATAAACATACCAGATTAAGTGATAGGATGAGAAGGATCATTGGTTAAAAAAACAAAAGCTAAGCTACTGGGCAATATGATCTGATGTAACACGTCAATTTCCTTAGTCAACCAAAGACCATCTCTGTATGTGCTGCCCAGACATCTCACCTCTATGGCAAGAATTGGGTCAGAGAGTTTAAAAGAGACCAGTTTTTACCACCATAGGAAAAATTGAAGGTTATTCACATTATTGGATGTAACGGGGCCGTACTGAGTCAAAATCAGCATTTAGCCATGTCTGGACCAGACTTTTGTTTTTCTACTTTTCTCCCCTGCTGTCTCCCACACCTGCACACTCCCACCAACCACATACCTGAGGCCACAGATGGAGAAAACAGTATGTTCTGTGTCTTGGATACTTGGAGCCCTCCAGAAAGAGAAGTTACAAAAAAAAAATTCCAAGGAACACATTATACGGCACTCTAGGAGCTAAGGGAACACAGCTGGACATAGTGAGGAACTGGGGTATTATCCATCTGTCTTCTCACAGCACAACATGACTTGGCATCACCAACAATAGCTTCAGAAAATGCAGGGCGGCTTCAGCACCTCCAGATTTGGCAGCTCTGAAAGCAATGAAAGATGGCACCTTCAATAGAGTCAATATTATATTGGAAGTGGGCAACAATGCCAGGTACCACTTTCAGAGGCTTCCCTTCACATTAACCAGGTGACCAGAATCCCAGATATGAGAGGGCTTCCTAAGCTGATGTGCATCATTCCTTAAGATTCAGAGGGATCCTGGAAGTCCAGTGATAGTAGGTGGGGGCAGTAACGTGAAATTTGATTGATCACTTATTTAATGCCATTTGTACCCACAGGCTGGTAAAGACTGAGGAATTCAGCATTTGTGGATTTTCTGGTAAAAATCCAGATTTCAAATAAACCATGGAAATGCATAAATTTCATCTTCAAGTTATATGGCCCATTTGGGGGCAGAAATATAGTTGCCATATTCATATGTTATAATCAGAGAGGTGTTGGCAAGAACCCTTGCTAGAAAAAAAAAAATCATTTCCATTGACTGCTGAAATTGTACCATAAATAACATAAATAATATATTCCTTTTTTTAAGCACTGCTTTCTGAGAGCAGATCTGTTCTTTTATCAGATGAAAAAAAGGTGGAAAAGGAGTAATGGGGAGGTGGGTAGCAAAGAAGTGAAAATGAGAGGAAACAATGAAGAAAATGTCTTGTGCCTCGAAGTCTTCCTCTGGCTGGAAGGCAGGAGGAAAGGGCCCTTTCAGTCTCTGCTTCAGTCTCCCTCCTCCCCAGCGTGTCTCTGAGCAGTTTCTAGTTATGCTGGTAAGATGGGTGGCATGGTTGGGTGAAAGGATCACTGGACTTAGGAATAGGACACCTGGTTTTAGACCTGTATCTCTAACTAGCTAACTACAGGTTCTTGGAATGGGGGGTGGTGGGAGATGAGTGGCCATGATTTGTAGTATTTGCCAATTTCTGTGATGTATATGTTCCCACCGTGACCTATTTCAAGCTACCAGCGTGATGTCACTGAACGTGGAGTTGTGAAGAGATGCAAAGTGGCACATCACATAGTACTGCTACCATACACACATAATAGATGTAAACAGTAACCGCAAGTACATAGATGGCAATAGAATGTAGAAAAATCATTAGGAAATGATGAGTTCTAAGTATTTCTTACCTGTGTGTGTGTGTTCAAAATAGCTGAATTTTACTGAATTACTACTGTGGGTCAGACTTTTTTTTTTTAATTAAGGTCTAACTGGCATAAAATAAATAGCACTTACTTAAAGTGTACAATTTGATCATTTTTGGTATATGTATGCACCCATGAAACCGTCAATAAAATATCCACCACCCCAAAAATTTCCCTTGTGCCCTTTTGTAACCCCTCCCTTTTGCCCCTCCCATCCTCACTCTATTCCCCAGGCAACCATTGATCTGCTCTCTGTCACAGTAATTTGGATCTTCTAGGACTTTATAAGAGTAGAATCATACAGTGTGTACCCTACTGTTCTCTTGCTTCTCTCACAGACTAATTATTTTGAGATTCACCCATGTTGTATATATCAATAATGTATCCTTTTAATTGCTGAGCATATTCCATTGTACGAATATACGATAATTTGTTTATCCATCTACCTACTGATGGATGTTTGGGTTGTTTCTATCTCAAAGTTTAATGACACTCATTTTTTAAAAAAATTCTTGGGATTTCCTTGGTGGTCCAGTGGTTAAGACTCTGTGCTTCCACTGCAGGGGGCATGGGTTCAATCCTTGCTCAGGGAACTAAGATCCCACACCAGCATGCCATGGGGCGCAGCCAAAAAAAAAAAAAAAAAAAAATTCCTTTTACTCTTTTGAGTTTCATTGTAACAGCTTCTATAGCTATGTATTCAAGTTCATCCATTTTCTGCAATGTCTAATCAGCTGTTAATCCACTCTATAGTATATCTTTTCATCTCCAACCTTGTAGTTTCATCTCTAGAAATTATATATGGGTCTTTTTTTGTCTTCAGTGTTTCTACTTAAATGTTGACCACATGGAATACAGCTAAAATAAATAAGTGTTTTACAGTCTTTCTGCTAATTATGACCTCTGCGTCTGTTCTGAGTTGGTTTAACTGATTAATTTTTCTTTTTATGACTCCTGTTTTCCTGCTTCTTTGCAATCCTGGTAATCTTGCATTAGATATTGTGAATTTTACTTTGTTGAGTGCTGCATTTTTTTGTACTCCTCTAAATTTTCTTGAGTTTTTCTGAGATGTAGTTAAGTTACTTAAAAACAGTTTGTTCCTTTTGAGCCTCAATTTTTAGGGTTTTTAAGGTGAGGACAGAGCAGTAGTTAGTCTAGAGTTAGATGTTCCCCACTACTGAGGCAAGACCTTTCTGAGTATTTTATCCAAATTATGAGTTTTTCCAGCTGGTGAGAACAGGTACTATTTCACATCATGTGTGAGCATAGAATACTATTTTTGGTAATCCTTTCAGATAGTTGTTTTGCCAGGATCAAGTAATTTCGTTATATGCAGGTACTGGTTAGTACTCTGCAGAATATTCCAGAGGAACCCTGTCCGGAGCTCTAAGATGCTCTCTCCCTGCAGCTCTCTCCTCTGCTACTTTGTCCTGAGAACTGTAGCTGCCTTGGTCTCACTAGACCCTCAGCTCTATCTCAACTCAGTGGGTCCAGGCTCTGGCTGTGTGCTCCCTCTTTGCTCCATTGCCTGGAACCTTTCTCAAGGCAGTAAGCTGGGGCCACTTGCAGGCTTCTTTTTGTTTGTTTCTCATCTCTCAGGGATCGCTGTCTTTTGTTACCAGATGTCCAGTATCTAGAAAACTGTTGTTTCATATATTTTGTCTAAGTTGAAAATTTTCTTTTTCAGGTGGACAAGTCAGGTCATTTCCTGTTACTCCATCTTGGCTGGAGGCAGTATAATTACCTTTATTTTTAGTATTTATTTCATTATAAGTTTATACAATTTAATTTTTAATAAGGACTGTGTAAATCAACTGGCTCACAAAGTTCCTGAAAATTTAGCAATTGGCTTTCACAAATCAGTATAAGCTGCCTCTGAGCCTCACTTTCTACATCCATCTGACAAAGAGATTATCTTATTCAATTTAAGATTACCTCTCGTTATCAAGTCTAAATTCCATGACCTAAAGAACTGTTCTAGTCAGATTTATTCAATAATTTAAAAAATTCTAATTAAAAAGTGAAGCAAATAAAATAAAATTAATAAATTCTTTAGGATTCAGCCTCAGGATTTAACTTACCATATTACTCTCTTCTCTTTATTCAGTGGAGTCTCTTGCCTCTATGCAGGCCAAGGCACATTTCTAGCTCAGGCCTTTGTCATCTCTAGATTAAGAAGTTATTGCAGGGCTTCCCTGGTGGTGCAGTGGTCAAGAATCCGCCTGCCAATGCAGGGGACATGGGTTCGATCCCTGGCCTAGGAAGATCCCACATGCCGTGGAGCAACTAAACCTGCAAGCCACAACTACTGAGCCTGCGTGCCACAACTACTGAAGCCCACGCACCTAGAGCCCATGCTTCACAACAAGAGAAGCCACCGCAACGAGAAGCCCACGCACCGCAATGAAGAAAAAGGAGAGTGCTCAGATCAGTAAAATTAGAAATGAAAAAGGAGAAGTTACAACAGACACCATAGAAATACAAAGCATCGTAAGAGACTACTACAAGCAGCTCTATGCCAATAAAATGGACAACCTGGAAGAAATGGACAAATTCTTCGAAAAGCACAACCTTCCAAGACTGAACCAGGAAGAAATAGAAAATATGAACAGACCAATCACAAGCACTGAAATTGAAACTGTGGTTAAAAATCTTCCAACAAACTAAGTCCAGGACCAGATGGCTTCATTAGAGAAGGGCTAATACCCATCTTTCTCAAACTCTTCCAAAAAATTGCAGAGGAAGGAACACTCTCAAACTCATTCTACGAGGCCACCACCACCCTGATACCAAAACCAGACAAAAAGAAACCAGATACTACAAAAAAAAAAATTACAGATCAATATTGATCCTCAACAAAATACTAGCAAACAGAATCCAACAACTCATTAAAAGGATCATACACCATGATCAAGTGGGATTTATCCCAGGGATGCAAGGATTCTTCAATATATGCAAATCAATCAATGTGATACACCATATTAACAAATTGAAGAATAAAAACCATATGACCATCTCAATAGATGCAGAAAAAAATTTTGACAAAATTCAACACCCATTTATGATAAAAACTCTCCAGCAAGTGGGCATAAAGGGAACCTACCTCAACATAATAAAGGCCATATATGATGGACGCACAGCAAACATTACTCTCAATGGAGAAAAACTGAAAGCATTTCCTCTAAAATCAGGAATAAGAGAAGGATGCCCACTCTAGCCACTATTATTCAACATAGTTTTGGAAGTCCTAGCCATGTGAATCAGAGAAGAAAAAGGAATACAAATTGGAAAAGAAGAAGTAAAACTGTCACTGTTTGCAGATGTCATGATACTGTATATAGAAATTCCTACAGAGGCCACCAGAAAACTACTAGAGCTTATCAATGAATTTAGCAAAGTTGCAGGATACAAAATTAATACACAGAAATCTCTTGCATTCCTATACACTAACAATGAAAGATCAGAAAGAGAAATTAAGGAAACACTCCCATTTACCATTGCAACAAAAAGAATAAAATACCTAGGAATAAACCTACCTAAGGAGGCAAAAGACCTGTACACAGAAAACTATAAAATACTGATGAAAGAAATCAAAGAGGACACAAACAGATGGAGAGATATACTATGTTCTTGGATTAGAAGAATCAATATTGTGAAGATGACTATACTACCCAAAGCAATCTACAGATTCAATGCAGTCCCTATCAAAATACCAATGGCATTTTTCACAGAACTAGAACAAAAAATGTTACAGTTTGTATGGAAACACAAAAGACCTTGAATAGCAAAAGCAATCTTGAGAAAAAAAAAAAAAAAACGGAGCTGGAGGAATCAGACTCCCTGGCTTCAGATTATACTACAGGGCTACAGTAATCAAGACTGTATGGTACTGGCACAAAAACAGAAATATAGATCAATGGAACAGGATAGAAAGCCCAGAGATAAACCCACGCACCTATGGTCACCTAATCAATGTCAAAAGAGGTCAGAATATACAATGGAGCAAAGACAGCCTCTTCAATAAGTGGTGCTGGGAAAACTGGACAGCTACATGTGAAAGAATGAAATTAGAACACTCCCTAACACCATACAGAAAAATAAACTCAAAATGGATTAAAGACCTAAATGTAAGGCCAGACACTATAAGACTCTTAGAGGAAAACACAGGCAGAACACTCTTTGACATAAATCACATCAAGATCTTTTTTGACCCACCTCCTAGAGTAATGAGAATAAAAACAAAAATAAACAAATGGGACCTAATTAAACTTAAAAGCTTTTGCACAGCAAAGGAAACCATAAACAGGATGAAAAGGCAACCCTCAGAATGGGAGAAAATATTTGCAAATGAAGGAATGGACAAAGGATTAATCTCCAAAATACACAAACAGCTCATGTAGCTCAATATCAAAAAAACAAACAACCCAATTAAAAAATGGGCAGTTGACCTAAATAGACATTTCTCCAAAGAAGACATACAGATGGCCAACAAACACATGAAAAAATGCTCAACATCACTCATCATTAGAGAAATGCAAATCAAAACTTCAGTGAGGTATCACCTCACAGCGGTCAGAATGGCCATCATCAGAAAATCTACAAACAACAAATGATGTAGTGGGTGTGGAGAAAAGGGAACCCTCTTGCACTGTTGGTGGGAATGTAAATTGATACAGCCACTATGGAGAACTGTATGGAGGTTCCTTAAAAAACTAAAAATAGAGCTACCACATGACCCAGCAATCCCACTCTTGGGCATATACCCAGAGAAAACCATAATTCAAAAAGACATATGCACTCCAATGTTCATTGCAGCGCTATTTGCAATAGCCAGGTAATGAAAGCAACCTAAATGCCCAGTGACAAATGAATGGATAAAGAAGATGTGGTACATATATACAATGAAATATTACTCAGCCATAAAAAGGAACGAAATTGGGTCATTTGTAGAGATGTGGATGGACCTAGAGACTGTCATACAGAGTGAAATAAGTCAGAAAGAGAAAAACAAATATCGTTTATTAACAAATATATGTGGAATCTAGAAAAATGGTACAGATGAACCGGTTGGCAAGGCAGAAATTGAGATGCAGATGTAGAGAACAAACATATGGACACCAAGGGGGGAAAGTGTGGAGGGGATGAATTGGGAGATTGGGATTGACATGTATACACTAATATGTATAAAATGGGTAACTAATAAGAACCTGCTGTATAAAAATAAATAAAATAAAAAATTTAAAAAAAGAATTAAAATTATTGCAACTGGTATTTCTGCTTTCAGTCATGTTTCTCTTCAATTCTACTCTCCATGGCATCAGGAGAACCTGTTCTAAAGTCACAGGTTTGATCAGGTGTTTTCCCATTGCCTGCAGGATGAAGTCCAAACTCCTTAGGATGATATACAAGGCCTTTGCAACAAAAGAAATATAACAAAATAAATCACTGCCAAATCTTATTCCCTTTGGTAATATTATACATCCACATCCTTGTCATGGCTCCATGGAGGCACAGGGTGATTTCCCACCCTTTGACTTTCAACTTGCCCATGTGATTGCTTTGACCAATGGTATGTTAGGAATGTGACATGAACAGGGGCTTAAAAGGAGCTTGCATGGTTGGGCTTGTTCTTCTGCCATCACTCTAAGAACATACTGTGATACCCTTGGTCCCTGCAGCCTGAGTCCAGAATGAGATATGTGGGCTGGACCCACAACCTGAAGCAGAGCTTCCCAGCCAACCCCTGCTTAGATCAGCTGATTAGCAGTTGAACTGCAGACCTATGAGCATGAAAATAAATGCTAATTATTGCAGGCCAAAAATATGTTCATGGTTGTTTATTACACAGCAAAAGATGATAGACACAATAACTAACATTTTAGTCCTTATACAGTGCCAGGAACTTTCACATCTATTAGCTCATTTAACTTTCCCAATAACCTATGAAACAGTCTTTCTTGCACTGAACAGATGGGAGAACTGATATTTAGTGAGCTCATGTTACTTGCTTAAGTCTATAGACTAAGTAAGTGTGGTGGATATGGGATTTGAACTCAGATTTGTTTTTCCCCACTACACGCCTTCATCTCCTACTGCTCCCCTAATTTCTGCTATTTTCTGCTTTGGCAATAGCGTACTCTAAAATACAATTTATATCTCCAGCCTTTGCACATGTTGTACCCCATGCAGCACCTACCATATGGTAGGTGCTCAACAAATATTTATGGAATGGCTAATGAATAAGTGGCTGTTTAGAATTCCTCTTTTTTGTCACCTAGATAATTCACAAATAATCTTCAAAACCTGGTTTAGAGATCACTTCTATGTGAAGTTTTTTCTTCACCTCTCCAATTTCCTCCTTTGTGCTTTTCAATCTTTACCACAGTCAAAAGTTCTGCCTCTCATACTAAATTGCAGTTATTTCATGACACATTTGTTTTCCTGATCTTAGGATTTCTCAACATTAAGTTTCACAATAATTCATGTTGCATTCCTAGGGCTAGTCTGGGCACATGCCTAATAAGTGTGTTTTCATTCTAAGTGGTATTTTTGATCACCAAAATAATACCAGATCTAAGCTTCCAGGAAATTCTAACGAATTTAAGCATCATGACCATCCATCAATGCTATCCACATTTATAAGCAGACACTAAAAACAAAGTTAAAACTAGTAAGTTTCAAGAGGTGTAGGAAACTCCTTACCTGTAACCTAGGACTTTCCACCTCTCCTCCATGCCCTTCCTGAAAATCACTGCATAGAGCAGGATGTTATGATGGGAAAGCACCACACCTGTGGAGGGCATACTTGCAGGGGGAAAAAGTTTGTTTAATCTCAAGGTTTCAGACTGATTTTTCTTAACCAAACTATTTGAAATGCATAGAGTTTTATAAGGATAAATAAAATTAACTACATTTTGAAGTAAGTACTTTTAAAATCACTTATTCTGATAGAAGCTGCAGAAAAGACTCCCTGGATGATACTTTATCACTTTATCAAAGAATTGCAACAACCACTAGATGTCAGCACTTATGAACTGAAATCCTGCCAATGGTTCTGATGTCAGTTTCATTTTTTCTTTAAGGTTATGATTTATGAGAAAAGATAATTGGAAAACATATGAAAGGTTTGCTTGAAATATATAAAATAATATATTTAGAAAATAATAAACTCAATTATGGTGACAATTCTTAAAACAAGAATAAAAATCTAACTTTAAATGACCATTTTGCAAGCCCTGGAGGTTCACCAACTGGCACTTTGCCAAATCAGGACCAGGACAAAATTCTATGTGCAAGGATTCTCTACAAGCAGTACCCTATCATCTCAAGAACCAAATAACTGGACTTTGAATCTAAGTATTTGGGAGTTCCTTCAGGTCATGGGACCAAGATGTTCTTCACAAAAGAACCACACTAGCTATGGTCCTGCACACGTGCTGCCTGTGTTGCTTCTTGGCACCTGCCCAACAACTATTTTCAGTCTCTCAGATTTAGGCCATAGAATCACTAAGTTCCCTTGTGCATCTCTTTTGAAGCATAGTCAACAAAACAAATCAAGATCAGTGCACTGACAGGCTGCTTAAAATACAAAAATTGTTTGCTTGTTTTTCCTGGAACATAAAAATCCCTCTTGGGCCACTTCTGAGCAGCAAAACAAAGTGAGATGCGCCAGGAGAAAGGAGCATGACAAAGGTGTGCCGACTGGGCGGGGTCTGTGAGCCTGCGGCTGGAAGTACTGCAAGTCTAATTAGCTGCTTAATGAACTATTATTAAGCTGTCTGGGGTTGAGTGAGGAATGTACACAGTTGGCTCAGCTGACTGGCATCATTTTGCTCAGAGTCTGCAGTGAAACAATAGAATTTGTTAGGTCATTAGATATATTTTCATAGGTAGTCTCAGAGATCTCTTCCATAAGTAAGGTTCCATAACACGTGAGGCTAATTAAATAGACCCTGTCTCTTCCACCACCTGAACTTAGTTTTAAGAATATGAAAGTGTTTTTTTCTTATTTAAAAATAAAAACAAGGTAAAAATCACACCACAGAATTAACATTTCTATTGAGCGTGCCTTATGACAGAGAGGTAAAATAAGGCTCTAATATTGCTTTCCATTTTCCCCAGCCTCACATTTTTGTTTGCATGCTCTGAGAATTTTGTCCCAGACTATTAGTTAAATTATTATAATACACTAAAATTTTCTTTCAGTGATTATAAGATTTATATTCCACTTTCTAACTATAATTACCAGAGTTATTTGAATTTAATTCTGTGTTTAAGTGGGTTCAATGTGTATCGACAGTTCTTTCCTACATAACTTGATTATATATTTTCATTTACATTTTAAAGATGAAGAAAAAAATTCTTAAACTGCTTTTGTTTACTTGTTTTATTAAAGATTATATGGAGGTTTAGAGATAGAATTAGGGTTATTTGACATTCTTTTCTTGTTTTGTAGAGTCCTTATTTTCTTTAATCTCCTTGAGACTCAAAGAAATTATGTAAAATTTTGTTCTTCTGAAGTGTACTCTTTATCATTTACATCCTCTAGTCCATTCTGTTTTTCTTCTAGCATTTCTGTACAGGTTTCATGGGAGTGTCTCTTGCTATTTGCCAAAAAATAGTGTGGTGGAATCATCTTAATGCCTTTCCTTATTCATTTGGGGACTCTTTGAATCATTATTTTAGAATATGAGGTGGGGGTTTCATTTTGATGCTTTTTATCCTATAATCAGTCCCTTGGTTGCCTAAGAGTGGGTGGGTGGGTGGTTAAAAGCCCATGGGCTGAAGGAAGCCACAGTGTTAGGGCTTTATGTTAAAAACTCTACCATTGCCCAGTTACGCCAAAGTATGAAAAGTATTTTAGCGTTCTTACTCAATGGAATGTCCTTGGGTGTTGGTCAAAGAATTTGATTTAAATATACACACTACTATATATTAAATAGATAGCCAACAAGGACCTACTGTACAGCACAGGGAACTAAACTCAATATTTTGTAATAACCTATAAGGGAAAAGAATCTGAAAAAGAATACATACATATATATATGTACATAAATATGTATAACTGAATCACTGTGCTGTACATCTGAAACTAACAGGACATTGTAAATCAACTATATTTCAATAAAACAAACAAACAAAAAACAGAAACCCCAAAGAATTTGATTAAAACAATCAGGTTAGTGTGATACTCCATGATTTTTTCTTTCTTTCTTTTTTTGTTTTTTTGAGATAGTCAACTTATTCTTTTCCATCTAATCATTTTCGTTCCTCTGAGCAAATTTGGTTTCTAATATCGACTCCCCTCTCTCTTACCCTTCAGAGCTCTCTCGCCCTGATTAAGAAGCCAGGTTAGAGAATTTTTAAAATGGAAGCTAGGGGCCACAGGTTCTATTACAACCGACCATCTGCAGGGGGCTCCAGGCGGCTTAGTCTCTGCTTTTCTTGCTGCCTCCCATGCTTTTAGTCTTGCATCTTCAAAATGGGGGTACAGGGAATGCCCTAATGGTCCAGTGGTTAGGACTCCATGTTTTCACTGCTGAGGGTGCAGGTTCGATCCCTGGTCAGGGAACTAAGATCCTGCAAGCCACACAGCATGGCCAAAAATTTTTTTAAATGGGGGTACAGTGGGCACCTTATCTTGACTTACTTCTGATAATACTACAAATAATCTCAAGTAAAGGAATGCTTTGTTGATGCCATGGAAAAGTATATACCAAACTGTTACTCTGAGGAGTCTACTTGGTATATTATGTACTCTATCCTGTTCTAATTTTTCAATAAAGTTGTTTCATTTCAATAACTTTAAGATTAGAGTTTAGAAAATTAATCAGCTTTAATATTGCAGCAGATAAAATTTTAGTACTAGAAATTTACATGTAGAATGGTTATATGTAAATAATAAGAAAATACTTTGTAGAAAAATGGATAGAATAATGATTAAAGAAGCAGCAATAATAAAAATTTTTCCAAATGAAGATAAATACATTAGAACAAGTACATAGGCTGAGAAAGGGCACTAATCTTATTGAAATGCAACAAAAATTGTATTCAATATAATCTAAATATCAATCTGAAGAAAATATTGAAGAAAACGGGGTCTAGAGCCTCTTTTGAATTAACTGACTTTAGAAATGTTCAAATATTTGAGGATGCTGGAACTGCTTTCGCATTTATAGATGTGCTCTAACTGATTTTCCCAATTATCATGAAAACTATTCCAGTTTAGTAGACCATAGGCATCAATCACAAGCCCTTGAAACAACCTCCCAGGTGTTTCTATGAGATGGTGATTACATTACACATGCTCTCTCACACACACAGATATTATAACTTGAACCAGACAATTCCCTCATAATACACTAATTATTATTAAAACCCCTTCCAAGTCACCTGTTCAGCTAAGTAGGGATGCCTGTATTTCAAGCCCTTAGGGAACCCTGCAGAAATCTGAGAGTCTAAAGAATTTGAGCATCTCCACACCACTCTGAATCAACTGTTTATTTTATGGCTAACTGCCCCACAGCTTTATTGTGAAGATAGGAGCATCACCATAGCAAAGCGAGTTGTTAGATAAAAACACTGTTTTATGAATCAATATCATAGATAATATCTGAGTCCCAATTCTGTTTCTTATTAGTCTTATTAGTTGAAACACAGCCCTCCTGTTCATGTTTCCTATTATTGTCCAAACAACCCTTGGAATAACCATACCATCCTCTACATCTCTGCCCAATGTGGTTCTGGGAGGTGATGAGAATTGGCTTGAGCCTCTACCTACTATCAGGACTGGGATTCCCAAGTCCATTCCTCTGACTAGTCCATGTAGCTCATGTTCTTTGGCAAACATTGCAGGATTCTGGTCCTTGGCAATGCTTTCTGGGCTACCATTTTCACTATCATCCTGAAGTTGGCACACTTCTTTGCATCTCCAGCCATAATGTGGTCTTTGTTGTATTGACCCCACAGTGGAAGACAGAGAGGTGATAAATGTTCTTTCTAAATGATACCCTTTTGGACTTCCCTGGTGGCACAGTGGTTAAAAATCCTCCTGCCAATGCAGGGGACACGGGTTTGAGCCCTGGTCTGGGAAAGTCCCACATGCCGCAGAGCAACTAAGCCCGCATGCCACAACTACTGAAGCCCATGCGCCTAGAGCCGGTGCTCCGCAACAAGAGAAGCCACCGCAATAAGCCTGCGCACCACAACGAAGAGTAGCCCCCGCTTGCCGCAACTAGAGAAAGCCCGTGCACAGCAACGAAGACCCAACACAGCCAAAAAATAAAATATTTATTTAAAAAATAAATAAATGATACCCTTTTGGCCTCCATCTGTAACTTTTACTATGAAATAATTCCTCACTCTACTGAACAGTCCCCTCTATGAGGGAAGGTACCAAATCTATCTTGTTCATTTCCATATCTCCAGGGCACTTCCTGGCACATAGTAAGTACTCAATAATATTTGTTCAATGAATGTTCTAAGTCCCTCAAGGATTGACTAGAGAATATTTTTTTATTTTTATTTTTTTTGGGGGGTATGCGGGCCTCTCACTGTTGTGGCCTCTCCCGTTGCGGAGCACAGGCTCCGGACGCGCCAGCTCAGCGGCCACGGCTCACGGGCCCAGCCGCTCCGCGACATGCAGGATCCTCCCAGACTGGGGCACGAACCCACGTCCCCTGCATCGGCAGGCGGACTCTCAACCACTGCGCCACCAGGGAAGCCCCAACACCGACTTTTAAAATAGAGTTTCCGGTGGGCTTTTGATCCAGACAAAATGGTATAGACTTTTCTAACCAAGAACAACTATAAACCCTGGAAGTGACAAAAGAGGCAATCATAGACTAGGGACCCAAGGCTGGAGAAACGACACAGTGGCTGGGTATCTTATGATCCTCCCCACCCAGCACTAAGAGGTAACTCATACTCCATGTCTT
This sequence comes from Monodon monoceros, assembly GCF_005190385.1. NCBI lineage: Eukaryota > Metazoa > Chordata > Mammalia > Artiodactyla > Monodontidae > Monodon > Monodon monoceros. Next base: position 35,305,362 of record NW_021703771.1, read on the forward strand.
CCAAATCCCAACCTAGTGGCAGGAGATGGCCCAGGTAGACTCATTCCTCCCCTGGATCAAACAAGAGTCCTGCCAACAACACCAGACAGGCCAAGTGACACTGGCAAGGGGGACAGAGTGGAAGCTCCTCTGAAAACAAGTGGCCCAGGGGAACAACTTGTCATCCCCATGAGCTGAAGACTTCCTTTTCCCACCTAGAAGCCAGGTGGCTTGCACCGGGGAAGTGTCTCTCAGCCCCACAGGTGGCAACAGCAGGGATCAGTGGAAACCCTAGTGGCACCAGAGGAGAGAAGCAGACCAAAATAGTACAGCAAAGGCTCTGAATATTAAATTGTCATTGAAACCACAGGCTACAAATACACCAGGTCCTGCATGCTAAACCTGAGCAGAGTGACTGCCTGCTAAAATAAAAGATTTAAACAGGACCTCGAATTTCCTAACACAACAGCCCAATATCCAGGATACAACAGAAAATCGCCTCTAATACTAAGAGCCAGGAAAAATCACAACTAAATGGGAAAAGCAAAATGAAACAACACTAAGATGCATCAGATGTTGGAATCATCTGACATGGACTGTAGAGAGCCACCATAAAAATGCTTCACCAAGCCATTATGATTTCCCTTGAAACAAATGAAAAGACAGAAAATTGCAACAAAGAAATGTAAGTTAAGAAAAAAAAAACAAATGGAAAATAGAAAACTGAAAAGCACAATAACCAAAATAAACAAATCACTGGATGGGCTCACTTGTAGAGTGATGACAGGATTGAAGCAGTGAACTTGAGGACAGATAAATAAAATTCACTGAACCTGAATGACAGAAAAAAAAAATAGACTGAAAAGAATATCCTCTTCCTGATGATCCAGAAGAAACTCTCTTTTGCTATGTGGTGAATTGTTTCCCTGTCTGACACATTAATTCCAACCCCCATCCTCTACAGAGGTTGGGGGGATTTCATCTGCCCTTTGTCCTAATTTCATTTTCACAAGGACCTAGCTGTTAGATGCAAAGCTTTCTCCCAGGGATCTGGGGCCTCTAAGCAAAAAAGGAAATTCTGTAACCTGCTTTGAGGTTCACACTGGATAGATTAATAACCAACGTCACCTTCTGCATCCTTCCATCTCCCAACCATCAGACATTTCTTATGGTTCCTCATATAAGATAGTGTCGGGCTGCCCTACCAGGATTCAGAAGCACAGTCTCCTAGCTGGAATCTATGACAATCCTTTAAGCTCCAGAAGTTAGCTCTGCAAAATGGAGAAGTAAATGTTTAATGTAAATATATAAACTTTTATTAAGCAAATACTATAAATTAGTTAGCTACTCATTATACAAAGTAAAAAATATACAGAAAGTGATATTAAAGAAACACATCTTTTTAGATACAAGTCACATTCCTTTCAGAGTAAATCTTAACTTATATCTATGACTCCTTGATCTTTAGTTTTCTCTGCTACCTTTAAGAAAAATAGAAATATCCCACTTCTGGTATTTTGGACCTGTTCACAACTGTGTTCGCTGCTTCAGTTGGTATGTTTTACTTTGGGAACAGTTTCAACATCTAAAGCCTTACTTTAGCTGTTTCAACTGCTTTGCAACTTTGTGTTGTCAATGCTTAGGCTGGAAGTCCCTTGTTAACTAATTAGCTCTGGCTAATTACTTGCATATTCTAATTGCCCTACCTATCTGTCTGAATCCACCATAATCTCTGGGACCTGATTTCTTGGCACTTCTCTCACTGTCAGATTTAGCTTCCGTCTGTTCTGAAGCTTGCCTGCTAAACCCTTCTCCTTCCTGTCTCTCTCTTCAAACCAAGAGCCCTAGAGAGGAAAACACGGACTGAAATCACAAATCACAAAATATGACTCCTGCCACTTCCTTCCCCCAAACTCATGGTAAGCTCATCATGGTTATTCACACACAAAAATTTCAACAGGAGCTACACTGTTCTAGGCAAGGGGCTGGTCTGTTGAGAAAAGTAACCACACACGCATCTTCCCAGTTAAGTCTCTCTTACGATCTGATCTACTGGTTTTTGTATTCATAATACTTTGCATTATTTTTCCTGAGTTTAAATCTTAGCTTAAGGACCTACTATTCCTGTGTCCATGAGCAAACTATTTAATACCCACTCCTCCCCCAACCCCAAGTCTCAGTTTATCCGTTTATAAAGAAAGAATTGTTTTAGTACCTACAAAAGTTGATTCTCTGGTAAGGATCAACTGAGTGTTATGATCACCTGGAATATAGTAAGCACGTGATAAATGTTGGCTATTGTCACTCTTCTGATTTCTGTTACTAAAATAAGTTGTTCCCATATCCTTTTTTACTAAATTATAAATTCTGTGAGTGCAGGACAGTCTTATTCCTCTCTGTATACCATTTTAGAAGGCTTCACTTGAAGCTGATTGACCCTGTTTCATGGTTGCTATTGCCACCCCTAATGTCACCATTGCCACAGACTGTGTCACACTCTTCCAACCAGAAACCTCTGTTACATGGCAGCAAAAAAAAAAAAAAAAGCAGAACTCTCTGCTACATGGTGACAATATATATTCTAAATATGTCTCAATACAAATGTACTAATAACCATACCCAACTTAAAACTGTCTTCTAGAAACATGGCTGGAGGCTACTACTTGTCTCTGTTCCCACTCTCTGGGCTTGACATTTGAAGCAGTGATTCCAGGTAAGTGGGTCATTCGAAGGTCTAGACGGTGAGAAGTATTAGGAAGCTTGATTGGCTAGTTTTCAATCTAGCTTTTTTGTTGTAATCTCCATCTGTCTTGCTTCTCTGTATATATCTTAGTTGGTTCAGAACTGGGAAAGGAGAATGGAGTATTATTTAATGCCTCATCAAGTCAGCAGAAACTAGTGACAAACCCAAGGCACAGTAAAGGAAGAAGAAAAATTCCTGTACAATAAGAAAGTATTAAAGAGAGACTGAAATAAGGAAAGCAAAATATAAAGAAAAGAAGGATATATTTTTAAAATACTACCAGTGATAAGAATGGCACTAACAGTTGCTTTTGATGCTATTCCTGACAGTCAATTGAGGAAGAGACTAGGCAGGCACTGAAATCTAGAATGCTGATCTCTTACCTCTTTTTTTTTTTTTTTTTTTTTTTTTTTTTGCTTTACGCGGGCCTCTCACTGTTGTGGCCTCTCCCGTTGTGGAGCACAGGCTCCGGACGCGCAGGCTCAGCGGCCATGGCTCACGGGCCCAGCCGCTCCGCGGCATGTGGGATCTTCCCAGCCCAGGGCACGAACTCGTGTCCCCTGCATCGGCAGGCGGACTCTCACCCACTACGCCACCAGGGAAGCCCTTACCTCTTTATTAGGCACTTTATTTGCAGATTAAAAAATTAGTAACTGACCATTTATAACACAGAAATGAAATTATAGATACAGATACTCACTAAGGAACTTCGTCATGAACAGAGATAGATTAACTGATGACTTTAATACCCACTCACCAAAAAAGCGTTCATATTTTTTATGCCTTCTGTATAATTTAGTTCGTTCGTTCTCTTGAAAGTGTCCCAGAAATTATGATTCAGGGGAATTGATTTGAGGTCCAGGAATTTAAACTTCTGTTAAGCGCTAGGTGATTTTGGTGTAGGTGATCTGTGGAACACCCTTTGAAAACATGAAGTGAGTAGCCTTAGAATCTTCCTCTGCAAAGGGAAACAAATATGTCTATTTCATAGGTTTATTATGAGATATAAATAAGATAATGTACATAAATACTTAGAACAGGGCCTGCACTTCAACTGCACCCCTTCTTTTCAATTTTAGAGATTATTTTCCACTATAGAAAAAAGGAAATGTGGTGAATTACAATATAATTTCTCCCTACTCAATCAGATCACAATAAATACATTCTGGTTTTCAGCTAGATTTACTTCTGAATAGCTTTACTGACTGCTTAACATTAGTTTACCACCTGCCCCAGGTTAACCTCCATTATACTGTGTTTCTAATAAATGGAAATCAAGATGGCTATCACAATATTTTAATTCTGTCCCATAATTTGAGCTAACTTGTTCATGCTTATCTTAAATAGCAAATACAATTTGTACTTTAGCACCATCTTTCTAGCTTGATCTGTAGGGCTGAAAGCACAGCAATTTCAGCTACTATGGGAAGACTACTGGATGGAATGACCCGGGCGGATCAACTAGAAACCCTTTGTGCATCAACTCTATAGCGATTTACAAAGTCAAGTGTTTAATATAATCTACGCTAAAGCTAAATAACAAGACAAACTGTATGCAAATCTGCAAAGTTTTTTAAAAATTAATTAATTAAAAAAGATTTTTTTGGCTGTGTTGGGTCTTCGTTGCTGCATGCGGGTTTTCTCTAGTTACCGCGAGCGGGGGCTACTCTTTGTTGCAGTGCACGGGCTTCTCATTGTGGTGGCTTCTCTTGTTGTGGAGCACGGGCTCTAGGCACGCGGACTTCAGTAGTTGTGGCACGTGGGCTCAGTAGTTGTAGCACATGGGCTTAGTTGCTCCGCAGCACGTGGGATCTTCCCGGCCCAGGGCTCGAACCCGTGTCCCCCGCATTGGCAGGCAGATTCTTAACCGCTGCGCCACCAGTGAAGTCCCAAATCTGCAAAGTTTTGATGCACCCTTCCTTTTCCTTCTTTGACATTTCAAAATATGTCACAACGAAATAAATCCAATGTGTTTATTTTCTCAATAGATCTATTCTTATGGACAATCCTTGACCCCTCTGTGAATTTTTGTTGGAGAATCTAGAATCTAAAACTTGACCTAAAAGTCAGTAGAGACATCTTCATGGCTATCAGTACCTACAACCCTGAGGGGCACTTCTAGTTAAAAAAAAAAAAAGAAAACCACATAGAGATGTGTCATTTCCATCTCTAACCCATTGGCTAGAACTAGTCACATGGCTCTGCCCCCCTGAAAGTGACCAGAAGAGAAGCTATGGATGTGGGGGAGCAGCAGAAGTATCTTCTACAGGCCACCCTTCTTACCACCACAAAGTCTTATGTCTCTTCTTCACAGACACAGAATCAGTAACCTCTTTCCCAAGGGAGACAATCCAAAAGTGCCATTCAGTTATGGCATGGAGCTCAAAATACCAGATCTTTGAGTGATTCACAATGGTTCCCAATTGGGTCCATGTGGGAATGCCCTTTATTTCAGAATATATGAACTGAAGAGATAAGATATCAGCCTTTCATTTCTGGAACACACCCAATACACAATGGCAGAACTGGCTCTGCAGTCAACACTCTTATTCTGAAAGGAAGAAGAATGAAAGACACACAGTAGTCACAGGTCTAAAGCAATCTGGGAATCCTGCTGGGTGGATGTTGTGAGGCCCCCAACCCAGTTGTAGGGAAATCTTCCTTGATTAGGTACTGATTTTGTTCCTTAAAAGGAACTTGCTTGTTTGTTGCTCTCCATGGCCTCTGCTCCCCTTCCCTACCAATCCCAACACTACCAGAAGATTCTTCCTTTTCTACTACCTCTTTGGCTACATTTGAAGTGGTTGTTGAAGAATATCCCTTTCTTGGGGGCTGTACATGTTTCTCAACCCTATGCCTGCCCAGATTCTCAGGAGCTTAAGAGTAGTTGATGGAGTGTGTCAAATGCCAAGAATATAATTTGTACCGTTCACTTACTTTGATAGTACTCGTAATGGTACCACCTCTTCTCCCATTTTATGCCTCTCTTTATGTTTTTTCTTATGCTTTCTTTTTGCTTTCAAGAGGGATCCATCTTTTATATCTCCAGTATCCTTTTCCTCTTTAGTAGAGACTTCTAAATTGATTAATAAGTTAAGAAGTAAAGACATAAGTTTAGAAAAAAGAACACCTCATTTATTTAATCCTTAAAAAAAAACAGTTTCACACAATTTTAGACAAGGTTGGTAATGCCTTTGGCAGCATAACTCTAGCAAAATATAGGCTTCTTTTCTATATGATAACAAGCCAGTTACTGGCTCAATGTGCCATGAACAACATCCATAGTTTACTCTGATTTGAATTAGTTCTCCCATCTCTCTCTTTCTCTAATGATAGATGGTTTGAAAGACCCACACTTTAGCCCCTTTTTCGTGAAACACCTCATCCCAATGAAAAGATTTATGGGTGCCACATCCTTGATTTGATCTTTGTACTTAGATTCTTAATCCTTTTAGAGGTTTTTGTTTACTCTGGCTTCTGCTTCAAGATCAATTTTCAATGAGCCAAAGCTTTTCAAACTCTTATGTTTTACTGTATGAGGTAAAAGTGTAGTTGCCTTTTTAAATATTGCACGACCCTGAATTTTTGACCCTCTTTTGGCTAGTGGTAATAAATCCTTTCCTGTCTCAAAGGCTTAGGAGAATTGGATGAAACTAGGGCAAGTATTCATCCATTGAATCTATTTTACAACTGTTTATTGTGTACCTACTCCAAAGAATAAAAGCAAGCAAACACACCTGTCCTTGTGGGTCGTGGGGCTAAATTATTATTACATTGTAACATATGAAAATGATGCTACTGATGCACCATCATTAAATCTTGGATCTTAGTTTTCCAGAAGTAAGGAAATGGGGATAAATTTCCTATTAATCTGTACTTTTCTGTTTTCATTGTGCCCTTAAGTAATAGCAGGGCAGGATGAGGACTGTGCACTGGCATCCACCCTGGATGCTCCAATCCAGTGGTTTCCAAGTGGAATGAGCACAGAAGACAATCCAATGAGAAATGGGAAATACATAATTACAATTTGATTTTTATCTCATTATCTTAAATTTCTACTTTGTACATGTTTTACAGTGTACATAATGTATTTTTTTTGTCTGAATATAGTTTTGGGTTTAATTAGTAATAAGTACATAAAAACCCATGCAAACAAAGTCAATTATTAACTCAAGGAAATAAAAATGCAGTACGGGGTAAGAATAACACATCACTTATATGAGATTACGTTACATAATCTTAATCATGTAAACATTCTTAACCATAGTCAATAATGTAAACACTTAATTACATATGCTGGGATAAGGTGAGCAGGAAGGGAAAGTGTAATGGTCTTAATACACAAGTATATGCATACAATCTATAAATAAATCAATAAATATACATATATTGGAGGAGATGTGCGTTCACTGATGAGGTAAAACATACACATTTTTACACCATGGCTCTAATAATTTAAAATACAATTAAAATGAAAAATTTTAAATGAACAATAATGATTTTTTAGAAGTTGGATCTAGACGAGGAAATTTGATTTTAAAAAGTTGGCGTCTATAATTCTTTCTATGACTATGATACATACTATTGGCAAGGCTGTGGCCAACAGTAATAAATAATCTTTCTGCCAAGCATTCCTTTTCTCCTGGTTGGCTTACATTACCAGACTACCCATTCAAGGGAGGCTTTACTGGTTATTTCTAGCCAACTGCCTTAAAGCCCTGAATTAGGTAGACTCCTCTAAAGCCAAGCATTTAAGGCATTAACAATTTTTAAGTGACATCTGATTTCTCTAACTTTTAAAAAATTTATCCAATTTTTAGGTAATTCATGAGGTTTTATAAATTCTAATGTTTGAGAGAACACTGGAAATATGAAGATGTTCGAATACATAAAATTAGAGAGACTAGTACGATGAACTACCACATACCTACACCAAGATTCAACAGTTAAGGTTTTGTCATATTTGCTTCATTGATCCACTCTCTCTCATTTTTTGGAGATTTTTTTTTTTTAAACAATTGAGTTTTCAAAAAACAGAAGGGTTTTAAAGAGTGTGTTTCATAGAATTAGCATTAATACCTCATCATACTTTATTGCTTTTACTAAAATTTTTTCAAATAAGTAATACACTTACATGGTTCAAATATCAAAACTATATAACAGGCATATATTTAAGTCTTGCTCCCACCCCTATTCCATCCATTCTGATCTATCTGTCCCCCACAGGCAAACGTTTCATTTCCCAAGTATCTTTCTAGCATTTCTATATGCAAATAATGACAAATATAAGCAGTATACTCATATTATCTCCTCCCTTTCTCACACAAAAGTGTCTGGCATGCAGCTTTTTATATTTAACTATGTATCCTAGAGTCCTTTCCATATAAGTGCACAGAGAGATTTTCCATCCATTGTATCAATGTACCATTGCTTTTTATTTACTCAGCCTCTGTCAATGGATACAGGTTATTTCCATTCTTTTGCTATGATAAAAATGTTCAACCCAGGTATACACATAATTTGTTATGTGTGCACTTATATATCTGTAGGATAATTTTCCAGAATAGGGACTGTTAGGTCACAGAGTATATTTATAATTTTAATAGATATCACCAAAATGCCCTCTCTAAATGTCGTGCCTCTCCTGCACTTCCACAGCAGTGTATGAAGGTAGTGGTTTACCCACAATCTTGCCAACAGTGCTGTCAAACTGGGATTTTTGCCAGTTCTATAGGCAAGTGCAAGTTTGTCATAACTTTTATGAATGTTAAACTTTCTGCCCATTTTCATTTTTCTCCTCTATATGTGAGAGACAGTTCAATAGATACCTTATAATTTGGGTGATAGCGCTTGCTTTATGAACTTTAATTTTGAAAAGATGACAAATTATATTTGTGATAGGCATATAGAAGTCTAAAATAAGCGTTTGTGACTGGAGTTATTTCTTTTACCATAATAAACGGGGGAAAAAAACCCTATGTGGATCTAGTCAGTTCCCTGCAGAAAGATATTCATTTTTCAGTGAAGAAGCAAAATCATCTAGTTCTAACAATGATAACTTATGGGTTGAATTGTGCCCCTTCCAAAAAATGTTGAAGTGCTAACCCCCAGTACCTGTGAATGTGACTTTATTTGGAAATAGGGTCTTTGCAGATGATCAAGTTTTAAAATGAAGTTATTTGGGTGGGCTCCAGCAAACAAATAGAATACTAACCTTTCTTTATTCATTTTTTAAAAAATCTAATCTTTCCTTTTTCTTAAACTCTAGTTTAAAAATTGTTTTAGAGCAGGAAAATAAAGATATAAAGAGCCTAGTTTTTCAATATCATAACACTCAATACTTGTAATTCGTAAGTAAAATGACATGATCTCTGGGACTTACTTTCATATACTATAGTCATCAAAAAAGGGGAGGGTGAGATATAATACACCACATTCTATATTTTCTAAATGTCTTGTTAATTAGTTGCTTGAAAATGTGTTCAGGGTGCATTCTCATACACTAATTAAAAAATGACATTTCTTTTATATCCACTATGTGTCAGGCACTGTTGTAGGCACTGAGGATATTAAGAAGAGTAAGATAAAGCCTGTGCTCTCAGGGAGTAATTATCAGATATAATTTTTAAAGTAAAGCAAATTACCGCCACAGCCCCAGGTAGAAAGATACATTTTTAGTAAGTAATTGTCAAGAGCCACACCCAAATGATAAATTCATTTGCCTTTAATGTTCTCTTGCGGCTTTTCATCCACTTCTAATCACGCTAAGATATTCTTTAGTAAGTGCTTAGTCTATCAAAGTTCATTATCTTCCCTTCCTGGAACCTGATATGAAATAAAACATTAAATATTACAATGTCCCATTTTTCATTTTTGTAACAGCACCATGATGCCATGGTGATAATTAGTTTCTTTTTGAAATCAAAAAGAAATATGACCTCGTGATTATTAGGAATACTAAGTTTAGGTTATGTTTTAATGTTTTAAATTTTGTTTTCTGATTACAATTCTTCTCAGGACTTTAAACAGGTATTACATAAATATACTTAAAGTCTTCAAAGCACCTAAAAGAGAGAGTATTGCAAAAAAAAAAAAAAAAAAGACAACAAGAACAACCCAGTTCATTCTGTAAGTGTATCATTTGTAAGCTCTACTCATAAATAAAAAATTACTATAATGCTTTTAAGTCAATCATATCATATTTCAGATGGTGATATATAATTAATTGCTGTTTTTATTTCTAGTGATCAATGTCTGCATCCTTTTCCACTAAATTATTTTTGAAATCATAAAGTATGTAGTATTGTATCAAATCTATTGCAACAGATTGATACAATGGTTAAAACTAAGAATTGCATCCAAAAGAATCCTCAGTACTACTCAATGAGTAATGTGAAGTATTTACTTTATGAACTTGCCAGTGTAAAGGCAACTTTAAAGTCAGTCACGTTCTGTTCTACACACGTTCAGTGGAAAATTGGGCAGCCTTTTAGCAAATGTATCAAAGGTGGCCGACCTGGAAAATTCTTGGGGAGTCAAATGGTATTTTGCTTTTGATCACTTTGTCTGCACTTATCCCCAGGCCGGAAGTGTTTTTTCTAGACTGTGGTTATCCCTGACAGATGAACTGGTTTCCTAATCCTAATACAGGAATTGGAAGGGAAAAAAATGATCATCATTACACAGGAATGGTTTGGAGGCTTGCCTTTTAGTCACAGGTTATCCAGCTAACTGGCCTTTATTAGTCATGTTCAAATTTTTCCACTTTTAATTTACGGAAATTATATACACACATCTGGTTTTTAGATTGCTGTAATATTTAATCCTTTGAATCAGTTCCACCAAATAGTCTATATTTGATCAGACCCATTCACAGATCACAAGGCTGTGTTCAGTTTTGCAGCTGGTCAGACAATGACTGATCAGGACCACGCATTTGCTTCTGAGAAAATAAAGAGAAACTTTGACAAGAAAGAACTATGAAGTCGCGGTAGAAAATAATAGGGGAGAAGGCAGTGATATTCTGGAAAGATATACCAAAATACCACAGTTAGGTAAACACATAGTACAGTATGTTTGGCCACAGATCTTTTGGCATTTTGTGAGATAATGTCTGTATTCAATATGAGGTTGAGTATTTCACTGTTTAGGAAATACAATGTAGAACTGAGCTGATAGTAGGTTCCTCAAACTTCTGACATTATCTACGATACTCACTGGATTCTGAGATACGTTACTCATTATTGCTTTGAACTGCACAATTAGGAGTTCACTATCTCCTAGTACCTCCACAGCGTTTGTTGGTTAAGGAGCAGACAGCGGGGCTGAGGATACGATTTGGTACCTTCTTACAGTTTCGCTTCTGCCTCTCTCCAGGCGCGGCCCAGGGATCGCCATCTGAGGCTCCTCCAGGAACCAGTGCAGCGCGCGGCGGGACCGAGTGACAGGCCCTGAAGCTCGCAGCCGCCAAGAGAAGAGCCGGCGGCGGCGGCGGCGCCGGCGACCGTGCGCGCTCACAGCCCGCGCGGGGACGCGCCTTCGGGTCGGGGCGGGCGGCGCGCGTCCCCGCGAGCCCGCGGGGAAAGCTCCGCCGCCGCCGCCGCCCGCGCCCGCCCGGCCCAAGAATGAATGGAAAGTTCAATCTCGCGCGCTCGGAGCGGGCAGCCAATGGCGAGGCCGGGAGCGGCGACGGGCAGGTGTGCGCGTGCCGCCGCCTGACGCAGGGCTCTAGTCGAACAGCCTGGTGTCGCCGCCGCCGCCGCCGCCGCCGCCGCCGCGCTCCGCGGCTCCCCCCCACCCCGGTCCAGCCCCCTCCTCCCAGCCCGGCTGTGGCGGCGGAGCGGCGGCAACAGCGGCTTCCACTCCGGCAGCCGAGCACCGCCCTCGCTCTCCGGCCCCTCCGCGCCGCGTCCCCTCGCCGGCTCACAATGTGCTGACCCTCCCGGCCCCGCCGCGCGCATCCCGGGTCTCCGGCCGCCGCGCTCCCTCAGGAAGTGACAGACTCCAGGCCCCTTCCTCCGCCCCGTCCCCCCGGACTAAACGCCACACACGTACTCACACCCTCTCCCCCGCCCTACCCGGGCGAGCGACGCGACGATGAGGCCCCGGAGGTAAGCAGCGCGCCCCGCGGCCCGGCGAGTGCGAGTGTGGCCGGGTGTGCGCGCGGGTGCGGACGCCGCTCGCGGCCCCGGGTCTGGCACGTGAGCAACGTCGAGTGGAGCTCTGTGCGGCGGAGCAGGAAGAAAGGAGGAGGCGTGAGCGCCAGGGAGGGGGGAAGGACGGGGCCAGGTGGGGAAGTGACAGGTCTCGCAGCAAGTTGCCGTTTGGGAGCCAGAGCGGTGTCCTGCCTTCGCCGGCCCTGATTTATTGCCCCAGTGTTCCCACCGAGATGCGGGCGGACGATGTACTTCCGGGTTCACACCTTTCTCTCCTCGCTCCGCGCCGCTGGGTCGGCGCTGTGTGCAGGCGCGGCGTAGCTAGCACGGCCGACGGGTCTCGCCGCGGCCGTCGCCGCCCAGCAGCAGGAACTGGCGGGCCGGGTGGGGAGGGGGCGCGGGCGACTCGGGGGCAATGGTGCAGCGCGGGCTGGGGTCCCGGCAGCCGGTCCGCGTGGCCGGGGTGGGCGCTTCGGGCCCGAGGGTCTGCGCCGCCAGGGGGCGTCCGCTCCTGCCCTTCGCGCACTCCGCAGCGGAGCTGCTTTGTAGCCGCAGGCGTCGGGGATCCTTTTTGCGTCGGGATTGGTAATGTACATTCATGAATTAGAATTAAGGATTTGAGGAGAACAGAGAGAGAAAAGCGCACTTGGACTTAGGTTGCTTTTGAAAAGAAAACAACCAAAGAAGAATCAATACATTCGCAGGAGCAGTAACTATTGACTGGAACACTGGATGCGGGCGCCTTACGAGGATTTGTACTCCAAAAACTTTTTTTTTTTTTTAAACTGCACGTTGATAAATACTGAGTGTTTTCGAGTAACATCTTACAGTATGTATTTAGTGTCTTCATTGCGGAAATTTCTTAAATGTAAGTAATAGTCCGCCATTTTGAATTGTTTCATGTAACAGACTGAAATCTTAGGTTCCTGTGTTTCCTTGAGTTCCTTTCTGTTCCCTCTGTGGATTTGTTTTCATCCTCAGGATATTAAGGTTATCAGGTATTATTACTGCTCATAGAACTAAATTCTTCACCGTGTAACAACTTTACACTTACAGTTTTTAAATGCGGGGAAAATATGCTCGTGTTTTATTGTAGTTTTGAATTTCTTGGTCAAAATATTGTGGAAGTTAAAATTACACATGACAACTGGTATTAGAATGAATTTTAAAACATTTAACAGCGTCCTTAGAAAAGTATGACTTAAAATTATATTTACTCGGATCAAAAAAATCCTCGTGTTTCATTTTTTGTGCAGATTATTACCATATTTAGTTAGGTGATAATGCAGTAACGCTTTTTAAAATGCATCTGTTGGTAAAGCAAAATTTTAAGTCCAACAGTAAGTTGCGAAACAATTTTTATAAGGACTGCGGGAAAACTACAAAATCTTAAATTGAATTATTGGGAATTTATGGCAGTTTACAAAATATAAATTTAATTGTTATGAAATTTATGCCATGGATTTTTTTTCTGTTATGAGTTTGCACAGATGTAATAGAGGAGTCATATTATAAATTAACAACACAATCTGTAATAGTACTGCATTTAGACTAATAATTAACAGACCCGTGTTCATTTAGGGGACAATTCTGGCTTCCCATATTCTTTATCTCTGAATGTATGAAATAGGACAATCCAGGTGCCCAAATTTCCTAAATAGCTTTAGGAATTAAACTGACATAGGCCTCTTTCTAGTACTTGCTGGGGAGGGGAAGGTACTACAAATGAATAAAATGCTTTATTTGACTCTTCCATTTTACAAATAGGATCAGCTAGTCGTTGCTTGATAATAAAATGTCAAAAAGAATTTAAGGATATGAATCAATTTGTAGCGCATATTGGTTATTAGAACTGTTTATAGGTGCTCCTCAATAGATCTGGAAGCAAATGATTCAACGATCAAGCCTCATTAATCCTTGTCAAATTGTAGTGTCGTATTACATGTCTGTGCCAGATTTCTTTCAGAAACAATGAAAAATTTGTTGTGAAATTAATCACGATTTAAATTAAAAATTGACTGTATTATGGGGGAAAATGCAGTTAACTATACCTCTTTGTAAGTGAAGCAGATTAAGTTTTAATATGGTGGTACTCAAAGTTAATCTTCAGAATGACTTATTTTAAAGTGTGTTGTACATGTAAATTTTAAAAGAAAACACTAGAATTTTAATAAATATAGTGGATTTAAGGGTTTTTTTCCTGTTTACTCTGAACAAAGAGAAGATTAAATAGATGTTACCTGTCTAATAGTTTGATAATGTTTGGTATCTGATCATGTACAATAATTTTTTTTTGTATTTGTAACACACTGCTATCATAATTTACAAATCATAATTAAGAGAAGAATAAGCTGTTAAATAAAACATATATGCATGTTTTTAGGTAACAGTCTTCATAACAGTCTTCAGATATAGAATTGATGTTTCTTTAAAATAATTGAAGTGCTATTCAAAACTACCAAATTTAGGGATTGTATTAGAAAGCTCAGGTCAGGAAATGATCTGTTAACATTTATGTTAATGCATAGTGGAATTGATTGAAAAAAAAGGAAAATGGAGATTCAGAGATATATCAGTTCAGAAGTAATTAAAGCTATTGATTATGAAAGGGACTATACAAAATTTTGGTCAGCTAAAGAGTTCTCTTATTTGGTAATTTTTAGTAGAATATTACTGTCTTTTAAAATTCTGTAGCCCATAAATACCCGTAAGTTTTTATGTTTAAATGCTTTAGAGCCTGTACTTGATTCTCTTGCTTTTTAAAAGGACTGTGTTTGCATTATAAATAAGTATGGTTTTTGATGAACCACATGGTAAAGAATTTCTAGTTTGCCAAGCATAACAATGAAAATTCTTTACATTACAAAACTTAAGACTGATTTATATGAACATATCTAGGAATATATGAAGTATAGAATCACATCGGTTTGAGAAACTTGCCCAGTATGTACATGTACACTGTGTTGGATTTCTCTGACACAATGACTCTCTATGAAGTCGCTGACCATAGTGCTGAACCAAGACAGCCATGTTGGCCACTGCTAAATCTGACTGAAAACTGTACACAGAAATTGTGTAGATGTTCAAGTAGCATCATCATTGTAGGAAATATATACATATATTTCATATGTACTTTTTTATATCTTCTTTTTACCCAGATGTATTGAAATCAACCAAAAATTATGATAGAGAAATTTTATCTCTGAAGTATATTAATATAACATTGATTTTAAGTAGTGTCAGTAAAATCAATGGGATCAATGCTAGAGGTTTTCTCTTTCTTGGAAAGCTGCCCCTTGCAGATGAAGACAAGATTTTAAAACCAAGTTAAGTGACCAATGAGTTCTCTCAAAAACTGTACAATTTTAGGGGACACCACTGTAAGCTTGAGTATGAACTTGATATTTGCAATTTTTGATTCAGGTTTATATCACTGTCTAAGTGGCACTATCAAAACCAACATCAAAACATGTGGTTATCAAAAGTAATAAAATTACATCATTCATGAAACAAGTTATACTGAGAAACAATAATACAAGCACTTTTTAAATAACGAGAAAAATATAAATTTTGAAATTATAATAATCTTGACTTAGCACTTTGGGGAAATTTTCTGTTGTTTGAACCAGAATAAACACCAGGCTGTCACTCCTAACAGTGTTATTGTGTTCTACATTGTGTGAAATGAACACTGGTATGAAACCATTGTAGAAATTACCTGAAAAGGAATGTTGTAACATATTTAATATTTCAGTAAAAAGTACTATTTTAGGCATAGAACTATGACATGATTTTCCTAAAAATAGAATGGGTTGACACGCAGGATCATCAAATTAAGGGTCAAAGGTGACAAACCAGGACAAAGGGCATGCAGCTCATTTTCAAGCAATCAGTTCCTAGTTTTTTCATGGCTGAACAAAAGGTTAATTATATAGGAAAAAGGACTTAGTATTGAATGACCAGTTCTATTGGTGGAAAAACATATTTTAAATTTTTTAGATATTTTCAAATCAGTATTTCTTATTTGGGAATGCAAGAGCCAAAATGCTACTTTTATATTTTGCAAACAGTTCTTTTATGTAACATTTCTTTCAGACACTACAAAAACATTTCAACTAAAATATTCTATACTGTATAGGTTAAAAACAGGCTTTACTTTTTTGTAGATTTAAAATTTTAGAAAATATGTGTAAATTATGTTTTGTCTTTTTTGCGTTAGGTTCTTGGTGTAATCTCCTTTGCTAGTTGATGTCCTGATTTTTAAAAAATATTACATTTATTACACCATTAGATCACTGGCAGTGATGTAAAAGTGAGCAGCCTCTAAAACATCTCTTGATCTTTCTAAAATGTTTATTGAAGCTATTTCAAATGCATGAAAAGTTCTCATTTAGTTGTTAATCTCTTGTGATATAAATTTTTAACCATTAATGTTGTATATCAAAACTTAAAATGTCTATCAAATATAATTTTCTTATTAACATTGTACTTATTTAGAACTATTCAGGTTTACTTAGAATCATTTTTGTTTATCATATCAAGAAGCTACCTTAAAGTTTTTATCTTAAAGTTATGGTGGGCCTTCAAAATATATGTGATTAGCTTCTTTACGACACGATTTTTGCCATTATTT
The DNA here is from genome assembly GCF_005190385.1 of Monodon monoceros. Classification (NCBI taxonomy): domain Eukaryota; kingdom Metazoa; phylum Chordata; class Mammalia; order Artiodactyla; family Monodontidae; genus Monodon; species Monodon monoceros. The sequence goes on from NW_021703771.1 coordinate 35,321,872, forward strand.
TGACTCTTTTTAATCTAAAACCACTATTTTTTTCTTCTATTCAATATGACCTCAACAATGACTCAGTTATGAGCTTTATTATATGAAACTGTTGTTTGATATGGTAGAAAATACAAACTGTTTGCATTAGCAAAACCAACTGTGCCATGGCTCAGTTGTTTTACAACATTCACATTTAAGCTAAAGAATTGTGTTTACCAATTAATATTTGTGTCATAGTTGGCACCTTTAAACAATTTTGACAATATGCTAGTTGACTTAAATTATTACTTTGAAATTTTTTATTTTCTAGAATAAATTATGTTTTGCTACAGCAGTTGAAGAGAATGCTAGAGCTGCCCATATCTTAGGTGAAATCAGTAAAATTTCAATTTGTAAAATGGTTAAAGTTAAATTCATCTCTGTGATTCAATAGCAGTATGACATACTAGCCTTTAATTTAAGGTTAACTGTATTTTAATATGTTACAAATAATAACTTTTGATTCATAAATATAGAAAATATAATTTTGAAATGTTTTTCGTAAAGTAGTATAAATTTTTTTCCATTCTCTAAAGATAATGTTCAAAATAGTTCAGTAAATGTGAGGTTTCTTGTTTTAGCACTCCTGTCTATACCTATGAATTTTCAGTTACATAAAGTCACATGTAAATATTTGTCTTAACTTTAGTTTTAAGTATTTTCTTTAAATTTTCTGTATCTGTATATAATTGAAGGTACAGCATTTTCAGTTTTATCCAAAGTTACAGTAGGATGTTGAGTTAAATTACACAATAATTTACCCTGATTTTGCTTAGACAGCATTTGAATTTAGTTTATTGACTAATCGGCAAAAAAATAATTACAGTGAAACATTTTACTACATATTAAACATTCCTTTAGAGGACAATGTAAGAAAACATTTTCATAAAGCACACACATTCACTTCAATGTTGAACCTCCACATCTAATGTTTTATTTCATATGTGTATATGTTATATTTAAGTTATAGTAAATGTAAATAAATACTGTGCTTTAGGTTTTACTCTGGTGTTTATAGTATGTTTGCTGTATGATTTTAAGTAGTCATTTAAAAACTTTCCCCCCAACTATTCTTCGAAGAAAGGAAAGTCACATTATTGCCTACTTTGCTTTCCAAAGAATGTATTTAGTTCAGTGATGGCTGAGACACATTGTAAATAGGCTATAATTTTTGTTATAAACCATGAAGTGAATATTTAATAAACTATAATGTGCTTTTACCCTTACATTATTTTAGAAAATATAGTCAGAAACAAAAATTTAACCTTTTTTTTAAATGTTGAGAAGTTGTAGTGATGAGAATAAATAATGAAATACTTTTACTTTATTATGGTGAATATTCTTGATTGCTAAATCATTTTTTGCCAACCTAAAGTAACTATTGCTTTTTATTAATATTAGAAGTAAAGGCTAATATGATGTCAATTGAATTTAAATAAAGTTCTCAGTAATATGTTATATAGCAGTATTTATTTTATTACTACTCAGTTCTCTGGGCTTAGCATCTTGGCAATTTTTAAATAAATTATAGTGTATAATGCATAGTAGTAAGCATTTTCCTTTACATTGAATAGTTACAATAGTGGATTAACAACAATATGCAATGTACTTGAGAAGAATATTGTTACATATTTTACTAGGAAGAAATATGAAATCTTGGAGTGTTTGTAATGAATGGTGTTAAGTTAGGCAATTTTATAATATTAAGTCTATAGTATATTTAAAATAAAATCATTGAAGTCACTTTATTTGTACATATTTTATGTTTGCAATAGTCAACTGATTAATTCCCTATCACATTCTCTTGGTGAAAAGATTTTTAAGAAAAAATTTGTTTATAGTCTATTTAATTCATAAAAGGCATCCTAGAGATAGTCAGCCCAGGTTCAGTAATTCATTAAGTCTTTGATTCATTAAAAAATATGTATTGAACACTAAAGAAAGCTAGGATTACAGTGATGAGCTAAATGTACTCTATTCCTCCCACTCATAGAACGTAGAGTCAAGTTAGGAGAGAGAACATCATGGGCTATTACAGTCAATTACAGTACGGTGCTAAATGGTAGAGGCATTGTACTCAGTATGGAACAATAAGAAAAAGAGATCTAAGTGGAGATTTAAATGATGATTAGGGATTATCCTAGTGAAGGGGCAAAGAAGTGCATTATAATATTAAATAGAGATACCTGTGTATAAAATTATAAATAGCTGTTTTGGGAGTATTTCGTGCATTTAAAGAATTATTTTCATTCTTTATTGTTATTTCTTTTCAAAAAAGTCACCTATAGTCAGAATATGAACATTTAATATTGTGAACATTTTATATAACATTAACCTATCAAATCCCTATCATAGTTTTTCATATGGATGGATATTAATATCTATATTTAAACTTAATTCTATTTTCTCTTCCAACTCTTTTGTTTGTGAAAATTTTAAAATCATTATTTAACATCAGTGAAATATATTGATATCTGTGAAATAATTCCATCTTACTTTTCCTTTGAAAAGGTTGATAATATTAAAACTATCAATAACCAAAACCATCATGTGTAAGTTTGGATAATGAAAAATCTGAACATCTTTATCATTCAAATTGTCCGGCTTTCTTTAAACCCGGAAAGCTCATAGTTTGAGCTCTTAAAATTAAATAGTGTTATTTAGCTAATTTTTACACCATTTGACTTTCACTTTATTAGATTTCACATAATAATTTATCATTTGACTTATTTGAAAAAAATGTTTGCAAACACTTTCTGTGCTTCTTTCACATCTTTAGAATATGTCATTTTGAACTTTTTTGCAAATATATAAGCAGAGAAGATCAAGTCTGGGCTGTGGGCTATTAGAAAAACATGAGCTAGATTTTGCTGAAATTTATTTATAGTATTTAAATACCCCCTCACTAAACCAAATGTGCAAAATAAAATTTAATATACGCTCAATGTAAAGGAAAACTATTTAGTAAGTTTTAATAATGAATTTTGTTAACATTAGGGACTGTCATCTTTTTTTTTTAATTTTTATTTTTATACAGGAGGTTCTTGTTAGTTATCTATTTTATACATATTAGTGTATACATGTCAATCCCAATCGCCCAGTTCATCCCCCCCACCCCCACCCCCACCCTGGCTATCCCCCCTTGGTGTCCATATGTTTATTCTCTATGTCTGTGCCTCTATTTCTGCCTTGTAAACCTGTTCATCTGTACCATTTTTCTAGATTCCACATGTATGCGTTAATATATGATATTTGTTTTTCTCTTTCTGACTTACTTCACTCTGTATGACAGTCTCTAGGTCCATCCACGTCTCTACAAATGAGGGGCTGTCATTATCGTCTGTCTTTTGGTTGTAAACACAGGATAACTAAAGGACTTAATGCACAGAGGTTCACGTGCCTTTTGTTCACATTCTTCCTCTGTTCTTTTCAAATCTTACTCAGTGAGATTGTCATCCTTTGTAAGAAGAATCTTGGGTCAACATTCAGTAGAACTCTGCATTTGGAAAAGCCTCCATTTCGTTTTGAGAAGAAAATTAGATCACAACTTAGAGAATTTACACATAATGATTTATTTTTTTGTGAGTTGATATAGTAGATACAGTGTGTAAAAACTTAGTTAAGGAAGGAAAGACAGCCCTGGGTGGTGGCAGGTGAGTGTATGCATGTTCAAACCAATCTGTTTTCCAAGCTTGAATAACTCGGACCCGAGGATAAAAATGATAATTCAGTGGTCATCAGGAATTTTTCTTCCAACCGCTATACTTCATTACTGGGTGACCTCTTTATTGCAAGTTTTATTGTGTTGTGACATCTGCCAGTGGATATATTAGAAACATTAGTACTTGCTCATATTTTTTTAAGGAGAACTGATTTTGCTTATAAAATCTGAGTTAATGCGTATTAGATATCTTTAATTAAATATACTCAATGATTAAATGTATTACCTCTTAAAGTAATTTTTTTCTCGAAAAGTATTTGAATGTAATAGACCCAGTATCAGGGGTATAGTATCACAATTAGAGTCTCATGATTTATCTTCTAAAAGGTATCTGAATAGTCAAATTAGTCCATCAAGGAACACAGTATCATAGGTTAAGTTCATTTTTAACTGTGGTTGAAAAAGAGAATGGGATTCTTGAATTACAGTGTAAAATTAAATATTAAAAAAATTTAAAACCGCATTGTTCCTGAAATCTGGATCTTTGACTACATCTTAGTGGTCTTGTTTAGAATGTTTTTTAAACTACCATCCTTTAATTGGAATGAAAGGCAAGTTTATGCCAATTGGTTATCTAATTTTGCTAGGTGAGTCTTAAATTGTAAAAAAAGTTTACAGGTCACTTCACAGAGTCAAAACCTAAGCATTTTATTGCTTTCTAATGAGCTATTAAGCTGAAGAAGAGGCAATTAAATGAGCAATTAATGTAGTACTGACTTGAGCTCTCTGATTTTAGGTTCTTCAGAAGACAATGAGGTCATTCAACCAGGTTTCATCAGCCCCAGGTTAGTCTTTTTTTTCAATTAAATTTTTACTTAACTAATATTTATTTAAAAAGATCATTGGAGGCATATGAGAAAACATGACAGCCCTCAGGCATTCTCCACTTTGGCAAGATGGATATGGTACCCATCTTGTACCTACTGTACTCCAGATCACTTCATCTATAAACTGATACTCCTACCAGAATTGCATGGATGAAATCTTCTAATTAACTCCTTTTCCTCCTGATTTTAGCAATATTGGATTTTGTGATTCCCTTTTCTGTATCTCAGGCAAAACAGATAATATTTAAATGTTAATGGAGCTGAATGAAAAGTATTTGTGGCTTGTTCATTTTTGTAAAGCCCGTAGTAAAATAGGCACTCACAAGTATATGTTGAATTAATTTAAAGCTAGAGACTTGCTCCTGTTTTCAAAAAATTTACCATAACATAAATAGCACAATATATTAGCCATTTTTTTCAGGGAATTAGAGAATTTTCCTAATCTAGGAAAGCTCCATTTATTTTGCTTTTCATGAGCATGTATCAAATTTGTTCCTCATTATACTACAAAAATGAGTCATGTGAACTTTTAACATCTTAAACCTATGCTTAAAATATCTATATATATATGTATGTCCTTTCATTTATTTAGGTGTACTGTAAACCTAGGCTTTTAATGGAGAAATATTCTCTTGTATTAATGAAACTAACTGAAAACTGACAATACTATTTTCAGTAACAGTTTTATTTGTATTAGTATTTTAATGTATTACTCTGGCTTCTGCTCTCATGCAGTTAATGCCTTGGCTCTACTCTTGACTAATACTGCTTTCAAAACTCTTAAGAGCTATGAGATGACAGAGTTTATGAGCATTTATAAGTACAAGTGAAATGCTGTTATTCTGTTATTAAGCTTATCAAATACAGGATTGTAGGTAGCAAGAGGAAAGCAGTAGGAATCAAAAGGGTTAATGAGGAAACCACTGATAGGCATTGCCTTTTGACAAGCACTTTACTTTTTTCTGGAGTGAATCCTTTGACATAGAGATGATGCTCTAAAGAGTACCATGAAAAAGAAGATTCCGAAAAGTTGCTACAATATTTTAATTTACCAACTCTTTTCCCCTTACTATTGATTGTGGTTTCCCTCTGGGGGCAAATTGGAGGCAGTCCAGAGGCCCTTTTCTCTTCTGCTGGGAAGTAATGTTAACACCAGTGTGTTAAGTGACTGCAATAAAGTTTCATGTCTGTGTTTCCTTGTGATTAAAAAGCATTGGCCGCGGAGAGGTTGCACTTTCACCAAAAGAAAGGTTATTGCCAGAGATTGCATTTAAGCCAAAGATTTGAACATCAACTGCTCCAGTGTCCTCACTTTGCAGGTGAGGAAACTGAGGCCCAGAGAAGCTTAATGATCCAAGGTCACACACAAGGTCATTAAATGGGACCAGAACTCTGGCCTCCGGTTTCTAGCTGGGTGCTTTTTCTCCACAGATTTGCCTCCTGCACAGGCATCTTTAAAGCCTGAAGATTTCTTCTCATTTGCCTCATCTTTTACTCCTGTACTATTTTTTCCCTTCCTATTTTCCACCTACCTGTCCTCTTCCCCAAAATTAACCTAAAGTGAAAATATTAAAAGAAATACCTAGGAAGCCGTCCACACTCTTTTTTTTTTTTTGCGGTACGCGGGCCTCTCACTGTTGTGGCCTCTCCCGTTGCGGAGCACAGGCTCCGGACGCGCAGGCTCAGCGGCCATGGTTCACGGGCCCAACTGCTCCGCGGCACGTGGGATTTTCCCGGACCGGGGCACGAACCCGTGTCCCTTGCATCGGCAGGCGGACTCTCAACCACTGCGCCACAGTCCACACTCTTATTCCAGTTATTTGTTTTGATGAGATTAAGTTTTAAAGGGTAAATTTTCATTCATTGCTTTGAGAGAGAGGGAAAAGTTGTTGTTTACATTATTTAGTGTCGTTTCTGCAGACTCAGAATATTTATTGCAAAAAGGTCTGTAAATTATGAGGCATACCTGTTCAAGTAGTACAGGTGAAAAATCTGGACTCATTTTTCAAATAAAACATGAAGAACCTTCATTTTGTGCTATTCTGGGCAAAGTAATGTAATGCTTATTACTAAATGATTTCTCTAACCTATTGCTGTCTTAATTAAAATCATTTAGGAAAGTATTTGTTGCGCACAATTCAGAAAATATTTGGGAGGAGTAATAATAAAATTTTTATTTTTCCTTTTAATTGAAGAAGTATGTTAATAGAATATGATTTTTTGCTATTCCAGTTAAAAAAACAATAAACTTTCTACAAAATGATGGTGTTAAAATAATGCCCCTTTTCTGAATTAATTTTGTTTCTCTAAATACTTGGCTGAAACGTAAGGGGCCAAAAAAAAGAAGGAAACATTTGCAAATGCTTGTTTTTTGAAATATAAAGGCAATTTTATCTGGCACACTTAAAATTTATTTTAATCGTTTCCCGTATTTCCATAATTTTATTTAATTATACCTGGGGAAATATGTTAACCTATTTAAGGAAAATATTTAAGAGATTTTTACAGCTGTGTAAAAATTACCAAATTGGAACAATTGTGTTAAGCCAGAGCATTTTGCTCTCAGATAAGGAAATTAAGTGAGAACGGAATTTTGCTCTTCGGAAACGAAAACAAATAGCCCCCATATTCTAAAGTGCCTGTGCTATAAGACCAACGCACCCAGTCCAGTACTCCTTTCAGCTGACTCCGTGTTGCAAGAATTTCAAGAAAGTTATTTGCGGGTAAAGTAGTTTACTGAAACGCAGTGGGAGGGATCGGCAACAGTTTGCCCGACGTGCGGGTCCGCAGCCTTTGGGCGGGAAACCTCAAGCCGCGGCCAGACAGCGGGTTCCCTAAAATCGCCCCCGGCCGCCCCCCACCCCCTTCCCCGCCGACAGCTTTTCCTGATCCTCCAAAGGCGCACGGCGACGTTTTCGTGGCTTCCCGAAAGGACGGCGCCAGGGGTCTGTGTGAAGACAGCTCCATTTTAGGCATGGCCTGGTGGGGGAGTAGGGGGTGGAGTGGTCATTCTCTCGGGTTCTCATGACCCCTCCCCCCCTTGACTTCACTTTTTGGTTTGTGGAGACTGACATCTCCCAGATGAAGGACTCAGATTATACACGGTACATGTCTGGAAACGCAGGGAAGGTAGTAGGGTGCGTCAAGCGTTGCCTCCATCCTGGTGAAGGTTTCTTTTGTTTGGTGTTCCTCTTGTCGGGACGAAATGACAAATGTGAATGTCCCCTAATTAGTGAGAAATCCTCAGCCGCCTTTGGAACGGCTTGACTTCTCGAGAGGAGGTGGTGATGTGGTGACTAAAGGGAAAGGTGACTGGAGAGAGAACGGGGAGAGGAAGTGGCAGGGGCGGGCGGTGGAGGGAGGGCAGATCCGCTGACCTGGGGGTCTCGGCGACCCTGGGGGCGCGAGCTGCGCGTGAAGATCCGCGGCTGCGAGGGCAGCGCGGGGCTGCAGACCCCGGCCTTGTCGGCCGGGACGCAGAGCACGGGTGGAGCCGCTCGTCGCAGTGTCGCAGCCCCTCCTCCTAGTTTTAAGAAGAACCGAAGCATTGTTTCAGCTGTAATAGAAGTCACTCATTGCTTATAGTTGAAAACAACGACGGTGGGCTCTGGCACCTCTTTCGGCTCCTTGCATTGCACTGTCGGAATTCTTTAAAAAAAAAAAAAGAAAGAAAGAAAGAAAAAATGTACGTTTTTTAAATGTAGAAATCTTAGATTGTGATAACCAACGGGCGTATGATAGGTTATTTCCTTGATTTTTTTTTTTTTACCCCCAGTGCATTGAGGATTCTTTGTAGCTACTTGAACTCATTTTAAAGACATTTTGCAAGAAGTATGATAAATCAAGCCACTGAAACATTTGGCTTCCACAAGTATAAAACATGCGTTTTGAGTCAAGCACAGGTCTTTCTGGCACTAAAAACAAGTAGGAAATGAGAAAAAAATTAAAACCAGAAGACTTCAGGAAGGTGACAAATTGGAAAGCGTTCTAGGAGATTCATGGGACCATTTTAGGTGAAAGAAGAACTCTATGAGCTTAAAAAGATGATGGTTAGTTTCATAAAAGGATCTTAGGCTCAAAAGACTGAGGGGGGAGCAGGAAAAGATGAGTCTATTTAAAAGACAGTGCCATATCCCTGAAATGGGGACTGATATTTTCTGTCACTATCTCCTTCCTTCTCTTCCCTCCCTCCCAGTTCCCTTCCCTGCTTCTCCTCCCTCTACCCTTCCTCTTCCCTTCTCTCCCCCTTTCTTTTACCGACCCCACTCCAATCCCCCCCCCCCCCACCCAGGTATGTAAAATGCATTTGCCTTAAATTCTTTGTGAATGAATGTTAGAGGATTTCTCAAAGTCCCCAGTTGGAAAAAGCTTTCTACACGACTTGAAAGGCCGATGTCCCTCTCAGGAAATGAATGAGTCGATAACCTCTGACACCAGTGACCAGTCCAGTGAACCCTACCTTAATTCCACTAATACTGGAGGCCCCCAATCAGGCAAAACTGAATCTCATAACCATACCATCCAATGTGGTTCACTTATGGCATTTCACACTTTTCATCTATGTATTTATAGGTTTGAATTTCATCACATTTAACAGACAAAGATTCAGAACCCACCTACATATTTCTGATTTTATGATGATTAGACTATTTTTTAATTAAAAACAAGCTTACAGATAAAACATTGTTTATCATGAATGTGTCAGTGACAAAACTAAATTATACTGCCTGTTAAATTTTATGATAATTTTACATAAATAATGGCATTTCCTCAATTTGCATGAGTACTTTTCACATTATTTCTGTTACCAGATGTTGATTTTTAAAAGTAGTTCTTTCATTTAAAATATTAAAAAAAACACAACTTATTCAAATTAGTTTCTCTATTTCCTGTTATTCAAAATATTTCACCTGGAATACCATCGTTAAAGTTATTTCATTATAGGTCAGTGTAATCAGTAGATTTCTACTATTAAAGTAATGCCTAGTGAGTGTTTTGTTAGTAAATAATTTTTCTGAGAGCTTCAGCTTTTGGGACTCTTGCAGAATCATTTACATTTTTACACTTTTTCTTTCCTCCCTACCAGCTGGCACATGGTAATCCCCCCCCACACACACAAAGTAAATAAAATGAGAAAGCTTTGCCTCCTTTCTTGAGAAACAACAAAAGAAATAAACAGACGAAAAATCTTTTCAAGTTAATCAGTCTCGATTGAAGCCTTTTACCACAAACAGCTGAAAATAACATTTATTTATATACATCAATTTACTTCAGATCTGAGCTAATTAGTATAAATTTATATTTCATTGTTTAGTATGGGGAGGAGGTGTAAATAGGTGCATTATGTGGATTTTCAAAAGCTTTTAGATTCGGTCAAAATCCCTACGTTTTAGTTTGTGTGAAACAGTGTTAGAGTTAGGAGTGTGTTTGGAGAGACGGGGAGGGGGGTTGCGGGTATAGTGGGGGAGGGTAAGCTCCGTAGCTTTGCCGAAGGGAAGTGGTATCTGTACAGTTTCTCGGTAAACTGCTTGTTTAAGAAAATGGGGGTGGGGTGGGGGAAGAGTAGTGGTGCGTTTTAATGTTTCAAAGACGGGTTTTATTTTATATTCTAAAGGAAATCCAGCATTTCTAGTTGATCTATAACATTTACTGTAGTGGTCGATAAGGGAGGCAGTATTGGTGTCAGCATCTAGTAATCAACAATCGTTTGAACCAATTTTAAAGGTAAAGGGTAAGCAGTTTGAAACAGGGGGCTGGCCGGGGAAGGGACGGTAGGAGCCTAACCCGTTATTAAGTTTTCGTTTATTCAACTCTTCTGTCCCCTGGTAGTGGACTTTTAAAATGTCAGGGTCCGGTCAATAAGATATAAATTTACCTTTTTTTCTCCCACTTGCCTCCCTTTTTCACCCCCTCCCCCCGCCCGCACCCGCTGTTTCTCCCCCACCTCTTTCTCTGGCTCCGCAGCCGCCTGTGCTGGCGGCTCCTCTTCACCTCCCCTGCCTGGCGCTCCCCTCCCCCTCCCTGCCCTACGTCGCCTTGCTCTTGGGGAACAATCGCCACTGATTGAGGTTCACTCTATGTTAGGCTGGAAAACTGGGCTGTTATTTAGGAAGTCATTAATCACATCTCCTCCCCCGGAAAGAGATGGCGGAGAAACCTGTGAAGTACAATTCCTTACCAGCCCCCTCCAAAATGTTCCGAAATGGTAAACCTAAACACAATTTGACTACAAGAAGGTGATAGCGATTTTTCCGGTAGCATTTTATTTTAAATTTGAAACAAATTTCAGGTCACAGTCAGGTAATTGTGTGTATTTCTCTTATTGTAGGTGTAGGTTACCATTATCTAAAGTTTCATGGGTGTGTAATTAGGTTCAATTAGATCTTTTGTAAATTACATATTTTCCTCTAAGAATGGAATTAAATATGAAATTTGCATCCCAAGCAGGTTTACTGTTAACGGAGCATCTGAATTCTTAGGGGGAAAAAAGCGTAACGTCGGTTGCTTTATTTAAATGGCTTTTTTCCCCTTAAATGAGATTATTTAGACAGGCTTGTGTGTAAGGCACGCGTGTGCACATATATGACTGTGCCGTTTTTCTAAATCGACGATTCACAAGGACCCTCCATTGTGTTTAAGTAAAAGCACGAAATCGGCATTCTGATTTATCGTAAAGAAGCGTCCCCAATTGTCTTTAAGATAACATGTTAGAGTTTTTCGTGTTCATTCATAAATTATTTTGATGTCAGCATAGATGAAATGGCGATTGGTTATCTCTTCCTCTTGCCAGCCCCTTAAGGATCCGAGGTGAAATTAGTAGCAAGAAAGCATGTAATTGACAAAGTCACGTGTGCTCAGGGGGCCAGAAACTGGAGAGAGGAGAGAAAAAAATCAAAAGAGGGAAAGCACATTAGACCATGCGAGCTAAATTTGTGATCGCACAAAATCAAGATGTTAGATTGATGCAGAAGATCACTCCGTTGCAAAGGGAAAGTTTTCATCTCACGAGTTTGGAGCAGAGGGCCCGTGGGGCAACATGGCCGAAGGTTAATTTTCTTTTCTATTGTTTTACTGTGATTTTCTCTCTTCCTTTCTCCCGCCCTCTCCCTCTCCCACCCTTCTTTGCCCGTCCCCCCTTCCCCTTTTACCCCAATACTGAGCAGTACCCCCCACCCCCCATCGCGCAGTGGGGCTTTCTGCAACCTATTGTTATAGATCTCCAAAAATGTTTTGTACCGCCCACACTGATTCACAACTTGAAAAGCTTTCAGGGGGCTATTGTTTGAATTGTTTGAGTGTGATTAAGCGCAGTTTCAGTTAGTGAGCCCAAGAAAACTTTTATACACCTGCCCCCTCCCCCATTCCACCCCAACTTTAATTGAAAGTTATTGGGGGGGAGGGGAATGCACATTGCAAATAACCCTGGATTCACTGCTGCCGCATGTGCATTAACTAGTTCTAACCATCTTCACGATTTCTCTTTCCTCCTCGGGCACGCCGGAAAGAATTAGTTTCACTGAAAATTTCTCTTTGTAAATGGGATCAGTGTTAAATCAGCAACATGCAAGTTGAATAATCGCATGCTGTACTGTAATATGTGGCCGAGAAACAGAGTTAAATGAAAACGTACACGTATGTACAGAAACGTGGAAGTTGTGATCGATAGAACAGTGTGGCTTCCTCCCTCCCCCGCTTTCCCTTTTAAGCCTTTAACTTAAAATATTTTCTGCCGAATAAAAGAAGGAATCAACCATTTAATAGCTTTTTTTTTTCTTTCATTTCCTCTCCCCTCCACCCCCACTCCCAAGCAGTTTTTTTTTTTTCCTTTCACTGAACTGTATGGCAATACTGACTAACTGACTTTTTTGTCCTGTTCTACTCAGGCGGGGCAAGCAAAGGTGGTGGAGAAGAGCCCGGGAAGCTGCCGGAGCAGGCAGAGGAGGAATCCCAGGTTTTGCACGGAACTGGCCACTGTAAGTGGTTCAACGTGCGAATGGGATTTGGATTCATCTCCATGATAAACCGAGAGGGAAGCCCCTTGGATATTCCAGTCGATGTATTTGTACACCAAGTAAGCCAAACTGTTTTTGTGTTTTGTTTTGTTTTGGTTTTGGTTTTGTTTTTTTCTCCTCGTCTTCACCTTTTTCATGTGGAGGAGCTGACCGGTAGTTTTGTCAGTGGGCTTACAATAATGTGCCCTTCAAAATCTTCCTTACAGTCACGAGTGAATACAGTTATTAGGGTGTGTGCATGGGCACCTTCCTGGGTGTCTTTTCCTAAACAGAAAATGAAATCTCTGAAATTTCGCCTCTGGGTGGTGGTTGACTTGATTAAGCAAGTTCCCCTCTTCTTTCGACAGCGAAATTGCCGTAGTGTAGCTTCCGGTGTTATCGGTTACGATACATTATGTGGCCTGTGCCTGGGGAATGAGTGGGAAATGAATGAGGAAACAGTGATCATATTAAGTTTTGTTTTTTTTAAGCCAATTTGCTGTTATAAGAAATCTGTAGGTCCCCTTATTTTAGACACCTCTAATCACAGTAGCTTCCCCAATTATTTTATATCTGTCCAGTAGTCTTTTGTAGATTCAAATTAAAATAATTTGATTTCACAGTAAAATAGAGTAGAACATTGTTGGCCTAGTATGGATTTGAAGAAATGCAAGAGAGGATTGTTGGTAATCAAACATTTTAGAAATGTGCTCCGTGTAGGGCATAGGTCCAAGGATACTGTCTCTTTAAGAGACTGAACTCAAAAAAACATGTGGCCAGAGGCGGCTCTAGTTTGTATGTTTAAAATGTGCTAGTGGGCTACTTGGGGTAAATTTCCACTGTTGCTTATATTGTGTTGTAATTTTTTAAGATGCTTCAATACCAAATAGAATGTCATTGCTTCTTATTTTCGAAATTTTACCCAGAAACAAGGAAATTAATACCTCTCCCCCTTTCACTCCTCTGTTGTGCTTAATCTCTTAATAGTAAGAAAAAAAAAAAAGGTATTTACAGTTTGCAAGCTTGATTATTTCATCGAAAGAAGTTAGAGAAATACAAATTATCTGTAATGAATTCTTAGGAGTAAAGGGATTTAGGACTAAAGAGGTTTATTTTAGCTTGACATCTAAGTTAAAAATAATCGAATGAATGCATATCAGTCCTACAGGTTGACTGACATAGATACATGCAGGAAATAAATATTTAGTATATTTGCATAAAAATTTTCTGTTTTGATAGTATGTTGCATGTTCTTAGTAATAATTTACAACCTCCTTTCCCCCCTAAGGAATATCATCTTCAAATTAAGTATATAAACAATAGAAACATATGAAACCATTCTGTTTTGATCTGTTGTCCTGTGTGCTTGGTAGCTTCCTGACCTTGCTGTGTGGTGTGTGTTTTCCTTTCCTAAAGGCCTGGCTATCATTATTGGCTGTTTACATGTGGAAGGATCAGCATAATCTGTGAATTGAAACAGGGTTTAAATACATAAATAGAACTCCACAGACAGGCTACTGGATTTTATGCCTCCTACTTTATATGGCAAAATAAAGCCACATTTTCTGCTTTTCTCCTTCCTAGACTGAATGACTGAAATCATTGACAAATCCATTTTCTCTCAGGCCTCTGCTTTCCCTGCTTTGAACCTTCTTTAGGTTGTTAAATTGTTCTTTACAATCTCATAAATTTGTTTTATTGATGAATGAAAAAAAATAGCCCTTTTCTTCTTTGTCTGATCACGCCTTGTTATAATTTCGTTTTCTATGTTTACCCTTTAATGTATTCAAATAGTAGACATTTTATTAACTGATATTAATGTTTAGAACAATGAGACATCCAATTTTAAGCTATTTAATGGTTGTATGTTGATAAACATTCCCATATCCACTGAATTAAGAAATGCTATATTGCTGCAAAAGTTTTTTTTATATACATAGTGAATAGTTTCTAGAGTACAAACATTGATTATTCATATTAGACTTACTTTAAATTTTCTGTTACACATCATGTATTTACTAATAGAACAGTATTAAAATGATGTATGTGATAAAAAATTCTCTCAAAAAATATGTATTTGTATTTTTCATAAGAATATATCTGGATACATTCTTAGGAAGAAGTATGTAAAAAGTCAGTAAAACTCACGTATTAGCATTTTTGTGATGTAAAAAAATAGGGCAGTAATAATCTTTAAATTTAAAATTAGAAAGTGACATTTTAGGGCAGTTTTTGATGGTTAAAGTATTTGCTGTTTGAAATATATCTCAGTTTTTTCCTAGGGAAGACTATTTAGAATCAGTTGCTTTCTTGTTGTTGTTGCTGGGTTTTTTGTTTTGTTTTTCTTTGTTTTTTTTTTTGCTTCTTAACTTTGATGCCTAGGTAAAGGGATTTCTGTCTTATATTGAAGCTTATATAAATTGCATATAAATCATATGAATAATTGTTTTGAAGAAGGCAGGATCCCACTGATTTTAGCCAAGCAGCTACAAGTAACAATTTGATGGCCATAAAGAATGTGTGCAGCATCACTTACACAATCAGGTTGCAATTCAGGACCATTTTATAGAAGTTTTTAAGACATTTTAAAAATTATTTTTTTAGCTGCCATTTTTACCGTATGAGCATTTTTGAAAGCATACTAGATTTTATGTATAATTATAAATTAGATTTTTCCCATTATGTCTGTATACTATTTTGTTATGAAAGAATAGGCATCATAGATAATTAGGAATTTTAAATGTTCAACTAGAGCGACATCTAATTATTATTTTAAATATATGAAGTAGTGGCGGTTTTTTTTGACTGTTTAGAAGTACATGTGTCATTGGATTTTTAAAAAGATATTCTAAAACATGTTTTTAATAGTATATGTTTGGGGAAGTAAAAAAAGAAATGATTTTAGTTTCTTTAAAATAATATTTAAAAATTCATGCCAAGGCACCCAGATATTTTTTCTCCTTTAAAAATATTGATTGCAAAGAACTGCACATCAAAAACAATCAGTTGCTATGAAATGAAGAGAATATATGAGTGTGTTCTTAAAATAGAGCTATACATTTATGGTTACATAATTCTATTTACAATTTGTTGGCAAAAATACAATCAAACTTTCTTTTAGTTGCTGTAATGCCACCAACTCCTCAAAAACATGCCCAAGACTTAGGTGCTGTCCTTTCTCTTTCTTCAGACTTGTTGATAAATGTAGTGAGACTCTGCCATTTGAGGATGGTATGTGACCATTGGTTTAAAATGACTGTCTTCATTGGATTTTCTAATGTTAACTGGTGATTTAAATGATTGTATTTTTATGCCTTTGTAATGAATAGATGTATTCTGATATGTTAATACTGAAACCCTGATAGCGTTCAATATTTTTAGAAACTTAACAAAAATGTATAGATATTATAGTTGTGAATTTTGTCACAGTCCACTGTTTTTGAGGTGTTCCTTAAAATTTTCAGTATTTAAAATATTTGGTGATGATTTAGTTTGTAAGTAGGATAAATTTGTAGGAATTTCTTACTTAAGCATCCAGTGCAAAACACTGAGTAGTAAGAGTGTAGATGATTAATGCAGATTTTAACTCTAGGTTCTTAGTTGATTTCACCAATTAGAATACAGTTATTTTGTAAGTGCTAATAATTAATACCCCTATCAGTTTATTGTTACTAAGTTTTTAAAAATTTGCCTCCACTGTTAGATTGTGGGGTAACATGTGTAAATTACCTGGAAAGGTCTCTGGCAACTTTCTGAAATATAATGTTTTAATAGTACTTATATATGTGATGATACTTTAAACGAATCACATGGTAATTAAATACTAGATCTTTTATTATTACTCAATAACTACCTGTTGATGTTATGTAAGTTTTTCTTTACATAGATTTTGACATTTATTTTTAAAGTCATTATCTCAACCAATAAGATAAAAATGATCATTTGAACTTTATTTTGTCCAGAGGAGGGTTGGAATCCATTCTCCTTATTACCCTCTCTACAGCTCATTTGCATAATAATATTTTCTTGTTGGGTTATATATTTGGGATTGTTTGCCATCAAATAGGATACAAAGAATTTTTTAAAAATAAATTTTTTAATTTTTATTTTTGGCCACGTTGGGTCTTCGTTGCTGCACGTGGGCTTTATCTAGTTGCCGTGAAAGGGGGCTACTCTTCGTTGTGATGCACAGGCTTCTCATTGCGGTGGCTTCTCTTGTTGCGGAGCGCGGGCTCTAGGCACGCGGGCTTCCTTAGTTGTGGCATGTGGGCTCAGTAGTTGTGGCTCGCGGGCTCTAGAGCGCAGGCTCAGTAGTTTGGAGCATGGGCTTAGTTGCTCCGCGGCATGTGGGATCTCCCCGGACCAGGGCTCGAACCTGTGTCCTCTGCATTGGCATGAGGATTCTTAACCACCAGGGAAGTTCCACAAAGAATTTTTAACATAAATGTGTTTCATTTGTTTCACAGTTTATGTAAGAATTCTTTTTCAACGAGAAAGAGTAATTTCAAAATGATTGCAATTTAGCTATTATTACTCAGTTGGCTTAAATATTTAATTTGGTTTTTAAGTCTTCAATTACCTTTCAGGTATTGATGTTTTCTTCTTTTGCTCTTTATTTCTGATTTATGGTTTGATCTTTATGAGAATACAAATGCCTATATTACAAAGAGTTTATATATTTTATGTTCCTTTTATTACTTTGCTCAGAAAACATTTCAAAAGAGTAATGGAAATAGAAGAAATAAGAGATAAGTTTAAAGCATTTTTATTAATAGTATAGGATATGAAAACATTTGGAGATGACTAATATTTAAATACATGAAAATTGAAGTATTTTACACCGTTCAATTGATGTAGCATGGAGTTCATGTCTCAGTGTTTTTAACATTAATTAGCTACACAATTATGAAAACTGATTTACTCCAATATGCTCATGTTTAAGGGCTTTTCATAATATTTAACTACCAATTTATTAGCCATATTACTTTTGTCATAGTTTAGAGTGAAAACATTTTTCACACTCAGAATAGATATGGTTATTTTTTTTTCTTGGGGCTGTTGAAAATGTCAATATCAAAAAAAAAAACATTTAGATAGAGAAATCTTGGAAGTTTAAAAATGTGATAATAAACAGTTATACCTCATTTGTTAGTGAGTTCTGCATTTTAATATTTTGAAAATGGTTCCTAAAGCTACCAAATTTTCAAGATGAATTGCCCATATGACCAGTTTGGAAGAATCCCAAATGAAATGCTTTGAAGCTATTTAATCATAAAATCACATCTAAAGGCATTTAAATAAAAACTGTATAAGACTTTAATTGTCTTAAAAGATATTGGATACATTCCTTCTGGTTTTCAAATACTGATCCATTTTCAGGAACTTTTCTGTATACTTCTAAAAAGATATCCTTGTTCAGTTCAAACATGAAATGTGAATTGGGTACATAATTAAGACATCGTCTTCACTCCTCATTTTAAAGAGTATTGATGTAACTCAAATATTTTCCCCTTATTTTTGATTCTCCTTTTTTAAAAAGACCATTCACAGCAAATGAAGGCGATAAATTTAAGAACTGTTTTTTAAACAAATATGTGACAAGCCACTTATGAGTATTTAGCATATCTTTAATCTGTCTTTAACTCATCTCAGAGTTCTTGGGTTTCATAAGAAGTTAAAAACTTGTTTTGTTACCTGGACTCAACATGGAAGTCCTTCGAGATAAATTTTGTTGCTTTTGGACAGCAGGGAACCCTAATAAGGGTTTGGTTGAATTCATCATCCTGTTCAGAAATTACCTAACTATTGCAGATAGTTTTGTATACCTCAACTGAAAAGTTTTATTGGTATCGGGATTAAAAGTTACTAGTTAAAAATATGGTGTACTGTATTTTTATTTCTAAACCAAGTATAACCTAAACAAGTAAAGTAAGGATATTTCTGATTCAACTGGAAATTTATTACTTTAAATATGATATTTTGTAGACTTGATTTGGAACTAAATATTGAGATATTTCTCACTGAATTTCTCACTGGAACTTCAGCTTGTTCAATATGTAGTTACTGAGGTTACGGCATTGTAACATATACAGCCCATAAGGAACTTAAATGATTTATATTCTTATCTAAAATAATGTGGTAACATTTTCTAATATCAAAAAAATTGATAACAGTAATATATCAAAAAATACATTGTAGGTCAGTGGGGTACATTGAGAAATGATCTTTTAAAAGAGTACTCTATTAATTGGGTAATAAAAATGTTTGTTATGTTGCATTTTGATACATCAGGATTAATTTTATCTTCTGTCTAGCAACAAATTAGAAGATTATCTGATGATTGCCCCCCTTCCCATATCTAAATATCTGACCGTTCAGAAATGCTGTCTCAAATAAGATTTATAGATAATTGATAGCTTTAGTCTTCTGTTTCTTTCCGTAATCAGCTGCAAATTGGAATAACACCTCACTTTTCAGGTGGTGTGAAGAGTAGAGATACCATTATATAAACTGCCTAGCAGGTATGTGTTGAATAAATAAACGAAAATGTAAACTAGTCTTTTTGCCACAACAAAATCAGGGATAAGTTATTATCAGTGGTATGTATTTGTGGTTGAAAATGAAATTGGTATCTTTTATGTGCTCTCTTTAAAATTAGGCAAAATGTATTGCACAATATTAATAGCTTAATTTTAATTACAGTGAACTATAAGGCTTTTTATTATAATTGTATGGTATAGAGTATTGTTTACTATTGTTTAACACATCAGGATATAAACTGAGACTTGGACATAATTTTGTGATGCAAATGTTTTTGTTTTAATAGTTTGTTTCATCGTGAGATTTTTACCTATGTATTCCGGTATACGTATTCAGTTTGTATTCTTCAGTATAGGCTAAGGGAAAAATATGAAATATTGTCTTAAATAGACCTGCTGTGATAATTTAATACCTATTGCTCTATTAATAATTACTTAATACTTGTGAGATATGATACAGGGGTATAGAATCTGGTCAAATAGATCAGTGTTCAAATCCCAGTTTATTATGTCTGTAGGGAAAGTAAGTTACCTTGTCAGTGTTTCAGCATCTTACAAGGGAAGGGACAAAAAAGTACCCACTTTGTATAGGGTTATTATGAGAATTAAATGTTATTAGACATGTAAAGCATTTAACGCAGAGCTTGGCAGATAGTAAGGACTCAGCGATGTTTGTACATAATTATTATTACAAAGGAGATATCATGTGGTAAAGTGAGGGAGAAAATATCAGAAATGAAGGTCTGGGTTTGGCTGTGCCACTTGGGTGGGTTTCTTACTTTTGCCTAGTTGCTTCCAAGGAGCTTCAGTATTCTCATGCGTAAAATGTGGCAATAATATCTTGCCGTCCCTATTTTTGAGGGGTGGGGTAAGGGTCAACTGAGGTATCATACATGAAAATAATTTAAGAATTCTAATGATCCAGGTTTAGTTTTAATCTTCATTTCAAGCACTATATTTTTATTAATACCTTCACCATTATAAACCTTTGTCAGATTTTTTAAAAGATAGTAAGCTCATGTCATTTATTTTTTTTGCCTTGTCAACTTAATTGAGGTATAATTTATATAGAATAAAGTTCACCAAATTTAAGTATACAGTGAGATGAGTTTTCACAAATTGTGTAACTTCCACCACAGTCATCATACAGAACATTTCATCAGCCCAAAAAAGTTCCTTTGTGCCCATTTGTAGTCACCCTTGAAGAAGAGAGGCACAGTTGTCCTATGATATTGATATGTCATATTAACTGGTTACCTGACCTGTTTCTTTTAACTTTGTCTATTTAGATATAAGCTACAACCCATTATCCTTTATGAAATACAATCCACTTATTTTCATGTTTTTGTTTGTTTCTCTTCAGTTATTTCTGCTCGACAATGACCTTTTCACCAGTAGTTTCTGTGCTTGTGAAAGTGAGATTAATTAGCATACATTTCACTAATCTTCAAACTTAATTTCATTTACCCTTATGGTACTTTTTCATACAACATAAACTCACTGCTTACCTAAAGGGCCTAATTAGGCTTATTGATATTCTCATTTCTTGTCAGAAATTTAATGAATTTCTGTCTCAACTGAGTTTTTGTGTAAACATTCTTAGAGGTTTAAATCGGCAAGAAGGCTTATTGCTGTATAAAAGTATTAACTTTTAAGAAAGTGGTAACTCTAGGAAAACTTCTGGTTCAATAATTTATCTATTCAACTATTTTTTTAATTGATCACATACTAAGTGTAAAGCATTGTTTGGTGATAGATTTGAGAGTTCTGCTCTCCAGGTTGCTATATATTCTTCCTGTTTACTTCCTTTTG
Organism: Monodon monoceros; assembly: GCF_005190385.1. Classification (NCBI taxonomy): domain Eukaryota; kingdom Metazoa; phylum Chordata; class Mammalia; order Artiodactyla; family Monodontidae; genus Monodon; species Monodon monoceros. Next base: position 35,342,783 of record NW_021703771.1, read on the forward strand.
GCAAACTTTTTAATAAGATTTTTCCAATTCTCATTCCTTTCATACAAGGTATGAAGCAAAGGCTCATTTTCCCCATGTACTACTCACTTTCTTTTTACAAAGTTTAATTATGCTCCTCTCTCTACCCATAATTTGGGGATAATTATGATGAAAAAATAAATGTTAGTTTTTAAACTTTTGAACTAAATACAATGATTTCTCATCAGTCTTATATAGTTTTCAGATTTCATGCATAGAAACTAAACTGTCTTTACCATTGCTGAGAATCATATTATTTTATTGTGCTATTAGTAGTATGCTTATTTTTTACCAGCTGCTCTAACTTTTTGTTATAAAACACTTTTTAAGATCAAACCTCACTGAAATTTATTATTTTTGTTCCTTAACGTTAGCTTCTATTTCAAAATCTTGTAAGTTTAATTTACTAATAACTCGAAATTTTTCTTTTCAGTTTTATTGTTCTATGTTATATAAATACTCTATGTAAATTTCAAATTAATTTTAATTTGGCCATGATTTGTTCACGACCATTTGTTAAGCTTTGTAAGCAATTCCCTAGGTCTTTACAGTTAGTAGCTACAAAGTTCCTAGATGCAGTAGTTCCTAAATTCTTTTATCTTAACGTGTTTTCATTCAAATGAATTATCTTTATCCTTAGTTTAGTTTGTAACAGAAGTCTGACAACACAGGTTATATCTATCACTTTAAATACTTAATAGATCATTGATGTGTTGTAAAGCTTGGAATGAATGAATTCTGTCAACTTTTTTCCCAGCCAGAATTTTAATAATACATCATTTTGCTTACAATATGGAAACACTGGTGCTTGGAAACTAATTCCACTTTTCAGCAACTCCTTTAAATAGATTAAATGATACGAGAGACACGCACCTAACACAGTTCAATGTAAGCCATACATTTAAAAGGATAAATGAATGATTTTTTTTCAGTTTTAACAAGAAAAAACAAAAAACTTCTCTTTTCAGGATTGGTTAAACTATGAGTCAGAAATTTAATCACAGTCTTGACCTCATTTTTTTTTTTAGCTCTCTAATTAAAATTTTTAGTTGAATACTAAATCTAAGGACAGTTGGATTTGCATGTTTGCCCCTTTCACTGTTTCCTCCCCCTTGCCATTGAAGAATTTTGAATGGGGAGGAATTTGCGCCCTTTGGCTCAGGTTGCAGACCCACTTGATCAAGCCAGAGAAGCCGGGGTCAGAACTATTCATTGCTTATCTTTTCCTTGGGCCACTTGTAAATCCTGCCTTTCTGCTCTGCAAAAAATCTCTTTATATTAGACTTATAATAAAGCCTGGAGAATAAAAATGGGCATAATAGTTGATGCTTGATTGTGACTTCACATGGGTTAATTTCACTATTTTTGAAGTTTTTCATGCCACTGCAGGTTGTTTGATGTATGTAATTTTGTTTAAATAATGCTATTTCATTAGATATTAGAAAAGCATCCTGTTGGTAGTGAAAGTTTGGTGAGATGATATTCTGTCTCAGGTTAAGACTTAACACCTTTGAAATGTAGTGATTACTTTTAAGTAAACTGAATTTATTAATTTGAATTCAATCTATAAAAGCCCCAAAGTATTTTGTTTTGATGTGCTTAATTTCTAGCATTTATGCTGACACTTAAAATTTTCCTGAATCAACTATAGCACAAGTTTATGAACTGTATCAATAATGGTGTAAAGACTTTAAATATAGACCCAGGTTTAAACAAACACAAAACACTTTGTTCTTATCTCAGCATCCCTTAAAAGTATACAGCTCTGGTTCAGGACCTCAGGACCACCCATCACCCTGGACATTGGATACTCCTATTTATTCAAGAAGCTTGTGAAGTATCTGTGTGCCAGTGGGGGGATGGTGTGTGTATCTGTGTAGGGAATCACAGTTAGGTGATTTTACCCCAACAAAAACAGCACCGTTGTTTATAAGCTGAATTATGTCCCTGTAGAATTTTCTAGTTGTAAAACCTAATTTACATTAAATATTTGTTATTTTATGCAAGCGCTGGTTGCAGTTTTCACATTTTTGATGCTTCCATAAGGTTAAAGTGGGCGTCCATTAAGATTAACCTCAATCCATTACAGCCTTTTGGCTTGCAGGCCCCACCCGTTGGCCTTGGATAGCTAATACCAAGCTTTTGTTTCTTCCTGTAGAAAGGAAAGGAAAGAAAACTGTTCTTTCTTTTTCATTGTGTAAGTCATGTGACTTCCTTTTTAGTTAGTTACAGATAGGGTTGAAGTGAATCTCAAAATGCATAACATAGCAAATGTTATGTTTATATGAAATATTTATTGAAATGTGCCTCTTATTTAATTCATGTGTTTTATGCATTAAAATATTTGTTTTGAACAGCTATACCTTATATTACATCCATGTAGTTTTTTAGGAAGCCAAAAAAAGGTTACCAAATAGATTTTTAAAATAAAACTGATCTTATCTATATCATGGTAGTTTCTTAGTGTATACGTTTTTCTCTCAGTTATCTTGTAGTATCATTTGAGGTTTTTTAACTGTAGCTTATTTCTCAGAACTCACAGTGTAAAGAAAGTAGCAGTGGTGTTTGGGATGATTTTAGTCAGGAAAATTTGCTGATAGGAAAAAAATGTGTTACAGAACTGCATGTACATATAAGAAGGAACTAACTGGATGTATTTCTTTTTGCTCCTCTTCTCTCTCACCTCTCTATAATAGTAAGTGGTGTAGCTAGCTGTTAGGAGAAAATGCTATCCAGCTCCTAGAATATTTACGTTGATGCTTAGTCCCAATTTGGGAATTTAGTCATGATGATATAATTTACTATTAAATATTTAATCTTTAAAATTATTTAAATTTGTTCTTAAGCTGTTTTCCCAAACCTTTAAATTCTGTTTTAGTAACAGTAGAGCTGTCCCCAAATAATAAATAAAATATTTTGAAAAACAGTACTTCTAAAAGAAGTATCCTGTCAATGATTTTTAAAATACAATGTTCTTTGACACATGATATTTCCCCGCAAGTCAGTACTTTTAAAAGACTTCTAAGGAGAAATCCTACTGTGTTTTAAAATCCTGTATGCATTTTTATTTAAAATGTTGTGTTTCAGTAAAATAAATTCTTACATAAAAAGCATTGTTTCTTACGTTTTCAGTAGTCTTATACATCTTGAAAGTCAATGATATTTAATCCAATGATTTTGCTGTTATCCAAGATAACTTGGTTAGTTCAGATCTTTTAATATGAAAAATCTGTTGAGATATACAGAAAAGCTACTTAAGTTTAATAACACTGGGTTATCAGTTTTTCAACAACCAGGACCTGGTTTGAAGTCTGCAGTGTGTTTGTCATGTTTTCATTGACATTAAAGTGTATAGTAAGTGATTTATTTTGCATGTCCTTTACAATTGAGTATTTGAACTTCAGTATATTTCATTAATTAACTTTTAAATATTTATTGATATTTTATTTAATGTTTAAATTGCCACTAAAATTTTGCTTTGAGGAAAGGTTTAGGATACTAAATCTTTCAAATATGTGATACTTCTTCATTTAACATTTGGATAGCAAGGTATTCATAAAACACCAGCAATCTATTATTAAGTATTTGAATTAGTACCGACATTTTTTGTTGAAATAATCCATTTAGTGTCTTAGTGTCACTCTGAGTTTAAAATAAAAAGATTAAGAAACAAAGTCTAATTTTAAAAAATTACTACCAGATTTTTTGTGTACCGCATGCTTTTTTTTTTCCTAACAAAATATGATATTAGAAAGTGAAAAGTTGGGTGCTTTTCCCTTTATAGCTATTTTTCTCCTGCAAAGTTTTCTTTAACTTGTGTGAAGAGTAGTTAAATGAATTTACATGGCTTTAAGTGTCTTCATGTTTAGTCAGAAGTACAAAGTTCATTTGTGGGGAGTAATACCAGTAGGGATATTGCTACTTGTTTTCATGAGGGTTACTGTAAATAAATGATACGTGAATGATTTGATTTCTAAATTTTCTTTCCCCTAAAATAAACTTTATAAAAAATGGGAAATAATTTTTCAAATTGTTGAAATATCTGAAGGACCAAGTAAATATGGACATTTGTTTCAGTACATGCTCTTTAGTTTAGGGTTGGGTATTTTTTTAAAGATATTCTAATATAAAAAGTCTTAATAAGTAATGTTTGGGAAGTTGTTAGTTATTGACCACTTTTCCTTACTCTCTGCCTTTACTTTTAAAAGTATCTGGTCACTGTTAAATCATTAATATTCCTAAAGGTAATCCAGAATTTCCTATGAGATTCAGTGTTCAACATGTATTCAATTATTCGAATTTACAAAATTCAAATGATTTTTGGAAAATCTCATAAGACATGGGATAATGTTTTCAGAGTACGATTTTATGGAATAGAATTCATTATTTTGATACATATGTATATGTTCCCATTTTTAGCTGTAAATTGAAAAAATAAATTACCCCAATTATTAAAGCATTATATTGTCCCCAAATGATTCCTGCCCTAACATCACTTGATCTGCCATCGGGAATTATTACGGCCTTAAGTGGTCTCTCTCTTTAGTGTCCGCCTCCCCCTTTTCCCCTCCCCCACTCCCCTTCGGGAAGGAAGCCTGGGGCCCTAGCTCTAGAGATACCAGAAAAAAGCAGTCACTCAGCAGAAAGTGTCTGTCTTTAGCAGAAGTATCATCCCTTGGAGAAGAGTGTAGTTGAAAAGAGGTTAATAACAGAGTTTATCAAACTTTAATTTAGAATTCATTTTTGGTACAGCTGGACATTGTGGTGTTAAGAAAAAAGAAGTCTACTTTGTCTGTTTTAGGCATTGACAAAGTCACATTCAGTCCTTCACCACTTTTCTCTCTTTACTTAGCTTTGGCTAAATCTTTTATACTGTTTCTAAAGGCTGTTGCCAGTAATTTTCCTAACTTTGAAGAGGAGTGTGAGTTCTGAAAAAAAAAGCCATGGATGGTTAGGTAATTTTAACATTTCTAAACACTTACTGATTATTTGAAATATTTTCCTGAATTTCCAAAGAAAGTTTATATGAAATGTTTTACTCAATATCATTTGTCATCTAAAGATAATGTTTGTGTGTCTAGCATATTTTTGCCTAGAAGGCTTTTTAAACCACAAACTAACTCATAAAGTTGGCTAACAATGAAAATAAATTGATACTGATAGATCTAGAAATGTTTTAATTATTTACTTCCTTAGATTGTTCATAAATTCCTTCTTTTGTTTGTTTCAGGATGAGTAAGGAAATGCAGATTCAGTGTGGTAAACACTATAAACTGTAGTGTAAGATTGCTGAAGGGCCCAAGTTTCTTTGTGCTGTAGATATTTGCGCTAGCATTTCTTCATCTTAAAGGGCAATCCCTTTACTTAGCTCCACATGTGTTGGTTTAAGTTTCTCATACTTACTGACCCTAATTTGAAAAACTTAAGCAGAATGGTCATGGAATCTCACGATTAGCTTAAAGAGGATTTTAGAAGTTATAATTTATGTTTGAAAGATAATAAAAATGAATATTGTGTAATACTTACGTTTTATGGAATATACCAAAGATATTTTGAATTTTTTGAATGTTATTTATTAAAAGGACAAACACAAAAATATGACATAATTGCAGACATATTTAAAGTAATATAAAAATGATAAGTATAAGCAATCTTTTGATAGAATACTTGAAAAAGAAAGTTAGAATGTAATCATATATTCCTTTCTATTAGTCTACCCCCTTTCCAGATCAACAAACGTTTATATTTGTTTTGTTTTAGCCTCTTGCTAATGCTAAATTCCCACTACTGCCATTCCCGGGGGATAGACCCCAGTTTGCCGTCATTGATCCTAACTCCGGATCATCCAGAGACACTGGTATGCCTCCCCTGTAACAAGGCTTCTGTTCTGCCAACACAAGAGAACCCTTCAGCCATAGCCAATCAATACTGTAGCAATGATAGTGATCAGGACATCAATAACAGAATGATGATAATAGTATCATGTAAGTTTTATAGAGTGTTTGCGTGTGCCGAGTGCTGTGCTAAACATTTTACATCCATTAAATTTTCACAGCTCTGAAAGATAGTTACTATTGTTGTCTCATTTTTAAGATGAAAAAAATGATCTTAGAATGGTGAATTGCCTAATTTCACACAGTTGAGCCAGCAGTATGACTCCAGAGCAGTGCTCTTGAATCTCTGGGTTCCAGCCACATTTTTAGCTGTTTTAATTTTATATTAATATGCGTAACTTATGCTAAGTGATTGAGATTCAATTATGAGCCAAAAGCAGACAGGGATTCTGATTCTGACTTCACGGAGTTTAAAGAACAGTAGGGGAGACAGACAATCAGATCACATAAATGAAAGTAAAATAAAAACCATGATGAGTGCCATGAAGAAAAGGTACGTGGTGCTGTAAGTATATAACCTTGAGGGTTCTGACCTAGTTTCAGGATCAGGAAGGCTTCTTTGGGGCAGTAAATTTGTGATGGGTATTGAAAAATGAGTAGGCAAAGAACAAGGAAAAGAATATTCCAGCAGAGAAAGGGGGAATGTACAGAGGCAGGAGGGAAAATGAATATTAGCTTTACAATGTGTTAGGATTACAAAGATCAGTAATGTCCAGTCCGTGTCTTTAAGAAGCTTGCAGTTAGAGTGTGTGTGTGTGTGTGTTGCGTGTGTTGTGTATGTGACCAGCAGTTACCACAGAGTGATAAGTGCTAGCATAAGAGCAATAAGGCAGGAATTGCCCATGTTTTTAGTAGTGAGGAAGGCTTTATAAAAGAAGAGACCATTTGAGATTGGCCTTGGAAATACCTAGGAACTTGGCAGCCCGAGAGGGCATTTCATGTTATACTTGTGCAGAGATGAGGAGAGGTGAAAGAGCCTCTAAAGGCCAGTGTGTAGGTAGGGTGCCAGGTGCTTGCTGGGTGGAAGCAGCAGGTAAGGGGCATGGTAGACCAGTGCTGGAAGAAGAAACTCAAGCCAGGGCTGGGCCAGCTTGAGATCAGGCAGGTTTATCCTTGGTCCTCACCCTAAACATTGCTATTTATGAATTTCTTTAAAGTACTCCCTCTCCCCAAAGCTTCATTGGCTATTTGTTTTCAAATAGAATTTAGACGTTTTAGCCAAGCATCCTACCTCTTCATGACCTGATTGAATCTACTTTTCTGTCTTTCCTCTCATACTTACTTGTTTGCTTTGTCAAGTCACAATGTACCCTACACTTCTTTGCCTCTTCCCCTTTGCATAGATAATACTGTCTTTCCCTTAATTTCCTTCCTACAGTCACTTTTGGAAATCACTGCCATCTTTCAGAGTCCAGCCCCAAATTTAGATCCTTCTTTCCCTGAGGCCTTTCCTTATCCTTCTAGCTAGAATTGCTTGCTTACTTCTTATAAACTCCAAAACTCCGTTTGTCATAGATTGTCTTCTGTTACATTTTGTTGTCTTGTGTCTCTGACTAAATTGTAAACTCTTGAATTGTCTTACCAAATTTTGTATTTCATGCAGTATATGGGAGCATGCTTTTCATAATTCATACTCAAAACCATTTCTTGAACATTCAAAAAAGTATAATATATTAGGAACATTTTCTCCTATCTTCCATTGGATGAAAAGATATGAATGTTATCCAAGAGAGTGTATGTAAACTCTTCTTTAAGAAAACCTAGTGTTCAACTTATATTCAGTTCCCTTTGAATATCACTCTAACATGTTCGTTATGCATCAAGTTACGCATTCTGCTTTTGTGGGCCCAGGATGCTTTGGGGCTTCTGCCCCCTCCCTTTTTTCTTAGCAGAAAAGATGGTGGCTTCTGTGCTATATTTATTACCACAGTTTGCTAAGTCTAAAATGTCTGCAGTTTATTGGAGGGGAAGGACCTTTGTGTCTAATTCTCTATTTAAGTCCAGAAGGCTTGAACTTTATTTTCTTTCCTTGGGTAGAACTTCCACCAGTGACAATTCCTTTCATATATACTGATTTCCAGTCTGGAGGATGTGCCTCTCTCACCCATCCCCATCTCAAACTTTTCATCAAATTGGTTTACTTGGATATGAAAAGTTAGTGTCATTTCTGACTCATGACTCTTCTTTAGCCCTCATGTCCGACCAGTAATTGTTGCTGTTGCCGTTTTTATAATCTCAAAATGTCTCACAACTTCCTATCATCTGTACTTGAGATCTTAATGATCAGAGCCCAGTCTTGATTAGCTGCCTAGGGTCCTTACCTAAAAGAACACAGACCTGAAATTTAGGCAAATCAGATAAAGCAGCTTTGGAATTAAAGTCAGGCATATGATATGATTTGATGCCGAGGTCTTTCTTCCAGGGGTGAGCTTCTGCAGGTAGATCACTTTCCAGAGGGGATCATGGTGGTAGGCAGTCTCCATCAGGACTTAGCTCCATCAATTCATTCAACAAATAATTATTAAACACCTAATATGTGAGATACAGCAATGAGCAGAAGAAGACAAATGAAAATTCCTTTTTCATGCATTCCCATTCCTCTATCTCTTTTTTTATCTTCTATCTTCACTGTGAAAAAATAGGAACATAGACTAACAATACTCAATGTAGAATACAGTATCTTTTAAATAATTAATTAATTAATTTAGTTTTGGCTGCGTTGGGTCTTTGTTGCTGCACGCGGGCTTTCTCTACGGTGAGCGGTGAGTGGGGGCTACTTTTCGTTGTGGTGCGTGGGCTTCTCATTGCAGTGGCTTCTCTTGTTGCGGAGCACGGGCTCTAGGTGCATGGGCTTCAGTAGTTGTGGCATGTGGGCTCAGTAGTTGTGGCACGTGGGCTTCAGTGGTTGTGGCTCGCGGGCTCTAGGGCGCAGGCTCAGTAGTTGTGGCGCATGGGCTTGGTTGCTCCGCGGCATGTGGGATCTTCCCGGACCAGGGATTGAACCCATGCCCCCTGCATTGGCAGGCGGATTCCTAACTACTGCGCCACCAGGGAAGTCCACAAATGCTATTTTTGAATCATTTGGTTTTTTTGTTTTGTTTTGCTTTTTTTGCGGTCCACGGGCCTCTCACTGTTGTGGCCTCTCCTGTTGCGGAGCACAGGCTCCGGACGCACAGGCTCAGCGGCCATGGCTCACGGGCCCAGCCGCTCCACAGCATGTGGGATCTTCCCGGACCGGGGCACGAATCCGTGTCCCCTGCATCGGCAGGCGGACTCTCAACCACTGCGCCATCAGGGAAGCCCAAATCATTTGTTTTTTATGCTGTTTGCCTAACATTTGTTTTTGCAAATGGGGAAAATAACTCTCAATTAATTCCCTTTGTCAAATCACTGCCAATTATAAATTAGAGAAGTTTAATACTAATCAAATTATAATAGAAAAATAAATTATAAATTGGAAAATTTTATCATCTGGAAAAAAACAACAGAATCATGTTACTATGTCTTTATTTTCACATGCTAAATATAGAAAGATTGGTATGTTGTATTTATTTTGTATAAAAATTTAGAATGTCATTATTTAATCTTTGACTAGTTTTCAGTTTTATAGGCAAGTTAATATTTTTTTCTCCTAGTTGATAATGGAATTCAATTCTGCTAACTATATTTAGAGATGACCTTCACTTCTAAAATATATTTAAAATTCTGTAATTTAGTTTCTTAAATTTAATAAAATGCCATGAAATAATTATTAAAATTTATCAGTTTGTACAAGTTCTGATGAATCTGTATATAAAACCAAAGCATATTAAGTAACTGTCAGTGTTATTTGCAGTTGAGAGGAGGTGAGTTTTTATTTCTTTTAGAAAGGAAGATGTTTGGCTACAGAGCAAGGAGTAAAAAAGCATTCTGGGCAGGGAAAATGATGCAGATATTAAAAGGTAAAAACAGTCCTTTTTTTGAGTTTTAAAATTTTGTATGACATATGGAGTTCCCAGGAGCCCCTCTCGACTTGAAATCCCCAAATTGGTTTCAGAGATACACAAAGATATATATTCCTTTTTTACTTTCAGAAGATTATATGCTGACCTAATTTTAAGTGGCAAATATACTGCAGGTCTGTCTGGCATTATAGGCATTAAATACCTATATTAAAGGAACAATTTTCATTTAATATGAAAGGAAACAGCCTTTATTATACCTTCTTTAAATGTTCCTTTCTCAACAGTGGTTCATTCATTATCTGCTTATCCACATATTTATTAGTTGTCACCCATGAATCTTCTTTAAACACTGAGATTCCCCCTCTATACTCAAACTGAATTAACCTTTTCATATCATGCCCACTTAAATTATTGGCCACCCTACTCATTTTCTCAACACAGCCACCAGGAACAGCCCACCCTAACCCTGTGTTATTAATTTTATTCCTACCATATATTTAAACTGCTATCAGTTTCTGCTGTGTATATCATGCTATAAATTTTCTCTTTTCTCCTGGATGTTTGGCCCATTCTTAAGCTAATGCTTATCAGAATTGAGGTTGGATGCCCTAGTAGGTTCTGGAACATCGTATTTTAGCTAGCAAAAATAAAGCATCACAAAGGATGCTGGACATATTCTTCCACATTATAAATTCACCTAAGGCCTTTGCTTTCTTTGTGCTATTATTTTCCCATCTGTTCTAAAACACTTCTATTTTAAAATCTTTCACTCATTTTGCTCCTCTCACCACTTTGTGTGTGTCTGTGTGTGTGTTTCTCCTCTTGGTCAACTTCCACCCCCACTCCCTCTTCCTGGTGTAAAGAGCTTCTGTAGGAAATTGATAATCAGTGTCTTTCTGCTTCAAAGTCTTTAACACATGGAGCTGGCTGCTAAGAGAAATTGAACAGGTTCCTGTGATCCTTGTCAGTTTCTCTGATTAATCAATTTTTCTTTACTGGAGAAGCTGCTTTTAACAAAAGAAAACTAGCTTGAAATTTCAGTCATTTGCCCATTGCTGCCTAGCTTGCATCTGCTCTTCTGTTCCTATCACTTTACCTTTTTATTATAAACTTTTAATTCTTGGCTTTCAGTTACTTCATTTAAACTGCAGGGTGAAGAGCCAATTTCGTTTAATTTCTATATCCTCCACGATTACAGCTAATTCTAGTACTTGCACAATGTAATTTATAATGCTTCTTCCTATTCAGAAGGGGATGACTGCAAATCAAAATGAGTGTATTTCTTTCCTAACTCTTGTTGACTTTCCTAGGAAAACCAAGGCAAAACAATTCTAAAGCACTTAAAAGGAAATCATGCTGTCATAGAAACTAATGCAATGAGATCTAGAAAAACCAGGGAGAGTTACTATATTGTTTTTTTTATAGGGATATTTCTTTAAACATGTCAAGTACCATCATACTTAGATACAGAGTTACAAGAATTTGTCTTTAAGTCATGGACAAGTTTGAGCAGCTAGTTAGCCTGATAATAAGGTTATAAGATCTGATGAAAAAATTTTACAGAATGACCAAAATGTATTTGGACTATTCCTTAGACATTATATAAAGGTGTTTGCACATAGTGATATTAGCTATAGATAGGACTGTCATAGGAAGGAGTTAATTTGAATGGCCTCAGGCTCAGTGGTGAGATTGAACTATGGCTAATGCTCCAAAGCATGTTTTGCAAACAAGTAGTTTTATGGTGTTTTAGGAAGTGTTCCCTGGAAGGGAAAAAAAATCCTTATTCAGTTAAGTTTGGGAAATTCTTGGTTACACAAAGTCAATATATGACTTTTCAATGCCTTATTATGCTAAAGTATGCTATCAGCCCCCAAGATAAAGATGTAGAATGTGGTATTTTTACATACTTGTTGAATACTGGCACATTGGTACCTCTTTTTTTTTTTGTTTTTTAAAGAATCATCTCATGGGACATAGTTCCATGGGAACAAGCTCTTGAGAAATTCTTGGGTTATGGTCAAGAATTAATTAATATTAGTTAATTATCATATATTATTATTGTGTAATAATACTGTGTATCAATAAATATTAATATCTTTACTCTTTAGCTCATAATTTATCCTTAAGTTGAAAGAAGTTAAAGGTCTTTTAAACATCTTCTAAACATTTTTAATGATATATTTTTATTTTACAAAACCGGAAATATAAATAATATTCAAGACATCCAGAAAAGCTGGGAGAAGGAGGGTGGTACATCATATAAAAATAGCCTAATGAACTAAAATCAGGTATTTATAAAACATTAGCCGTGCATCTGGGCATTTAAAGGAGAGTGAAGATAGCTCAAGATTGGTAAATGTTATTGATGGTGATGGTATAAGAAAGCTGAAATTTGGCCGGGGAAAGTGGAATAAAAAGAAACAAGTGGTACACATTTGTCTTTCACTAGGAGCTTCTGGGAATGGCCTCTGGCCTGGGGCACCTGGCTTCCCCTTTTTTTTTTTTTTCTTTACTTTTTTAAAATGGAGGGCTTCCCTGGTGGCGCAGTGGTTGAGAGTCCGCCTGCCGATGCAGGGGACACGCGTTCGTGCCCTGGTCCGGGAAGATCCCACATGCTGCGGAGCGGCTGGGCCCGTGAGCGATGGCCGCTGAGCCTGCGCGTCTGGAGCCTGTGCTCCGCGACGGGAGAGGCCACAACAGTGAGAGGCCTGCGTACCGCAAAAAAAAAAAAAAAAAAAAAAAATTGAGCTATAGTTGATGTACAATATTATATGTTACAAGTGTACAACATAGTGATTCATAATTTTTAAAGGTTGTAGTCCATTTATAGTTATTATAAAATATTGGCTGTATTCCTTGTGTTATATAAAATATCCCTGTAGCTTATTTATTTTATATATATTAGTTTGTACCTCTTAATCTCCTTCCCTATCTTGGCCCTCCCGCTTCCCTCTCCCCATTGGTAACCACTGGTTTGTTCTATCTGTGAGTCTGTTTCCTTTTTGTTATATTCACTAGTTTGTGTTATTTTTTCCAAATCCACATATATGTGATATCACACGGTATTTGTCTTTCTCTGATTTGACTTATTTCACTTAGCATAGTGCCCTCCAAGTCCATCCATGTTGTTGCAAATGGCAAAATTTCATTCTTTTTTATGGCTGGCTCCCTTTTTTTGAGTAGCAGCAGAGTTTGCTTGAAGGCAGCTACCCCAGTTATTCAACAGGACTATATCAGGTGTACTCTCCTGGCAAACTTTGGTATCCTAGAGTAGTGACACCAGGCTTTTTTTTTTTTTTTTTTAATTTCTGATCTCTTGCAGACCAAATACCATTGTACAAATGCTTTTCTTAGTTTGTATACTTGTCATGGTCCAGTAATGAACAGCTTACTTACCAGTGCTGATCTTCAGACTGCACCAGCACTGTTACTAGATTATCACCACTTCTACCCTGCTCTCAACTTGAAAATGTCTCACCACTTACAACTGCCAAAAATTCGTCCTACTGAGGACTAAACCTTTTATTCTGCAACTAGAGAAAAAAGTGATTAAAAAATATAAATGCTGTTTCTGTATCAGAGATTGTAATTTTGGTAATTTGTGGACCAGTAAACATTTTTTTTTTTTAATTTTGGCTGTACTGGGTCTTCATTGCTGCATTCGGACTCTTCGTTGCAGGCTTCTCTCTAGTTGCGGTGTGTGGATTAGTTGCCCTGTGGCATGTGGGTTTAGTTGCCCTGTGGCATGTGGGATCTTAATTCCCCAACCAGGGATCAAACCCGCATCCCCTGCATTGGAAGGCGGGTTCTTAACCACTGTACCACCAGGGAAGTCCCTGGACCAGTAAACGTTAAAAAAAAAAAAAAAAAAGCGTGATTTGGTAAATGTTTAATAACTGGCTTTCCAAAAAACATTGAGTGTGTCTTATAAGTTTTACTGATATAAAGGATGTAGAATACAATTTACAAATAATAATACATGTATAATACTCTTTATTATAAATTCCATGTGGCCAGTTGATTCTCACAGAATACCTTCCTTGATTTTTTTTCCTCAACTCTTGTATCTGTAGCCAAACTCTGCTTGCAATTGATGAACAAGTGTAGTTCTTACACGAATATTAAGTGATTTTTATACTAATGAGTTAGCACAAAAGTAAGACAAAAATGATGTATGTCAGAACTTTATTGTGATTGTTTTTGATGACTTGGATAACAGTTTTTGAATATTGTAAAATATTTCCTCAGCTTTTGTGCTGTTCACAATGTAACAGCTATAGACATGAATCACTGTTATATTCAATCTGTATTGTTAACATTTTCTTCATCATTTTCCTAAGTGTCTAGACAATCAGCAAAACAATACATCATGCCATGATTTGTAGTACTTGCCAGTTTCCATGGTATGAACATCATGGCCAATTTCAAGCTATCAATGTAATGTCAGTGATGTGGAGTTGGAAGAAAGGCACAGTGACACACCATTATGTAGTAGTTCCACTGTACAGATTCAAAAGATGTAAATAACCTCACAATGTAGGTAATAGTAAAATGTAGTAAAATAATTAGGGAGTAACAACTTTTTAGTAATTTTTTTACCATTTTTCCATACAATTCATTTAATTTTATCTTTATACTTTAATATTCAATAGTGGCTGTATTTAACAACCATCTCATGGGATTCATACAAATTTAACAATGAGGTGTCTTCAGCTGGTACAAGCCAGCTCCAGCACACTGCTGCATTGCTGTTTTTTATTTTGCCATGTAAGGACATTTGTAATTACTATAAGTTCGTGGGAAGGATACCATCTCTGAATAAAGGAAAAGCCCTAAGAAAGACAACTTGCAAGCATCGACATTGTTCTTCTGTTCTGCATTTCCGCAATGAAGTATTTAAAATATCATCTGAGTTCCCACACAGCTGTATGGGAACCACTATCCTGGATAGTTTAGTAGCATTCAGATGAAGCTAATTTTTATTTAAGTGTAGTGAGTACATACCAGGGATCACTCAGATACTTTTCTGTTTTGGTAGGGATAGGAGTTACTGTTAGTCTTAAGAATTTCATAATCTGAATGGATGAGGAGAGACACTCACAGATAAGAAAGAATGTAGAAAACAAACCCCAAAGACTTAAAATTTTGTGTAGGCTTTTATTTTTTTTAACCTTGCCCATTGCATTGGTAGGTAGATGCTCTGTTAAGAGCTATTATTATGCTAGGGTTGTTATTTTTGAGTTGTAGGATAGTCCTTGAGCACTACTTTGTGCACTACTTCCTGCAGTTTATGAGGTATACATTTTTTTACACTTCTCTTCCCCCTCTTTTCCTTCCTCCCACTTCAATACTGAATTAGCTTTCTATTACCACAAACTTAGTGGCTTTAAAACAATACCCATTTATCAGTTCACAGTCTATAGGTCGGAAGTCTGGTGCAGTGTGGCCGGGTTCTCTGTTGCTGGGTGCTCAGAATATCACAAGGCTGAAACCAAGGTGTCAGCCAACTTGTTCTCATCTGTAGCTCAGGGCTCTCTTTCTATTTGTATTGCTGGTACAAATTAGTTCCTTGTGCTTATAGAACTGAAGTGTCCATTTTCTCATTGGCTATGAGCCAGGTACCACTGTCAGCTCCTATAGGCCATATTTACATCCTTGCCTGGTGGACCCAACATCTTCATGTCAGCAGTGGTGGGTCTTGCCTGCTTCCAGTCTCTCTGACTTCCCCTTTTGTTACCAGCCAGAGAAAATTTTCTGCTTTTTAAAAACTCATGTGATTATATAGAGCCCCAAACACACCCCATAATCTCTCTTTTGATTAACTCAAAGTCAACTGGTTAGTAACTATAATTATATCTGTATAACATAATCACAAGAGTGATATCCCATCATCTTCACAAAGGAGAGAATTATTTGAGGGTTAGGGATAATTGAGAGTGACAGAATTCTGTCTGCCACAAATACTAAATACATCATATCTCATTTAAACATAATGATGGCTATGTTAAAACTTTCCATATAGTGATAAAACTTTAAAAATTATATCTGAACTTCATAGCTGTTTCCTTCAGAATAGAAATTAATTTTTAGTATACATAAAATTTAATCTCTTGAATTAGTATCTTAAAATAATGAAGCGAAGTTACTAACATTTAAAAATAGTGAAGTAAAATAGTGAAGACAAGATTGTACTGTATTTAATTCTTAACTCTAAGTAGTAATTATTTACTTAAAATATATTAATAAAAGAGACAACTTACTTTGAACATTATCTAAATGTTGGTTTAGAAAATCAGTTCAAAGGTATTTAAACATTATGTAAAAATGAAGTATCTAATACAGTTGTATAAAATATAGAGCCTTGTGCCTGAACAGGTAGTCCAACTAATATGCCTACTCAAGAAGAGGGAGTTTCACCAAGGTAGAGGGAAAAAGGTTGAAACTCATAGTAAATAAAGATTATTCTTTATTGAAAAACCTGGCTTATAAGGAAATAGTTAACCAAAGGCTTATGGCAAAATTTATTGCATTATTGATAATGCAAATATCGACATGAAGAAAAATGTACAAAAATCAGCCTATGGTTGAATTATGGTATGTCCCTACAGTGGAAAAACTTGGACCTATTCATTCATCCAGTATTTATTGAATACCTACTATGTGTCAAACACTTTGCTCAGCTCTGAATAAAATATTAGCCATCAAAAAATAATTTGAAGAATAACTGATGACTTAAAATATGTTCATTATGAGGTGTTAAGTGCTATAAAACTAAATTTATTAAATACAATTCTAGGTCTATTAACTGATATGCACAGAAAAAATTGAAGAAAATAAATGCATTTTAAAGAGATAAATTTTGATTGTTTCTTATTTTTTCTTAATCATGATTACGAAGAGGTTGTACACCTTTCTTTCTTAGCTACTCCCAGCATTTACACTCTGGTGATGTATAAAACATTGCTGAGTTCATGTAACAGCTGTGTTACATGTCTGTTGTGACTTTTGACATATACATTTATTTTGACAATTTTTTTTTTAGTATTGTAAGCTGCTGTGTATTAAAACTTAGTGTAATCTATAGCATGGAATACTTTTCTGATGCCATAGAGTTTAATATTATGTTTTTACTAAGTTATTCAGAAAACAAATCTCTCAATAGAAAAAAATGAAAAAAAGAGGAAAATGCCTTTTTACTCAAAAGGGAGAGGAAAATAGCATGGTTTGATTATTTTGGAGAGAGCAAAAGCCCTCTATCCAGGGGGAAGGAGCGGGGGAGGAAGTGGGAAAGGCAAATCACAATTAGGAAGTTTCTAATAAGGGTCAGACACTGTGTAATGCAAATTTGTTTCATTTTATTTAATCTTGGTATTCATCTGGGTTAGATATTATTTCATTTTAAAATGAGAAGATTGAAGCTCAGGTTAAATAAACTTGACTGATGTCATAGAATTAGTAAGTGCCAGAGCTAGTATTCTCATCTGTGACAACAGAGCTTTTCTTATTATATTTTCGGTGGGAGAATGGAAATTTAATTTAATTGTATGTTTTCAGTACTTATATAGTTTCAGTGGAGATTTTAGATGTGAAAGGACCTAGAGAAATATGTAAAATGTCTTTTTTATAACGAAAGCATCTTTCCATCCAACACCTGAGGTTTGATTTAGTGGTGAGAGTTGAAAAGCAAAGGACGTTATAAATTAATACAGACTTACGGGCTTCCCTGGTGGTACTGTGGTTAAGAATCCTCCTCACAATGCAGGGGACACGGGTTCGAGCCCTGGTCCGGGAAGATCCCACATGCCGTGGAGCAACCAAGCCTGTGCGCCACAACTACTGAAGCCCGCACGCCTAGAGCCCATGCTCCACAACAAGAGAAGCCACCGCAGTGAGAAACCCATGCACTGCAACGAAGAGTAGCCCCCTGCTTGCCGCAACTAGAGAAAGCCCACGCGCAGCAACGAAGACCCAACGCAGCCAAAAATAAAAAATAAATAAATTTAAAATATATACATATAGACTTACTATTAAAGAAAATCAACTTAAGATGCCAAAGTTAGGTATTTTATTTTTTATTACTATTTTTAAAATATTTATTTATTTTGGCTGTGCCGGGTCTTAGTTGCGGCATGCAGGATCTTTGGGATCTTCATTGCGGCATGTGGACTTCTTAGTTGTGGCATGCGGGATCTAGTTCCCCAACCAGGGATTGAACCCGGGTCCCCTGCCTTGGGAGCACAGAGTCTTACCCACTGGACCACCAGGGAAGTCCCTAAAACTAGGTATTTTATTTTATTTATTTTATTTTATTTATTTTTGGCTGCATTGGGTCTTCATTGCTGCACGCGGGCTCTCTCTAGTTGCGGCATGCAGGCTTCTCATTGTGGTGGCTTCTCTTGTTGCAGAGCATGGCTCTAGGCGCGCAGGCTTCAGTAGTTGTGGCATGAGGGCTCAGTAGTTGTGGCTCGCGGGCTCTAGAGCGCAGGCTCAGTAGTTGTGCACGGGCTTAATTACTCCGTGGCATGTGGGATCTTTCTGGACCAGGGCTCAAACCCGTGTTCCCTGCATTGGCAGGAGGATTCTTAACCACTGCGCCACCAGGGAAGTCCCAAACTAGGTATTTTAGATTTTGCATTGCATCATTATTCTTCTAGGTTATGTTTCTATGAAGGAAATATTTAGGGCTATGCTGTTCAATATGATTATCACTTATAAAATACAGCTCTTTAAATTTAACTTCAATTAACATTTGAAATTTAGTTTCTCTGTTGCAATAGCCACATTTCAAGTGCTCAGTAGCTGCATATGACTAGTAGCTGTTGTGTTGCACAGTACATTTATAGGACCTTTCCATCATCACAGAAAGTTCTGTTGGACAGTGCTGACTTAGAGTCTTCATTTTTATTTTATTGAAAATAATTGTTTACTAGTTGTCAGGTTAACTTCTAATTGAAAAAAATTTTACCTGTCTAATAAAGGTAGTCATACCATAGTTTTCCCATTTATATTTCTTTGGGATTGGAAGAAAATTAGAAATTGATTAAGGTGTTTATTAATGGCTTTTTAAAGACTTTTAAAATTGATTTTTGTGCTTAATATTTAAAGACTTATTATATATAGCTGTAGTTCATCCATATTCGTATATGGATATTCATATATCCATAATTATATTGTATAGTATTCTCTTATATGAATATACCATATTCTATTATCATTATTATTAATCAATTTGATTTTTGAATTTTTTGCCATTATAAACAATACGTACTGAACATTCTCTTACAAGTCTTCAGGCATGCAAGAATTTTTCTAGACTATATCTAGAAAAGATATGCAAGAATTTTTCTAGACTATATCTAGAAAAAAATATTTGAGTCATAAGGTATGTGTATTTTCAACTTGATTAAGAAATGCTAACTTGTTTTCTAAATGCTAAATTGTGGTTATATCAATTTCTACTCTGAGATTATAAAGTTGTTTTCCTATATCAATTTCTACTCTGAGATTATAAAGTTGTTTTCCTTCATTTTGTTTTTAAACCTTTAAAATATTTTCTTTCACATTTATGTCCCTGATTTTATGTGTTTACTTTTTAATTTTTTTAAAGATTTATTTATTATTTAATATTTATTTTATTGTTGGCTGCGTCGGGTCTCAGTTGCAGCACGCTGGATCTTTGTTGAGGCATGCGGGATCTTTCGTTGTGACGTGGGCTTCTCTCTAGTTGTGGCCTGCGGGCTCTCTCTTTAGTTGTGGTGTGCAGGCTCCAGGGCACGTGGGCTCTGTAGTTGTGGCGTGCGGGTTCCAGAGTGCGTGGGCTCTGTAGTTTGCGGCACATGGGTTCTCTAGTTGAGGTGTGCGAGCTCGATAATTGTGGCACGTGGGCTTAGTTGCCCCGCAGCATGTGGGATCTTAGTTCCCTGACCCCAGGGATCAAACCCATGTCCCCTGCATTGCAAGGCAGATTCTTTACCACTGGACCACCAGGGCAGTCCCTATGTGTTTATATTAATTAGCATTATTAAGATTATTTTTATTGTTGAATAAGTAGCCAGTGTTTAATTTGTTCATTTCAGGATTTAAAAGGTAGGATCTTAAATCTTGTTTATTTCTTGTGAGCATCAGTACAAGCAGCAATTCGGAAAGTCGTAAACTGATCATCTTGTAACGTTTCTTTTTCTTTTAGCATTTTGCAAAGAAGTTATCTATCTCTAAAGGTTTCATTAAGGTACACCAGTCCTTGATAGAACATCCTTTAACTTTTAGCCTTACTTTATTTTTTCCTATGAATTAAAAATTTTTAATAGTATAGAGAGGTCCTGTTTACTCTTCACCCAGTCTCCCCAAGTGGTTACATCTTACATAACTATAGTACAATATCAAAACATTAAAACAATTTCAAAATATTGGCATTGGTACAATGTGTGTAAAGCTCTATGAAATCTTATCACATGTGTGGCTTCGTGTAACCACCATCACAATCAGGATACAGAACTATGTGAAATGGTGTAGCACCAGGAAGATTCTTTGTGGTGATAGCCTTACTCTTACGATTCATGGAAAAATTATTTCTTTTGCTGTGAATTAGCAAATCAATTATTTAACTTATTTATGTAGTTCTGTTTTGTGTCGGGCATGGTGCTAAATGCTCAGGATACAAAGCTGAATTAACTCAGGTCATGACTCTGTCTTCAAGGAGCTTGCAGTTCAGAATAGGAGAAAAAGCTGTATATACAGAAGTGCATTAAAGTGATGTAGATGCTGTCAGGAATTACAATGGAATTCAAAAGGGGAATATATGCTTGATTTGTCAATGTGTTAAAAAATATTTTATGTGCGGTGATTGTTAAGCTGAGTCTTGTAAGAGGAGAGTATTTGTCAGTCAGATATCTAGGGAAGTGATTCTCAGCAGTGGGAGCATTATACCCAATGCCTAGCATTTTTAGGACATTTCATATAGTTGAATATGGCTTAGGGTTGAGGGGACAGTACAAGAGAGTCAGTTGAAGAGGTGGGAGGTTTGGCCTTCAACTTAATGACACTGGGGAGCCATTGAAGGATTTTAAGCAAGGAACTAATTTGAGCAGGTTTTCAGTCTAGATGGTTTTGTACAATATTATATTGAAGATGAATTTGAGGGAGGTAAGAGAACTATAGTTTAAGGGGGAGGGTGGTAAGGACCTTAACTAAGGTAGTAATACTGGGTATAAACAGGAAGATGAGAGATGTTAAGAAAAACATTAAAAATACTCAAGATTTGGTAAACTGTTAGTTGTAGAGGAAAGTCTAGATTTCTAACTTGGGTGCGTGAATGGGACAGACACAGGTTTGGGGGCCCAGATACTGAGTTCTGTTTTAGATATGTGAGTGTGAGAGCCTTGTAACCATCCAGTTGGATAGATCCATGTGGATCTTAGAAGGCTGGATTATAGTTATCACTTTAGAAGTCATCAGATTTAGGTGGTAGTGAACATGAGGTGGATAGCATCACACAAGAAGAAAATGTGACTGTCAAGAAAAGGATCCAGGAACAGAATTTGGGGATGTACCAATAAATAAAAGGGATTAATGACATATCTGTGTGTTCCTTCTTTGTAGTGAAATAAAGATATAAATGTTTGGATCCACAAGGAGCTTATCTGTTTTTTATGGAATTAAGGAACAAACGTCTATTTGCTTGTGGTGGAAGCACATTTACTTAATATATAAGTAAATGCATAAAATGTAATATGAACTGTAAAAGTATATACTGAAACTAAAAGTAGTTTGGTTTCAGATAATAGGCACTTTTAGTTAATAGGTGATTTGAACAAGATTCAAAAAAGCATTATATAATTATATATATGTAAATGCCATCAGGAACACACTTGAACAACAACAACAAAAAATTGTATATATGAACTTGAGGCAGCAAGGGACATGGCGCATCATGTGGAACCTTGGAGCGTCTCAGTTAAGGGGGGTGTTAGAAAAGACTACAGGATTTGGGTTTATGTTAGGTGATTTGGGAAAAGGGTCAAGGAAACTGGGGTTTGCTCTGGAATGGATGCTGTGAGAAGAAAGCAATCATTCTGTGGTTGGGTATCTTAATAGTACTTCTCTAGAAGGCAGGAAGAACACAGCGGGGCTATGACTGGAATTGGTAAGGAAGCAGACACATTATCCAGAAAAGGGGAGTGTTTGACCATTTTTGGGTTTGGACAGTATTTTTGTTTCTTGTTTTTGTTTCTGTTCAGGTAAAATCACAGAGTGGCCTTGTCTGAAATCGTTTGTGTTGAGAATGAAGTGTTTTGCTATGCACACACTGGTGTAGCTCTGAGTGCCAAGCCAGCATCACAGCGCCTGACTCAAGAGTGACAGGCCAGCCCCCAGCTGTCAGGGGCTGCTTTTGTCTTTCTCAGTCTATAACGGTGATAAGGGAAGAGGAGAATTTAGCAAGGGCGTGGTGGCAAAGATAAATGTTGGGTGTCGTTAGGAATTACTCTAGTTAAGTTTGTAGTTGGAGGACAAGGAGGATAGTAAGTAAGGGAGGTTAGGAAGAGTGGAACGGTAAGGAGAGGCCATTGGTGAATGGTTTTAAATGATCAACTTAGAATATAGTTCAGGTAGATTCCTAAACCAGGTTACGGTATGATGAAATGAATGTTTGTGAATGATACAACTGTTTTTAAAATTATTAACTATTAACTACCTAAAAATGATTTTAATGAAAATTTCACCTTGCCTATAACTTAAAATAGCTATTTTTCTTAAAAATACTTGTCCATATACTTCCTTACATTGTTATAGTTATAATTTTATATTCTGAGCTTTAAAACATTTTTGTTCAGTGTACCATTGTACACTTTATTCTGTGTCTTTACCTTGTTTGAAGAAGATCATTCCAATAGTTGTATGTGAGGCTATCAGTTTTTTCAGAAAGGGAAAGACAGTAAAAGCAGTGATATAAAGGAAATGGCAAACATTTTGGAGGAGGAATTAATGAGCCTCTATTACTGATAAATAGAGTAAAGGAAGAGAAGAATAAAAAATTCTGAACCCTTGACAGTGACAAAATTGAACTACACCTATATACATAGTTTCTTTGTTGGATGATAGAGTATCAACAAAAGTATATAATACCCACCAATGCTGTTTCTATAAGATATCCTGAAAGTTGCAAGTTATGCCTGATTATTAAAATAATAATGTGTTTTTAGGCTGAAAGATTTGACATTTGGTGACAGTGGTACAAAATAATGACGGTGGTAGAGTTTGCTAGTGGTAGGAAGTTCATACTTATACCGAACTCAGAATTTGTAATCTGCGTGTGGCTGGATTCACATCCCATAAAAATTAGTCTAAGAGCATTAATGAAGGCCTCCACTTCCGGGTTTCGATGCCTAGCGTCCCCATTAGCGTTGGTGGTATTCATCGGAAGCAGCACTAGCCTTTCATCCTTAATTTATTCCCTGGTGCCTTTTTGATAAGGTTGTCTTCTTTAGATGCCTTCGAAAAAACTGTCTTATTTATACACAGTAATAAACTGAGGAGAGGAAGGTTCCATTATTGGAGAAGTCTGATTGTTCAGCTTGTTTTAAATGTTTTTATACTGTAAAACATAAGTACTTTTGTTATCCACCCAATTTGTTTTAATCATATATAGAATAGGTTTAGATACAAAAATGTAATACAAATAAAACCATATTATAACAGAATATTAAAGTTAACATGCCTAATTCGTGGCTCATAATTTTAAGAAGTATTTCATGTAAAAATTCATAAGGAAAAAATTTAGAAATGGTTGAAGTTCATTGCAGTACAATTTATTGTATAGTTCAAGTCCTGAGACTACATTTATTTCATTCATAAAACATAAAGTTCATAAAAGAAGGATATAAAATTATTTATCATTTTATTTAGATTTTTCAATGTTAAACTTTAGCAGGAAACATACTTAGCAATGAATATACCCTAAAATAGTTTAGGATTAGATGATTTACTTCATCTAATTTTACTCTTAGTATAATAGTTTAATTTATTGTTAAAATATAGACAATAATAACCAAGTCGTTATTTGTGACTTAAAACTTTTTTGACCTTTGCCATTTATATTTAGCTGCGTTTTTGTCTCCATATGTGCCAGCTGTGTCATGTTACAGCTGCATGTATAAAAATTTAATTTCTTCTTGCTCGTTCATTTCCTCTTAGGATCCAATATCACTAATCATTCACTGACATTGACACTTAAAGTCAATTTTATATTTAGATGACCTATTGTTTATAAAAGTAATGACGGCTGTTTAATGAGTGAAATCTTTTATTCCAAATATATTTTAATTTCATAAACTACAGTTTAGTTACACATTGGAGTCGTACATTCAAGTAAAGTGAGTAAATTATGTATAAATTAATATGTATATATCTGAAGGATAGGGTAAACCAGATTTTTTTAATATTATGCTTGACCATGGATCTTTTTCATGTTAACTCTATTTAAATTTTTAGTTAGATTTTAAAAGCTTGTAGAAAATTGTTAGGAAATCAAAACGCAGATTGCAAAATAAGAAAATTATTTGCAGTGCAGAGGCAAAAGGTTACTATCTTTGCAGTGTAAAGAAGTCTTGTGACTTAGTAAGAAAATACAAGCATCCTCGTAGAACATGGGCAAAGGACAGGAACACAGAAATTCGTAGAAGTATAAATAGAAATGAAAGAAATGTAAGTTTAAGACAGCATTTAATGGATTAAAGTTTGGCAAAGTTATTTATTTTAATGATCATACCTGATATTAGTAAAGTTGCAGAGAAATGGTCAGTCTCATATACCTCTGGCAGAGATATATACTGATACAAATTTCTAGAGTATAATTTGGCAATACATGTCAAAAGCCTGTAAGTAAGGATGGATGTACACAAACGTTTTTATCATAGCACTTTTTTTTTTCTTTTGTCTGTGTGGCATGCAGGATCTTAGTTCCCCGACCAGTGATCCATCCCGCGCCCCCTGCAGTGGAAGCGCGGAGTCTTAACCACTGGACCTTCAGGGAAGTCCCTCATAGCACTTTTTATAAAAGGAAGCAACTAAATGTTCATCATTAGGTAATTAGTTAAATTATGAACATCCACAAAATGTAATATTGTGTAGCCAGTTTTTTAAAATGATGTTTTCAAACTTAGATTGTTAACCTTTATTCAGAAATGCCCTTGATTTCTTTGGAGGAAGTTTGAGGACCCTGGGAATGGGGGAGGCTGAACACAACTTAATTCTGCTTCAGCCACAGCAGCTTTGTCTCTATTTGTTTTTGGTTTTGTTTTTATTAAAGTGTAATTGACTTACAATATTATATTTGTTTCAGATGTACAATATAGTGATTCGATATTTTTATACACTACAAAATAATCACCACAAGTCTAGTAACCATCTGTCCCCAGAGTTACTACAATATTGCTCACTATATCCCCTTTGCTGTACATTACATCCCCATGGCTTGTTTACTTTATAACTGGAAGTATATACCTCTTAATCTCCCTGACCTATTTCACTCATCACCTCTCCTCTCTCCTCTCTGGGAACCATCAGTTTGTTCTCTGTATCTGTGAGTCTGTTTCTGTTTTGTTATCTTTGTTTGTTTTGTTTTTTAGATTCCACTTGTAAGTGAGATGGTACTGTATATGTCTTTCAAGCGTCTGACTTACTTCACTTAGCATAATACTCTCTGGGTCCATCTATGTTGTCACAGATGGAAAGATATCACACTTTATTAGGGCTGAGTAATATTCCATTGTGTGTATGAGTGTGTGTGTGTGTGTGTGTGTGTGTGTGTATACCACATTTTCTTTATTCATCTGATGAAGGACACTTAGGTTGCTTCCATATCTTGGCTATTACAAATAATGCTGCAGTGTATATAGGAGTGCATATATCTTTATGAATTAGTGTTTCTGTTTTCTTTAGACATACCCAAAAGTGGAATCTCTGGATCATATGGTAGTCTATTTGTTTTTTATACAGAAGTTTCAAATAAGAGTCTGCCTGGAGAAAGGGTAGGAAAGTGTACTTGCAGCTTTAAGAGGTTCAGTGCAGTGGAAAGTTGCTCATGTTACTGTGCTAAATGAAAGATAGTAGAGTATAAAACATTGGGTTATAATACGATCTCAGTGTTTGAAAAAAGATCTCCATCTGCCTATGCATATGAAAAAATGGAAGTTTAAGGGTAATAATGGTAATAAAGTGATTGAAAAAAATGGTAACAGTGGTATGATGGAATTTCAGGTGATTTTTACTCTGCTTTTCTTATCTGTAGGTTTTATATTTTATAATTTTATAAAATTAATTTTATATTTTAATTAAATGTTTTATAACTGTAAAATTAACAGGTACTATTTGTGATAAGAAAAAAAGGCAATAGTGATAACTTACAGATACTTTAAAAATGTTATCAAATGTACATACAAAGTTCCCTTTTAATGCATATGTGGTCAGAACTAGTTTTGGCCTTATTGGCTAACTATTCACAAGACCTTTATTTATATGATAGAAGGTATGTTGTAACTGAGTTTCTCTTGTACTACTATTTTTAATTGGTAAAATGGTTTAAGTTTAAAGAATATGTAAAGAAAATAAGCAGAACTTGGATTAAAATATTTATTAAATTAAAAAAATAGAAAATGCTTCTTTATCCTAGAACAGTAACAATTAACCATAGAATTTACTACATGCCAGGTACTGTTCTAAGTGGTTGATGTATATTAACTCATCTAATTCTTATAACAACCCAATTTAGGTACTGTTATTATATACAGAGAGCTTAAGTAATATGACCAAGGTCACATTCAGACTACCTGGATATATCTCCTCTTGTTTTCAAAGAATTCCAATTCCTTGAATCCCAGTTCATATTACTAATTGCCTTAAATTTCAGGAATAGTTCGCAGGTGGTAGATGTGAAACATATAAATATGTTGACACGTTTGTATATATTTTACATTTCATTTAGATTTTCAGTTTTTTATCTCATCCTGTCAGAAGCCTTTGACCTGCTGCTGCTCTTGCTTCACTCATTGCCACCATCTTATGCAGAAAGGAAACAAGAGGATCTTCTAAGTCGATGCAGTGCCCATTCTTTTTTTCTTTTTTTAAAAATAAATTTATTTATTTTATTTATTTATTTATTTTTGGCCGCGTTGGGACTTTATTGCTGCATGCGGGCTTTCTCTAGTTGTAGCGAGCGGGGGCTACTCTTCGTTGTGGTGTGCGGGCTTTCTCATTGTGGTGGCTTCTCTTGTGGCGGAGCATGGGCTCTAGGTGCGTGGGCTGCAGTAGTTGTATGCAGGCTCAGTAGTTGTGGCTCATGGGCTCTAGAGTTCAGGCTCAGTAGCTGTGGCACACGGTCTTAGTTGCTCCATGTGGGATCTTTGTGGCATGTGGGCTCTTCCCAGACCAGAGCTCGAAGCTGTGTCCCCTGCATTGGCAGGCGGATTCTTAACTGCTGCACCACCAGGGAAGCCCACAGATACCCATTCTTATGGAAACACTTTAGAAGCCTATCTTTGGTAGCTTTGGCCCTGAATTACTATGTTTGCTTTAATGTAAGCTGAGCACCACACTTATATGGAAATGTACAGTGTCTATATGCTTTGCCTCTGGAACATATATAAATCATTTTGCCCTTGGAACATACACAAATCACAGTTTTTTATACTTGAAGATGGCATTTCTTTTGGTATTATTTCCTGGTCCAGACTTCGCACTGTCAGCATGATTTATGCTTGACTTATTTATGGTAGTAACTGATTGTCTTGAGCCATCCACATACTCTCTTATCTGTGATCCTGTGGGCCTTCACAGAGCTAGGTAAAAAATCTGGGAGAGGTCTGAGTGCATTTAGACACCAGTCATTTCTATGAATATGCTTTTTTCCAAGAGGAGATAGTTCATTTCCAAAATGTTGTTTAGGTTTGATAAGTGTCAGAAAAAAAAAATTGTCAAGATTCTAAGGGAAAATGGGACATGTATAAGAGAAAGGAAGAATTATTAACTAGGGCAATGAAGTATTCAGAACAGTTGGATAGAGAAGACAGGAGAATATAAATATTGGATAAACATGCTAGTGAAGGTATCATGGAAATTGAAACAATATTACTGAAAGATGATAAGCTAATTAAAGAAATATTATATTCCTATGAGTAAAAGGGATATACAAGCGCTGCTCCAAGATTTTCTGGATATTAAAAAAAACCAAACATTTTACTAGCTAGAAGTTAATTTTTTTCTAGCAAGTATTTAAACAATAGAGAAAGGGGAGGAAGGATAAAATACATAGCACAGTCATAAATTAATGAAGCACTTGCTTAAAATTACATCTTTTTCTTTTCTGTCTGATTATTTGGAGTAATTTGTAGTAATCTAGAAATTGTAATGTGGCATAGCTGGGACATTGCCTTACATGTATCCAGTGATTTATCCAGTGAAAGAATTAGAGCAGAGTTGTGGAACTTGTTTCATGCCTGGGAAGATCCCCTGGGGCTTTGTGACCCTTCTGTGATCATTGGAGCAGGCTGGGCACTTGAAGAGATCCTCTGATTTTTTTAGAGGAGGAGGGTTTGTTCACTTTTTTTGCCCAACCTTGCACCAGCCATAAAGATTTTCTCCCATGACACATAATATCCTGCTCTCTGATACATAGATTGGAAAATGAAGGTGGTCATGCAGTTAATAAAAAAATTTCAAAATAATGGATCTCATGGTCATTACCTATGTTAACTCTTTTACATTAATAGGACTGAACAGTATAGTGATCTAGGGAATTCTCTGGCAGTCCAGTGGTTAGGACTCAGTGCTCACTGCCGAGGGCCAGGGTTCAATCCCTGGTCAAGGAACTAAGATCCCACAAGTCTCGCGGTACAGACAAAAACAAAAACAAAACAAACAAAAACAAACAAAAACCCCCCAAAACTGTATAGTGATCTATTTTCAAGCCTCCTTTGCAAAATACCTCTCAGGTCTCTGACATAACTCTAAAACCACACTGTTCAAGATGGCAGTCACTAGCCTGAGTGGCTATTTAAATTTAAATTAATAAAAATTATAAAATATTTGGTTCCCCAGTTGCACTAACAGTATTTCAAGTGCTCACTACCCACATGTGGCTAGTTGGCAGCTACCATCTTGGACAGCTCAAATATAGAGCATTTCTGTCATTGCATTAAATTCTGTTGGTCAGCACTCCTCTAGAGGATATATCTTTTGAGGCAGTCATTGATTTTGCCTTATCCGTAGCTTTTAAAGCACAGGTTTATTGATGAGAAACCATGGAGTTTTTTCAAGTTGGGCAGACGTTCTTGTACCTTGACGGTATATTACAATGATACAGTGGATTTGTGAGTTAGCTAACTTTACTATGAGGGGAGTTTCATTCAAGTTAATCAGTAATGGAGATTACTGTGTTAAGCTGTAAAATACTATAAAGTTAGGCTTGTGGGAAACAGCATTATGTAGTTAGTGAAAAAGAACACTAACTTCGAAGAAAGTAAATGTGATCTTGTCCCAGCTTTGCCATTAGTTATAAGACTTTGGTCATTTCATTTTCCAAACTTAATTTGGGATTTAATTTCTTTATCTCTAAATTGTAGGTTTAAATAAAATATTTTTTAACATCTCTTTTGTTACAGTATTTAATTCTGGGCCCTTTGTTCCCTCAGATATAACTTTTATGAAAGACCTACTCTTTTCAATAGGAGAAGTAATACAAAGATAAAGAGAAGGTGTTGATGAAAACTGCCAAGAGAACCCTGCCCTTATTCACTATCATTTTAAGATAGCGTAGTTAGCTATAGAAACCACTAAACCGCTGCTCAGGAATATGAGAAGGACTGTTGGTCTTAAATTATAGCAGCTTATCCGAAAATACTATTGCTTTCATTGTGTTCACTCCTTCTGCCTAAAAACCTTCTTTAGCTTTGGACTCATGCAGTGTGGTTTTGGATTTAGACAGCATTTCCCCTGATCACTAGCTGTGTGACCTTGAGCAAGTTATGTAACCTCCCTGTCTCCATTTCCTGTTGGATGAATGAAATGAAGTGATATCTCTTGGGGCTTACAGTCAATTCAGAGGGAAAGACACATTACTACAATAATAGATGGAAAAGTCTGTTATAGATGGTGTACCAGGTATTTATAAAAACAGAAAGGAAGGTTGTCTACCTGAGACCAGGCCAAGGTAGAGAAGAGAGTAGTAGAAGGTATTCCAGGCAGTGACGTGAGCATGGACACCGGTATGAGAGGTAAACAGGTAAAGCACTGAGAAGGAATCGAAGAGTATGATAAGAGTTAAGCCTAGGAATTGAAGCAGAGGCTAGAAATTAAAGGACTAAGAAGTTTGAACTTCATGCTGAACACTGTGGGGATACACTGAAAGTTGTTTTTTGTTTTTTTTTTTTTTTTTGCCGTACGCGGGCCTCTCACTGTTGTGGCCTCTCCCGTTGCAGAGCACAGGCTCCGGATGCACAGGCTCAGCGGCCATGGCTCACGGGCCCAGGTGCTTCGCGGCATGTGGGATCTTCCCGGACCGGGTCACGAACCCGTGTCCCCTGCATCGGCAGGCGGACTCTCAGCCGCTGCGCCACCAGGGAAGCCCACACTGAAAGTTTTAAGCCTGGGTATATGAGCAGGGTAGCGTGAAGGTCTGGGTAGAGAAGGCGCATACCTGTGCCTCAGGATGTTCACTCTAGAAGCAACGTGGAGAATGGGTTAAAAGCAAAGAGACCAGTAGGAAGCTGTTAATCCAGTTAAAGTGAGATATGATGAAGACTTGTATTAGGAAGATGGGAGAAAGCGAGCAGATGCTAAGTAAAATCATTATGAGTTGAACGTGGTGACTGGTTGATGTGGTTAAGGGAGATGGAGGTCTCTGTGTCAGGCAACTAGTTGGATGATGGTCACTTTTCATTGGGTAAGGAAAACAGTGACGTGACTGGTGAGTTAATGTAGTGTGTGTCTCAGAGGCTATACCTCAGAGCCAGACCTTGGATTTTACATCTGAAATCCTAGCTTTGCCATTTATTAGCTTTGTGGCCCTGCCTTAATTTCCTTCATCAGATTCACTTACAGATACATTAATGTGTTAAAATGCTTAGAATAGTTCCTGACAAGTAAGCATTATATGTGTTTGCTGTTATTATTCCTGGAGGATATGCCTTAGTTAAGTTTTAGACATAATAAAGGAGAGTCATGTACCTATATGTAGTAAGCAGTTGGATATATGAGACTGGATAGAGCTCAGTAGAGTCGTCTGTGCTGGGAATACTATAATGGGAGTTATTATGTAAGTAGTAGTTGAAATTAAGGGAATATAGAAACTATCCCAGGGGAAGCAGATACAGTGAGTAGAAGGCCAAGGTGGAGTTCCAGGGAACAACGATAATTTAGAAGTCAAGGAAGATGGGCTTATGAGTGCCAGTGAGGGGGAGTGACCAGAGGCATAAGGAAGAAAATTAGTCCTTAGAATCCTGGATACTAAGGGCAGTGAGGGAGTGATTAAGGTCAAAAGCTGTAAAGCTGACAAGATAAATATTAAAGATTGAAGAGTCCACTGGATTCACAGTGAGAGCCTTTTTTTTTTTTTTTAATAAATCTGTTTATTTATTTATTTATTTTTGGATGCATTGGGTCTTCGTTGCTGCGCACAGGGTTTCTTTTTAGTTGCAGCAAGCGGGGGCTACTCTTTGTTGCAGTGCGCAGGCCTCTCATTAAGGTGCCTTCTCTTGTTGCGGAGCACAGGCTCTAGGTGTGTGGGCTTCAGTAGTTGTGGCACATGGGCTCAGTAGTTGTGGCTCGCGGGCTCTAGAGTGCAGGCTCAGCAGTTGTGGCGTACGGGCTTAGTTGCTCCGCGGCATGTGGGATCTTCCTGGACCAGGGCTCAAACCCGTGTCCTCTGCATTGACAGGCGGATTCTTAACCACTGTGACACCAGGGAAGCCCCACGGTGAGAGCATTTTTGTGGAGTTTAGGGCAGAGGTCACTTTACCAAGGCCTGAGGAATAAATGGATGAGGCAATGGAGATGTTGAGTTTCAATCTCTCTTTCTCCCCCTTTCTTTCACTGATTTTTTTAAAAAATTAATTTTATCAAAGTAATAGTTAAAAAAATCAAGTAGTTCTATAAGGCTTAGAAGGAAAAAAGGAAAAGCAATCCTGTGCTCCATTCCTCCCCACCCCACTTCCTTTTTTATAGAGGAAACCAAAATAAAATTGTCCAGCTGTTTCTTCTGGAATTTACTGCCCTGTTTCATACTGCTGTTTCTTTTGCTCCTTAGATATTATCTATAGACTTCCTACCGCAGAATATGATTACCTTTACCTCCCCCATTCTTAAAAAAAGAAAAAAGTTTAGGACAATTCTTTTTTCTCCCCTCCCTCTTGAGCCTCCCTCCCACTGTCCCTATCCCACCCCTCTAGGTTGTCACAAAGCATCGAGCTGATCTCCCTGTGCTATGCAGCAGCTTCCCACTAGCTAGCTATTTTATATTTGGTATAGCACAATTTTTGATTAAAGAAATATTTATTACTTTATTGTAGCAACATAAAAGTTAACAGAGGAATCACAGTGTACTATGATTTTTCCCGTTTTAAAAACAAGTTTTAGAGTTAATAATTGCTTTTTTCTTAATTTATTATATATGTATCATTACTATGTCTCCAAAGTATTCAACAGAACTGGAAAGCTACTCCATAGCTTCAAATATCTCAGATCGTCTGCCAATTTCATTTCTTCTTTCTTGGAGCATCCCTCCTGGAGTTTACCACACTCTCGCTCCAGTCTAAACCCTGTTGTTCTGTTCAGGCCTGCTGAATAGCTCTTGTCCCATGCATTTTTTAACTCTCATTCTGGGAACTTTTTTGCCTCTTTACTATTTCTGGATCTCATGTCTTCATATTTCTTGGTTTTTATTCCATGTTTGGATGGAACACATCCATAAACCTCTTCCTAAGAAAGAGTACTAAGGAAGTACGTTTTCAAGACTCCGTGTGTCTGTTAGTTTGGCTAGGTATAGAATTTATATGGAAATATTTTCCCCTCACATTTGAAAATATTCTTCTCTCATCTTCTAGTGTCTGTTGTTGCTGTTGAAAAGTCAGATGCCATTCTGATTCTCACTCCTTTTTATAAGACTCCACCTTGCTTTTCTTTCTCCCTAGAAGCTTTTAAGTCACTCCTCTCCCACCAACCTGGGTTGTTCTGAGGTTTCACAGTGATGTGCCAGGTTTGTTTTTTTAATTAGTTTTTACATGACTTGATCCTTTCAGTATGAAAACTCATGTCTTTCTGTTATTGGAACTATTCTCAAAGTCCTTGCCTCCTTGTTTTTTCTTTTTGTAACTCCTATTGGAGAATGCTGTACTTTAAACTTTTCACTCTTATTGTTCATCATTTTTGTCTTTGTGCCCTTTTGGAGTATTTAATCAATTTTCTGACACTTCTGTTGAATTTTCAGTGTCTCTAATCATATATTCAATTTCCAAGAGCTCTTTATTGTTTTCAGGAGAACCCTGACTTGTTTCATTTATGCAATATAATCTTTTATCTATCTGAGGATGTTAATTGCAATTTTTTTTTTTTTGCGGTACGCGGGCCTCTCACTGTTGTGGCCTCTCCCATTGTGGAGCACAGGCTCTGGATGCACAGGCTCAGAGGCCACGGTTCACGGGCCTAGCCACTCCGCGGCATGTGGGATCTTCCCGAACCGGGGCACAAACCCGTGTCCCCTGCATCGGCAGGCTGACTCTCAACCACTGCGCCATCAGGGAAGCCCTAATTGCAACTTTTTAAGCTTTGTTCTCCGTACTTGTCCTATTTACTCCAGACTCTTTTTTTTTTTTTTTTTCTATTTGCTTATGTTGGCTCCTTTTCCCGTGTTGAAAGAAAGGTGATTCTTGGCTCTCCATTCTTAAGAGTGACCAAGATGTTTTCTTATGGGACAATTTTACTAAATGCTTTGACACCACATAGCATGGATTGCCTTCTAGTATAATTTAGTCTCCCGCTTGCCAGCCCATAAGATAATGGCAGATATTTTAGGTTTTGGGTATGGCCACAACTCACTTCTAGATTCCTTTTTCTGTACCATGCAGGAGAGTCTAAATTATGTTTTGGTAACAAACAACCTCAAATTTTCAGTGGTATACGCAATTAAAGTTTTATCTCTCTCACATGTACAATGTGATCTACAGGACCCTGTACTCATGGTCCTCACTTTAGGACTCAGGCTGATGGAGACTCTATCATGAAACTTCCTTCTCTGATTGCTGAGGCAGTTATAGGTAATAACAGCAGATTGGGCACTAGCTCTTATAACTTCTACCCAGAGGTATGTAAGCCACTTCTACTCACGTTTCACTGACCAAAGCAGGTCACATGGCCATGCCTAATTTAAAAAGTGGCGAAGGGCTTCCCTGGTGGCGCAGAGGTTGGGAGTCCGCCTGCCGATGCAGGGGACACGGGTTCATGCCCCGGTCCGGGAGGATCCCACATGCCGCGGAGCGCCTGAGCCCGTGAGCCATGGCCGCTGAGCCTGTGTGTCTGGAGCCTGTGCTCCGCAACGGGAGAGGCCACAGCAGTGAGAGGCCCGCGTACCGCAAAAAAAAAAAAAAAAAAGTGGTGAAGTGCAAGCCTACCATTTGCCCTGAGGGAGTGAGCAACCAGAATGTTTGTAACGGCTGTAATAGCTACCACAATCGTACTCCACTTATGCATATTCTGTAATTTCTTTATGCTCTTGCTATTTTAATGGATTTTGCAATAGATGTATCTTTCAAGAGTGAGATGTCTAAGTTCTTTTCCAGCTTCAAAGTCTATGGGTATATGAGTTAAGAACTGCCACTCACCCCTGACAACTTCTTGAAAATTACTGTGTTCAATAAATGTAGTAAAAATAAAACCACTAATATTCTGTCAAAGATGGGAGCTATTTTCCTCAGTAGCAGTTTATTTCTTTCAAAAAAGAAACAGATTCAGAAGCTTGACAGAATTGTAGGACATTTTTGCTTCTGTCTTGAATCACTGGCAATATTTAGCAACTGCTTTGATTCTTGAATTATAAATGTCCAATGGGGAGGTTTTAAATTTTTAAACAACCACGATTCCTCAGTTAACTTAAATGGTCTTTCTTAGTTGAAAATAAACATGTATATTTTAAAATATATCTTCTTAAAAATTATAAGTTACTGTATGTTGTCATATAAAAAATACCTCAAATATCTTAATACCCTTCAGCCAGATAAAATTTCACTCGCGTTTATTTTATTTTACGCATTATTTCAAACTTTGTTTTAATTTTTTTGCTGATGTTATCTTTGTAAGCCCAGTGACATTGTGACACCACATTGCTAAGTCAGT
This sequence comes from Monodon monoceros, assembly GCF_005190385.1. Taxonomy (NCBI): domain Eukaryota; kingdom Metazoa; phylum Chordata; class Mammalia; order Artiodactyla; family Monodontidae; genus Monodon; species Monodon monoceros. The sequence continues at coordinate 35,378,016 of NW_021703771.1, forward strand.
AAGCTTTTTCTCTGTCCATGACTGTTTTCCCCAAATATTCAATTTAGTAGTTTTTTTAAATGATATAATTTTGTTTTCCAAACCACTAAGTTGTTCATTTTACTCTAAAAATAAATTAATGGCTTTATTTTCATTCTGTATTTGAAAATGACATTGTATCTTGACAATGACCATACAAACACTTTGCTCAATTTCATTATTTGAAATACATGTATAAACAAGTTTTATTTTCAAAAAGGAGTACCCCAGCACCAAGTAATGTTATAGTATTTGCTTGCCTTTGAGTGATGATTTTATATGAAAGTTTTGGGCACTCTTCACATAGTGGAAGCAGTAGAACAATTTGTTATTAGCATAATGGAACTTGTTTTGCCTTGAGTCTAAAGACTCTACACATTTTTTTAATTATTATTTTTTATTCAAGTGTAGTTGACTTACAGTGTTATGTTAGTTTCAGGTGTACCGCAGAGTGATTCAGATATATATATATATTCTTTTTCAACACATTTATTTTTAAATGGCCTACTTTTAGGCAAGAAATAGAGAATTCTTTTTAGCTTTAAAAGTAGTTATTTTCACATTACATACACATTGATATTCAGCTAAAGAGGAACTCTTAAGATATTATAACAAAGCATTTTATGTGTTCACTTGTTAATAAACAGCTGACAGTTATATTGTATGCCTGGGTCTTGCCACATTTGTGTATATCACATGTGCTCTAGTAGTAACTGCACTTGTTTGATTTTTTTGTGAGTGGCCTTGAACAAGCCAGAAGCTTTAATGAAGGAGCAATGGAGGGCTGTACTATTTTAAATTAAAAGCGCAAGTTTTAATATATGCACTGAAAAATACCAGTTGAAACTTCTGAAATCTGAACCAAAAAAAAAAAAAAAAAAAGTGTAAACCTGGTGGTGCCGAGTAACATGTTAGGCATTCTACTGACTTAATTTTGTGTCTAATATGATTGTTGTATGTTATAGATCTTAAGGTACTTAAAAGCATATTTAAAAATAGGAATTCAGATCAATTATTGTAGAATCACTGAAGCATTTCTCTGAACTCCAGAGTTTTTTAAGTAGCAAGGTATAAGAGTTATTCTTTCAAAGGGCCTCAGATGGGTGTGAGCGAGGGGAGTTGTGGAAAGCCGAGTTACTGATTTTTTTCTCCATTGGATAAACCCAAAAAAGGTAAGTTTGGAGTTTTTGTCATCATCTCTGCAGCTTGAGAAGTTCCTCATTTTTTCCTTAGCTCTAAAGGGAAAGTGGCTGCCCTTCTTATTGATTCATCTCTGTTACCCATCATCCCCATCAACGATCATTGTAATATAGGGTGAATAGCATACTGTTGTTCTTAGAGCCAAATTAGCTCCATGCAGAGGGCAGAAACTGCCTTGCAGGAAAGGATCAAGTGTAATTCCTCTCAGAAAATATGCTAAAATGGAGAGCAGGATCCCTCTATCAGTTGTTCTCTTTAGGTTCAAGATCTTTGCTCTCCTGTGCTGTTGTCTAAATCACCTTTCTGCTGCCTTTCAAATTCAGGCAGCAGCCCACCAGCCCAGAATGTAGAGTCTGAAAATAATTCTCCAAATTCATTCAAAAGTTCTTATATTCATTTATTCTCAGTTCCATTCATGTTTGTATTCATTATTTCTTATTCATCTCTAGCTCTTTCTCCCCACCATCCACCTTCTCCCCTTTTCCAATTATATAAATAATATAAAATGTCAGATTGTTTAAGTCACTAGAATATTTAATTTTCTAAAATTTGTTGATAATGTCCAATATAGTGCCATATACAATCTGGTCTTATTAAATACTTTATAAATATAATAATGATAACTTTTTGTGTGTGTGTGTGTGTGTGGTGCGCGAGCCTCTCACTGTCGTGGCCTCTCCCCTTGCGGGGCACAGGCTCCAGACGCGCAGGCTCAGTAGCCATGGCTCATGGGCCCAGCCACTCCACGGCATGTGGGATCCTCCCGGACTGGGGCACGAACCCGTGTCCCCTGCATCGGCAGGCGGACTCTCAACCACTGCGCCACCAGGGAAGCCCTAATAATGATAACTTTAATTTCAACTTAACACTTAAATTTTTTTTAAGTATGGCAATATATCTCTCACTCAAAGTATCTCTTTATCAAAGGTGTATTTTTTATAATATTTTTAAATGAAAAATTTGAAACATAAAGAAATTGAAATAATTTTAACAGTAAACCATTATATGCAACATCTAGATTGTATAGTTAACATTTTCCTGTACTTGTTTGTTCACCTAACTCTATATCTGTTAATGTAGATCCATTAATCTGTCTTTTTAATGCATTTCAAAAGAAGTTGCAGACATCAGTGCACTCCCCCCCTAAATCCTTCAGCATGCATATCATTAACTAGAGTTCAGTATGTTTTTTTTTTTTTTTGAAGATGTTGGGGGTAGGAGTTTATTAATTAATTAATTTTTGCTGTGTTGGGTCTTAGTTTCTGTGCAAGGGCTTTCTCTAGTTGTGGCAAGCGGGGGCCACTCTTCATCGCGGTGTGCGGGCCTCTTACTATCACGGCCTCTCTTGTTGCGGAGCACAGGCTCCAGACGCACAGGCTCAGTAGTTGTGGCTCACGGGCCTAGTTGCTCCGCGGCATGTGGGATCCTCCCAGACCAGGGCTCGAACCCATGTTCCCTGCATTAGCAGGCAGATTCTCAACCACTGCGCCACCAGGGAAGCCCCAGTATCTTTTTTGAGGTAAAATTGATATACAGTGAAATGCATGAACTGTAAGTGCACCGTTCAATGACTTTGACAAATGACTACACTTTTGTAACCTGCCTTAGCCACTCTTAAAACACTGAACATTATCATTACTCCAGAAGGATACCTTATGTCCTTCCTAGTCAATTTTGTACTCTTTTTGTATAGAGCTGCTTTCACTCAGTACTGTTGGGAGACAATTTTCCCTGGGTCTCCCAGATTGCTGCGTGTTTTATGCATGAGGCACTGACTCTCCTTTATTCTAGGCTATATTTTCAAGGATATTTATATAGCAAACAGCTTTGGAACATAGAGACAGTGTTTCCTTCCAGTGTAAAGGGCAATGCTTACTGCCCATTATAAAAATTCAGGTTCCCTAAGGTCAGTGTTCCTCTCTTATAATGCAACCCACTGTGTATAAGTTTTATTTGACCTTCTTCACATCACCCTGTGGGAATTGGGGCTTGTAGAACCAGCATAAAGAAGCTGATACTCTGGTTACTACTGTTGCTCTGAATAGTAAACTGTCCTTTGTCTCAGAATCTGTAGTACTGTGCCTTCTACCAGCATCTTTGAAATTTTAGCAGGCTCATTTTTTAGCTTGCATTTGAAGTAAGATAAAAGACCCTTTACAGTTCTTGACAGGCATTGTGATATATATACCAGTAATTCATTCCTTTTTATTTCTCAGTATTGTTCTGTTATATGTACATAGCACAATTTATTTACTTGTTCTTTTACTGAAGGATATCTACCCTGTTCCTGGGTTTTAGCTGTTATGGATAAACCTGTTATCCAAAGTCTTGTAAAGATTTGCATACAAGTCTTTGGGTGGACATCTGTTTTCATTTCTCTTGGGTAAATACCTAAGAGTGAAATACTGGGCCATATGACAGGTATATATTTAAGTCTATTAGAAATTGCAGAACTTTTTCCAAAGTAGCTCTGCCATTTTATACTCCTACCATCAATTTATGAGAGTTTTAACTCTTCCATAAGATTCTGACTCCAGTTCAAATCTGTGGATTTTTTTGACCATACCACCAAGCAATTCTGTGACACCAGCTAGGTGTACTACATTCAACTCAATTTTGACACTGTCTACCTGGAGATAGCATTGTATCCCAGGTAAAAGGCAGGTTAAAGGCTCAGTCCCACAAGACTGCACCTCTCCTTCAGATGCCAGTTGCACCTTGTCACCTGTGCTTCTGACTGTTAGATTAGAGGCTCCTGGACTTCCCTGGTGGTGCAGTGGTTAAGAATTCGCCTGCCAGTGCAGGAGACACGGGTTCGAGCCCTAGTCCAGGAAGATCCCACGTGCTGCGGAGCAACTAAGCCTATGCGCTGCAACTACTGGGTCTGCGCTCTAGAGCCCACGACCACAACTACTGAAGCCTGCATGCCAAGATCCCGTGCTCCGCAACAAGAGAAGCCACTGCAGTGAGAAGCCACTGCAATGAGAAGCCTGTGCACTGCAACAAAGAGTAGGCCCCCACTTGCCGCAGCTAGAGAAAGCCCGCATACAGCAACAAAGACCCAACGCAAACAAAAATAAATTAAAAAAAAAAAAAAAAAAGATTAGATGCTCCTATGACCACCCCACCCCCCACCCCCCGGTTTTGCTTGATTTGCTAGAGCAGCTCACAGAGCTCAGAGAAATATTTTACTTACTAAATTACTGTTTTAATATAAAAGGATATCACTAAGGAGCAAGTAGATAGAAGAGACTCATAGGGCAAGGTATGTGGGAAGAGGGGCAGATCTTCCCTGCCTTCTTTAGGCATACCACTCTTCTAGCACCTCCACATGTTCACCAAACCAGAAACTGTCAGAACCCAACCTTTTGGGTTTTATGGAGGCTCAATACAAAGGCATGACTGATTAAACCATTGGCCATTGGCAATTGAACTCAACCTCTAGCCCTTCTGCCATCCCCAGAGGTTGATGAGAGGGGTGAGGAGTGAAAGTTCCAACCCTCTAATCACAAGGTTGGTTTCCCTGGCAACCAGCCTCCCTCCTAGGATGCTATACCAAAGTCACCTTATCAATATAACAAAAGACACCTTAAGGAAATTCCAAGGGTTTTATGAGCTCTGTGTCAGAAACTGGGATGAAGACCAATATATATTTCTGCCTCCCATCCCCCACCCCCTAACTGCAATGGCTAGAACCTCCAGCACAATGTTGAAAAGAGATGATGAGAATGAGCATCCTTGCTTATTCCCAATCTGAGGAGGAAAGTGTTTAATACTTCATTATTAAGTTTGATTTAGCTTTAGGTTTTTTTTGTTTGTTTTGTTTTTTCTTTTAAGCTAACGCTCACTTTATTTATTTTTATTTTTTGGCTGTGCCATGTGGCTTAGCGGGATCTTAGTTCCCCAACCAGGGATCAAACCCACGCCCCCGGCACTGGCAGCACAGAGTCTTAACTACTGGACTGCCAGGGAAGTCCCTGGCGTTAGCTTTTCCGTACTTGTCATTTAGTAGATTGGGATGTTTCCTTCTGTTCCTAGTTTGTTGAGAGTTTTTGCTGCATTTTATTTTCAGTTATTATTTTCTCTTTTGATAAGTCCTGTTTTTCAAAGAATTGTCCATTTCTCCTAGGTCATCAATTTTATTGGCAATATTCATAATATTCCTTTATTAGCCTTTCCATGCAAGATTGCTAGACCCTCTTTGGTTCCTGCTTTGGGTAATTTGTGTTCTTATTTTTCTTATTAGTCTACCTAGGGGCTTATCAGTTTTGTTGAAAGCCCTGACTTTTGGGTTTCTTAGTTTTTTCTATTTTTCCCTATTTTATTGAATTATGCTCTTATTATTTTTTCCATTTACTAACTTTGGATTTTCTTTTTTCTTCTCACTTCTTAAGGTGAAACCCTATGACACTGATTTGCGACCTCTCTTTTATTTCTAATATAAGCATTTACATCTGTAGGTTTTTCTTTATGGTTGGTTTTAACCACATTCCACAAATTTTGATATGTTGTATTTTTCATTATCATTCATGTAAAACATTTTTCAAATTTTTTGTGATTTCTTTAATCTGTCAAGTTAATCAAAAGGATCTTGTTTACTTGCAAATATTTACATTTATTTACCTTTCTATTTCTTAATCAGTATTGTTTTCTATTTTAATTCTGTTTTGACCTGAGACTATACTCTGTAAGATCATCTAAAATGTATTGAGACTGTTTTTTTATGGCCCTCCTTATGGACTATTTTGGTGAATGGGCCATGTGGAATTGCAAAGAATTGTATCTTGCCGTTGATGGGTGTAGTTTATATATGTGTGCGTGAGATCTATATCTATTTATAGCTGTATATCCATACCTATATCTATGTCTGTTAGGGCAAAGTGGTTAATTGTGTGTTTTAAGATTTTCTTTTTGTCCTGAGTGATTTTTTTTCCTAGTTTTATCAACTGCTGGGAGTAGCATATTAAAAAACCTCCAACTGTGATTGGATTTTGTCTGTTTCTCTAATTCTGTCAGTGTTTGATTTATGCATTTCAGAGCTCTGTAAATATCTGACAAGTAAGAATCTTAAAGCCTATGTTTTAAGATTTTTGATTGCTGTATTTTATTTCATTTTGAAATGCCCTTCTTTATTTCTGGTAGTACTCTATCTTAAAGTCACTTTTATTATTATTAACAAAGCTGTAGCCTTCTTATTGCTTATTGTTTTCATGTTATGTCTTTTCCATCCTGTAGTTTTTTTCAAGTGTCTTTGTATTAAGGTGGTTCTTTTGTAAATAGCACATAGTCAGATCTTGCCTTTTTAATCCGTTCTATCAATGTTTGTGTTTTAGTTGGAGAACTAACACGTATTTATTTATATGCTTTGATTTAGATCTACCACTTTGCTGTTTTTTGTTTATCCCACTGGTTTTGTTTTTTTGGTACCTATTTTCTTCCATTTCTGCCTTCTTCTGTCTTAGTATGATATTTTTAAAGTTCCATTTTAAATCATCTGTTGGCTTTTTAATTATACCTTTTTGTATTATTTTTAGGGGTTGCCCTAAGGCTTGCCTTCTCAAAGAGGTTATCATAAGAATGTGAAAATTATTTTTAGGGGTAAGGGCAAAAACCATCCTAGATATTATAGTAATTTGTGGCCCTGTAAAGAGCCACAGTACATAAGTAAATATTCAGTATATCAGTGTTATTAAAGTTCCATGGGGGAGGCAAGTAAGAAAAAAGTCTCCTTATGAGGGGATGATGAAAAACAGGTTGAGAAATACTTGTCTCGGTTTACAGTGTACATCCTTAAACTTTCAGTAATATACATAGACTTAATATCCTACCACACTTTGAGTAAAATCAGCAATATGTTTTAAAAAAAATCATTTTTATATCCATGACATCTTAAGTTATGCCCTTTAAGACTGCTTTATTTTTTTAAAGCAGTTTTAGGTTCACAGCAAAACTGAGATAAAAGTACAGAAATTTTCCATATACCCAGTGCTCCTACACATGCATAGCCTCACCCATTATCAACGTTTCCTGCCAGAGTGGTACGTTTGTTACGGTTGTTGAACCTACAGTGATACATCATAATCACCCAAAGTCCATAATTTACCTTAGGATTCACTCTTGGTGTTACATGTTCTGTGGGTTTGGTCAAATGAATAAGGATATGTATCATTGTTACAGTATCATACAGAGTATTTTCACTGCTCTAAAAATCCTCTGTGTTCTACCTATTCATCGGCCGCCCTTCCCCAGACCCCGGGAAACACTGATCTTTTTACTGTTTCCATAGTTTTACCTTTTCCACAATGTTATGTAATTGGAATCAGACAGTATGTAGCCTCTTCAGATTGGTTTCTTTCACTTAATAATATGCGTTTAAGGTTCCTCCATGTCTTTTCATGGCTTGATAGCCCATTTCTTTTCAGTGATGAATAACATTCTGTCGTCCAGATGTACCTCAGTTTATTTATCCATTCACCTACTGAAGGACATCTTGGTTGCTTCCAAGTTTTGACAGTTATGAGTAAAGCCGCTCTAAACATCAGTATGCAGGTTTTTCTGTGGACATAAGTTTTCAGCTTCTCTGAGTATATACCAAGGAGTGACATGCAATTGCTGGATTGTATGGTAGGAGTATGTTTAGTATTGTTAAGTAATTGCCAAAACTGTCTCCCAAAGTGATTACACAGTTTTGCATTCCCACCAGCAGTGAATGAGTTCCTGTTGCTAAATATCCTTGGCAGCATTTGGTGTTATCAGTGTTCCAGATTTTGACCATTTTAATAGGTGTATAATATTTCATTTTAATTTACATTTTCCTGATGACATATGATATGGAGCATCTTTTCATATGTTTATTTGCCATCGTTGTATCTTCTTTTAGTGAGATGTTTGTTTAGATCGTTGGCCCTTTTTTTTTTTTTTTTTTGGCGGTACGCGGGCCTCCCACCACTGCGGCCTCCCCCATTGCGGAGCACAGGCTCAGCGGCCATGGCTCACGGGCCCAGCCGCTCCGGGGCATGGACCCGTGTCCCCTGCACCGGCAGGCGGACTCTCAACCACTGCACCACCAGGGAAGCCCCATTGGCCCATTTTTTAATCAGGTGGTTCATTTTCTTATTGTTGAGTTTTAAGTGTTCTTTGTATATTTGAATAACAGTCCTTTATCAGATGTGCCTTTTGCACATATTTTTCTCAGTCAATGACTTATCTTCTCATATTCTTGACATTGTCTTCTGCAGAGAAGTATTTAATTTTAATGAAGTCCGGGTTATCAGTTATTTTTTCATGGGTCATGCCTTTGGTGTTGTATTTGAAAAGTCTTCATCATTCCTAAGGTCATTAGGTTTTCTTCTGTGGTGTCTTCTGGGAGTTTTATAGTTTTGTGTTTTAAATTTAAGTCTGTGATTCACATTGAATTATTTTTGTGAAAGGTATAGGACTGTGTAGAATTTTTTTTTGGCATGTGAATGTCCAGTTGGTCCAGCACCATTTGTTAATAAGTGTTTTTTGTTTTTTTTTTGCCGTACACGGGCCCCTCACTGCTGTGGCCTCTCCCGCTGCGGAGCACAGGCTCCGGACACGCAGGCCCAGCGGCCATAAATTACAGGCCCAGCCGCTCCGCGGCATGTGGGATCCTCCCGGACCGGGGCACAAACCCGTGTCCCCTGCATTGGCAGGCGGACTCTCAACCACTGCGCCACCAGGGAAGCCCTTAGAAGTGTTTTTTTATATGTATATATAATTATATCTAAATATATACTTAATCTAAATATGTACTATAATATATAATATATAAAAGAAATGTAGAATTCTTTCAGTTTGATGAAACATGAATATCATTGAAGGTTAGATTCAATTGGGATATTTAAAAATTTTTTAATTTAGCCATCATGTATTAAGTACTTCTAATTTTCAAAGGGACACAATAAAAATAAGATGTACAACGATAAAAGGGTCGAATACTTACAATTCAATGTATCAGCTAAGAAGTTTGACAGCAAATTTTTAATAAGAGTTAAGCAGAACAATTAAGGGGTAAAAGATGAGCATGAGTTGGGTAGGGAGGTCTGCCAGAGGCCTGCAGCTTCAAGATTCTAAACTTAATGTTGAGACCTTGGTGTTGAGGGACAATTGAAATATTCTGGAGAATGTTACACTAGGCATCATGGTATACAAGGGCTTTTGGTGTCAAATGATCTGGCTTTGAGTCCTGGCTCTACCATTCATCAGATTTGACCTCTCAGTGTCCTCATCTAAAAGAGACAAAGTCACACTACTTTGTCCTTCCTCCACACCTCTTTCCTTTGCTCCCCACCACCCTGATTCTCTTCCTCTGCCTTGAATATATACTGAGCACCCGCTGTGTTTCAGGGATGGTTTTAGGTTTTAGGGGATGTAAATGAAAAATTACAGTATGGTAGGTGTTATAATGGTGAAGTATGCCATATATAATTAAAAAGAAATACCTGTATTTGCTCAAGAATGTCATGAAAGAGTTTGAAGATGAGATCGTGTTTAAACTGAAACTCAGTAATGTGCAGACATTTGCCAAGTGGGTGTCAGGGGTAAGGGTAGGTTGGATCAAATGAAAGCATTCAGACAGTGCCTGTGGTTTTTTTTCCCATTATGGTTTATTATAGGATATTGAATATAGTTCCCTGTGCTGTACAGTAGGACCTTGTTGTTTATCTATTTTATATATAGCAATTTGTATCTGCTAACCCCAAACTCCTAACTTATCCCTCCCTGAACCCCTTTTCCCTTTGGTAACCGTCAGTTTGTTTTCTATGCCTGTGAGTCTGTTTCTGTTTCATAGATAGGTTCATTTGTGTCATATTTTAGATTGCACATATAAGTGATATATGGTATTTATCTTTGTCTGACATACTTCACTTAGTATGATAATCTCTTAATTTCTAGGTCCATCCATGTTGCTGCAAATGGCATAATTTCATTCTTTTTTATGGTTGAGCAGTATTCCATATATATACCACATCTTATTTATCCATTCATTTAGGTTGCTTCCATGTCTTGGCTATTATAAATAGTGCTGCTATGAACATAGCAGGTGCATGTATCTTTTCGAATTAAAGTTTTCTACAGATATACACCCAAGAGTGGGATTGCTGGGTCATATGGCAACTCTATTTTTAGTTTAGTTTTTTTTTTTTTTTGGGTGCGCGGGCCTCTCACTGTTGTGGCTCTCATGGCTCCGGACGTGCAGGCTCAGCGGCCATGGCTCATGGGCCCAGCCCGCTCCGCGACATGTGGGATCTTCCCGGACCGGGGCACGAATTTACATTCCCACCAACAGTGTAGGAGGGTCCCCTTTTCTTCACACCCTCTCCAGTGTTTATTATTTGTAGACTTTTTAATGATGGCCATTCTGACTGCTGCGAGGTGATACCTCGTTGTAGTTTTGATTTGCACTTCTCTAATAATTAGTAATGTTGAGTATCTTTTCATGTGCCTATTGGCCATCTGTATATCTTCTTTGGAGAAACGTCTCTTTAGGTCTTCTGCCCATTTTTTAATTGGGTTGTTTGTTTTTTTGTTATAGAGTTGTATGAGCTATTCGTATATTTTGGAAATTTAAGCCCTTGTTGGTTGCATTGTTTGCAAATATTTCTTCCCAGTCTGTAGATTGTCTTTTCATTTTGTTTATGGTTTCCTTTGCTGTGCAAAAGCTAATAAGTTTGATTAGATCCCATTTGTTTATTTTTGCTTTTATTTTTATTGCCTTGGGAGACTGACGTAAGAAAACATTGGTATGATTTATGTCAGAGAATGTTTTGCCCACGTCCTCTTCTAGGAGTTTTATGGTGTCGTGTCTTATATTTAAGCCTTTAAGCCATTTTGAGTTTATTTTTGTGTATGGTGTGAGGGTGCGTTCTAACTTCATTGATTTATGTTGGCTGTCCAGCTCTCCCAACACCAGTTGCTGAAGAGACTGTCTTTTCTCCATTGTATATTCTTGCCTCCTTTGTCGAAGATTAATTGACCATAGGTATGTGGGTTTATTTCTGGGTTCTCTATTCTGTTCCATTGATCCATATGTCTGTTTCTGTGCCAGTACCATGCTGTTTTACTGTAGTGCAGACAGTGCCTGTTTTTAATAGGTTCTTGAACCTGTTTGTTTTCTCTTACCTCTCTCCCATACGCAGACCTGGATACTTACAAAAATAGTATAAACCATTTATTGAGCTGCTATTCAGTGTGCTAAGCACTGTTCTGGGCATTTTATATTAATTGTTTAGAATCTAGCAATAACTGTAGTAGACATTTTTTATTCCTTGAAGATATTATTATCCCCAGTCGATAGATAAGGAAACTGGAGCACAGGGTTTTTTAACATGTCTCTGGTCATGCAGTTTGAGGTTGTAAGTAGTAGGATTAGGATTCAAACCAGTATTGAAATCCAACTTTAATCCCTGCCTGCTTTCCATTATGTCACTTTAAATACCATTCCAGCAGTTTTGCCAGTTTTAGTGTACCCTTCTCAGTTTTGAAGTACAGGCCAGATGAAGGGACTTAGTTAGGATTTACTTCAATATCAAGAAAAGTATAAAAATCTCATTATTTTTAATCCTATTTATGTGAAATTTAGTAATTTGACTGGGGCTAAACTGGATTTTATCTATTTACATAAAGCTCAGTAAACATTGACTTCTACCAGGCCACCATATTTCTTTTAGCTTCTGTTTTCTTAAGGGATTTGAGTTAAGTAAGGACTAAAATCTCGAGAACGCGTAAAGGGAAATTTTAGCATTGACTAAAAAATAGTTACTCGTTCATTTCGATCTCTGTCTACATAGACAGAGTGAAGTCATAGAATTAAAAATACGTATTTTAAGAAAGGATAGAGACTTGTGTTCTATAACAGAAAGAAAAGAAGGAGACCCACCCAACTGTAAGCAATTTGTCTATCGTTGTGTAACATATTAGTTGTTGGAGCCAAGACTAAGTCCCAGACCTCCTAATACTTAGTCCAGTGATATTTTTGTTGTATTCTTATACATACCTCAGGCCTAATGATTCCTGGGGTATCTTGACATGTAGATCAAAAGCATATAGTCCTTGGGGACGTCCCTGGTGGCGCATTGGTTAAGAATCCACCTGTCAATGCAGGGGACACGGGTTCGAGCCCTGGTCCGGGAAGATCCCACATGCTGTGGAGCAACTAAGCCTGTGTGCCACAATTACTGAGCCTGCGCTCTAGAGCCCACGAGCCACAACTACTGAGCCTGTGTGCCACAACTATTGAAGCCCGCATGCCTAGAGCCCATGCTCCGCAACAAGAGAAGCCACTGCAATGAGAAGCCCGCGCACTGCAACGCAGAGTAGCCCCTGCTCGCTACAACCAGAGAAAGCCTGTGTGCAGCAACGAAGACCCAACGCAGCCATAAATAAATAAATAAACAAACAAACAAACACGTTTATTTTTCAAAAAAAGCATATAGTCCTTAAGAGTCTTAACCGTTATTTATGCATATTATGTAATATGTCTGCTGCATATTGTGTACTAATTAACTGCCCTTCACTCATTGTATATTTTTCCATTGATACCTTAGAAAAAAATACTCTTTTTCTCAGAAAAATATATTAAAATATTGAAAAGCAGAATATATTTGAATTTTCAGCTCTTTAGCCTCCTAATATTATCTGATATTCCAGAATTTTGTTTTCTAACATATCTGTATCACCCAGCTTTATTGGACTGAAGTTCTTCTACAACTTAATTTTAATTATATTCTTATTATTCTGCCTAACAATGAAGTGAATCACTTAAGTCTATTGTTATTAGAGTAAGTCAACTATCAAGAAGGTATCAAACAAAAATAAACAAATGGGACCTAATGAAACTTAAAAACTTTTGCATAGCAAAGGAAACCATAAACAAGACAAAATGACAACCCTCAGAATGGGAGAAAATATTTGCAAACGAAGCAACTGACAAAGGATTAATCTCCAAAATATACAAACAGCTCGTGCAGCTCAATATCAAAAAAACAAACAACCCAATCCAAAAATGAGCAGAAGACCTAAAAAGACATTTCTCCAAAGAAGATATACAGATTGCCAACAAACACATTAAAGGATTCTCAACATCACTAACCATTAGAGAAATGCAAATCAAAACTACAATGAGATATCATCTCACACCAGTCAGAATGGCCATCATCAAAAAATCTACAAACAATAAGTGTGGAGAAAAGGGAACCCTTTTGCACCGTTGGTGGGAATGTAAATTGATACAGCCACTGTGGAGAACAATATGGAGGTCCCTTAAAAAACTAAAATTAGAACTACCATAGACCCAATACTGGGCATATACCCTGAGAAAACCATAATTCAAAGAGAGACATGTACCACAATGTTCATTGCAGCACTATTTACAATTGCCAGGACATGAAAGCAACCTAAGTGTCCATCGACAGATGAATGGATAAAGAAGATGTGGCACATGTATACAATGAAATACTACTCAGCCATAAAAAGAAACGAAATTGAGTTATTTGTAGTGAGGTGGATGGACCTAGAGACTGTCATACAGAGTGAAGTAAGTCAGAAAGAGAAAAACAAATACCATATGCTAACACATATATATGGAATCTAAAAAAGATAAAGGTTCTGAAGAGCCTAGGGGTAGGATAGGAATAAAGACACAGATGTAGAGAATGGACTTGAGGACATGGGGAGGGGGAAGGGTAAGCTGGGACGAAGTGGGAGAGTGGCATGGACATATATACACTACCAAATGTAAAATAGATAGCTAGTGGGAAGCAGCTGCATAGCACAGGGAGATGAGCTTGGTGCTTTGTGACCACCTAGAGGGGTGGGATAGGGAGGGTGGGAGGGAGACGCAAGAGGGAAGGGATATGGGGATATATGTATATGTATAGCTGATTCACTTTGTTATAAAGCAGAAACTAACACACCATTGTAAAGCAATTATACTCCTATAAAGATGTTAAGAAAAAATAAAAAGAGGTATCAATTGGCCTGTTCAAGGAGTGGTGGTTAAAAAAAATGCCAGATTTTGATTTTTAGTGTTGTTGTCTTCCAGCCGACAGTGTTAGATAATCATTTCTGTGATGAAGCACTTGGAGCAGTCTTGCAAAGATGTTTGTACAACATCACTATCCATTTACCAATAAATTTTTCCATGGGGCAAGTAATAATTTATAGCAGGTGATATATGTATGGCTCAGAATGTATTTTGAAAAACCAGTTCCTCCTTTCATTTTTAGTTTATTTGTAACCATCTCTTGCTAAGACTATGACAGTTACCTTGTAACAGGCATCCCCTGTAACAGACATACAATCCTCATGTCTCCACACATCCATGGTATTGCCAAAAAGGTGATATTTTTTTAAAACACAGATTTGATCTTGCAACTTATGAAAGCAAAACGTATCAGTAGGTGTTTATTTTATACAGAATAAAATGCTTAGGATATCAATAAATAATTTCCATTTTCTGGCTCTAACTTGCATTTTCCAGCCTCATTTATGGTCACCCTCTTCACACTAATATACTTAAAGTAAGCTTCTTCCCCTCCCCAGATATCTACTAAGTATCCTGCTGTACAAGCATAAGGTTAAGCCATTAGCTCAGTTTGGATTACTGTTTTCACTCTCCATTGAAATCTCACTCTCTCTTCATGCAAGGAGAAATGTACCTCATGTGTAAAAGTGTCCATAATATGTATTCCATAAAATATGCTTCACCCAGTATAGGCCTCTCCTTGGCATTCCCTTTAGCTCTGGGAAATTTTCTCATACTATTCATTTAATAATAATAATTTAATAATTTGTCTCCTCCATCTTCTCTATTTTCTTTCCCAGGACCTCTAATCCAAGGTTTGGGTATATTTCATTTGAGGGGATCCGTTTATCCTATGTGCCAAGAGATTTTCTAAACTTTTATTTCCAACTCAATTTTTTTTTAATTGTCTGAGAGTATTGTTAAAATTCTCTGATTGTTTTTGTTCTTGTTTTATTGATATTGTCTCAAATATCTGTAGAGAGATTAATTAGGTGGTGGATAAAATTTCTTTTGTTCCCTCATTTATCTTGGCTTTTCTTCATTATGCTGCGTGTTTTGTGATTCTTGGTTGACCCTTCAGGTATATGAATGAGGGGTAAGAATGAGGGATAGGAATGATTTAAGGTTGAGTGGGTAGGGAGACAGCTCTTGCACCTGTGGCTTCCTAATTGTCGGAATGAATAGAGGTTTGTGTGTACGATCCAGTTTTTCACAAGTTGTCTAGATACCTCCTTCAGTCTCTTAAGAGAAGGGCCTCACATTATTTGCATTGGGGTATTGTTTGCCTGTTTTCACATGTGTAGGTGGGAAAATGAAACGGGCATCTAGTCCATATACAAACTCTCCATTAATCCTTCTGTTTTCGTTGTACATGTAGTGTCTCAGCACAGTCTCTCTGTGTTCTGTTAGGAATGCTGGTTCCTACTTCTGCAGCTCCTTTTATTAGTTTTCCTAGGGTATGGCTCCTTCAACCCAGTTGACCAGTCATCAGTCTTTCTAACTTCCAGAAATTTCTTGAAGTTTGCTTTGTCTTGATGGCACCCGCCTTATTCTCTTCCTTATTGTGAATTTATTTCTTTTTATTATTTTATTGTAGTTTTGATGCCTTTTAAAGAGGAACATGAGACATGTTTATTCAGCCTGCCATCTTAAATTGGAAGTCAGCTTATGTTTCCTAGAGAAGAAAATATACTCTTACTTCTAAGGAGAATCAAGTGTAAAACTGTAGCAACACTTTATTGCTTTCCTAATCGAGTTGGAGAGAAAAAAACGTGTGCCAAAAGAGATAAGTAATCTCATTACTAATTGGAACCTTGGGTAGAATACTTGGCAAATAAAGTTTAGTATTTGGACCACTGTTGTTTGACTCCATGTTCCTGTCATTCTTTGAAAATGATTGGGAGGTGGGACTTCCCTGGCAGTCCAGTGGTTAAGACTCTAAGTTCCCACTGCAGGGAGCGCAGGTTCGATCCCAGGACGGGGAACTAAGATCCCACATGCTGCGTGGTGCAGCCAAAATAAATAAATAAAATGAGGGAGGATTTATGAGAACAAGGTTCTCCTCTTTAAGAAAATGATTGGGGGGGGCTTCCCTGGTGGCGCAGTGGTTGAGAGTCCGCCTGCCAATGCAGGGGACACGGGTTCGTGCCCTGGTCCGGGAGGATCCCACATGCCGCGGAGCGGCTGGGCCCGTGAGCCATGGCCACTGGGCCTGCGCGCCCGGAGCCTGTGCTCCGCAACGGGAGAGGCCACAGCAGTGCGCGGCCCCCGCACCAAAAAAAAAAAAAAAAAAAAAAAAAATGATTGGGAGGAGGAAAAGGAATATAGCAAGGAAATTGAGAGTCAGTATTTTTATAATTCTGAAATAAATTTTTTCCAAAATGAATTTTAAATTTTGGAATAAAGGGAAGTGGGAGAAAGGGGAACCTTATTTGATTGGAGGAAGAGGAACACAAATTAAAGGTGTTAGATGAGTTAATATGTGCACATTCAAAATTGGCCTGTCCCCTTTGTAAGTGCCTGATACCTTTGCAGGCATGTCAGCAGCTTCTAAATGCTTCTACAATCATTTGGTCATTTCTTTGTTCATTTATTCATTCAGTAATTGCGATTCTTTCCTGTAGAAGATAAACGTCTATTTTGTCCAAACAAATGTTGCAGATGACAATGTAAGCCTAAACACCAAATGGCTCGCCTTATGAAAGTCTTACATGTAGATTGAGCAAAAATCTACATAAATCTGCATTCTTGGTTCTCATAGGCAGAGCATCATGAATTGTGAGGCATAGCAATGAGAGTGATTAGAGAATATTGGAAGAAGGAAGAACAATAAAAATAGATCCATATTAACTTCTGAATGGAGTCAGAGAATAACGTTATTACCATGAACCATTATAATCCTATCAGCATTTTATTCCAAAGGTATCATGCACAGTGTCACCTTGACACTAAAAGTAGAAGTTATTTTATGTAGCAGAAGTAGGAGCTGGGAAATTTGACTTGGCATGAGCTTAACCCCTTAGAGTTCAGTCCACCTTTTTTTTTCAAGTGAGAGTTGGACTAAATAATGATTAATGATCTTACTGATGCTAAATCTATGATTCTTTTAAGTACTTATTGAATGATAGTTGTTTGCAGGCATTAGGCTAAGTCCTTTGGGAAATACTAAGATATATATCACAGTCCCTGACCTTCAAGAGAAGGAAAATCCAAAAGAGCAAATAAAAGTAAGGCATACACAGATATCTGCATTACGCAGCAGTGTATTATAAAAACTATATACAAGAATCAATTAAGTGAAAGAGGAGGGAATTTCCAACTGGGCAATTGAGGATGATAGCAAAAAGGATCCTATGAATTATGCCTTGAATCTTGAGTAAGATTTTGATAGACAGCTATGACTAAGAGAATAATGCATCCCCACCAGCCTAAGTTGGAGTACAGAGATGAGAAAACGTGAAATGTGCTTAGGGAAGTATAAGTCAGCCAGCTTTATTAGAGTAATGGGAAAGCAAGTGGAAAATATACCTAGAGGTAACATTATGAGTGGTCTTACCTACAATTTAAGGGAAGTATTGTAGATTTTTGAGACAGGAGACCAACAGGCTAAGATTTATTCAGAGAAGATATGCAGGTGTGGAAGATGCTAAGGAGTAGGGAGGAGAGTTGATGCTGAAATTGCAATGAAGAAACTATTACACTCATCCAGGTAGGAAATAGTTAGGACCAGAAGTAGGGCAGTGGCAATCCAATGAAATGGTTGGGGCAGATGAAAGTAAGAATGCACCTGATTCAGTAAATGGTTGGGTAAAACTAAGGATTGGAACCAGTATGACTGGAAAAATGGAGGCACCTTTAATAAAAATTGCCAAGGCAAGGGGAGAAGTTGATTTTTGTGAAGAAATAAAATAAGCTAATTCCCCACCTTTAACAAATCTTTCCCACTTATGTAGCAGCAATTTTGGTGTAATAGCAAAGACAGAATATTCTCTGTGAATTCTTGTCCTTTTCTTGCAAAGCCATTATAGTTTCTTACGGATATTATTATTATTATTGTCAATTACTGTGAATCTAAATTGCCTTATGTACTCATTTGGGGAAGGAGGGGAGTATATGACAGAATGGGGGAAAAAGTATTCTTTCAGAATATCGTGAAGAATAGCCAGAGAGCAGGATTTTACTTTAGATTCAGAAATGCAGTTCACTTACAAATGATACCTATCAAAAATTGTAATAATGGAAAATGAAATCAAGTGTGCCAGTACACTAGGAACTATGAGGAAATAAGTGACAGAATTTTGATTATAGAAACAAAGCATGAACATATGATAGCTCTAATTAAAACTGCTATCCCTCCCTTCTCTTAATTGCAGTAGTTGACCCTATGCGCCACTTCATCTGATTTGATAATCTGCACTTTTTAGAGTAGGGAGTAAGAAAGGAAATGAAAGCAAAGGACTGTTTATAATTAGTGAGGAGAGAGCTTAGGAGAAAAAAATAGAAGATTTGGAAATATTATATAAAGTTTTAAAAACAATAATTAAAAAAAATTTTACAGCATGTAGGCAGTTGTGATTTTTTTTTTCTCTAATTCCTACACAGCATCAGGGAGCAGAAAAGGTGCTGCCAAATTACACTTCCATGTGCAGGCTTTCTCAGTGTCAGACGACCTGCACTAGAAACTGGTTAAAACCCCTGTTTTCATGTGCCGTATTACTTTCATAATGAAGAGTCCCCTTTTGCATTGAAATTTGAAGTGTTGATTTTATCTTTTCCATGTAATTATTTGGTTATATGTAATTATTTACCTACCTTTAGAGTCATGGACTTGGGAAGGGTGGAGATTTTTCTGGTCCAGCATTTCCCTAAGTATGTTAGTCATCTGTAGTTATAAAGAAAGGTCTCTGGGATCAATTAGGTCGGGAAATTCCTGAGCTAAACACAGTTAAACAAGATTTTTATTTCAGTGGAGGTTGGGGAGGGTATGAAATCTCAGAGACTTTAATATGCTAATATGATCCAACTAAGAAGAAACTAGGTGTAGCAATTCACAAACTTATTTGACCACCAGATCCTTTTTTCATGGAATCTTTTTCAGGACCATTGTTCCTCTGAACACATGAGGGGAAACTCAAATTCCTTAATTTTACAGATTAAACAGAAAAGAGAGAAATGACTCATTCAAAGTTGCATGCCTGTTTTCTTAAAGAACTGGACTTGAACCAGGGTCTCCTACCTACTATATTCAGATTTGCTTCCTTTTGACCCCAAATTCAGAAAAGTCTTAAAGAACTACATCGTACTCAAAATTAGATCTGTAAGATGTACACAAGGGGATTTGAAGAAATAAATAAAATTAGAATGATTTACTTATTTTAATATAGTTTGAATTGGCACATTGACTTTGATGAAGAGTTAGATTGAAAGAGCCAATTATTTGTAACCAAAGTTACACTTTTCCAATCAGGAAACTTTTTTTTTTTTTTGGTAAAAACTAAGTATCTTTCAAATTACAAGAAAGCTCAAACAAAACAATAATGTGTGTATCCAGAAGCTTCCCCACTTTCCCAAAAAAGGACTAGAGAAAAATGACTGTTCATGGTTTGCTGTCGATTGTTCCAGACCCCATTGCTACATAAGTAAACATGTATCTTTTAAACACTTCTCTACATAGATGGTGTTATGGTAGACACACTGTTCTTTACCCTTACTTTTTTTACTCATCAGTATTACATGTTTATCTTCCCCACATTAATACATATAGATCTTTTAATGGCTCAATAGTGTTACATTATATACCTCTACTATCATTTATTTCATCAGTTTCCCATTGACGGACCTTAGGGTAGCTGTAGTTTTTCTACCAGGCAGCAGTGCCATAGTGAATTTTGATATAGGTTTTTGTGTGTGATGGGGGTGGAGGGACCTTTGTGTGAGTATGTCTATAGGAGAGTCCTTGAAGTGGAATTGCTGGGCCAAAAAATATACACATTAAAATTTTTGTAAGTATTGCCAAATTCCTTTAAAAATGGTATTAGTTTATTCTCCCACTGCCAGCATTACAACAGGAAACTTTTAAATGGTATGCCTTTCACTGAACTTTAAAAAAAAAGATTTTATACTTAGCAATGAATAACTGGGGGGATATCTTGCTGTGTTAATCTTAAAATCACAGAGATAATTTATAAAGCATTAATAATCATGATCTCTCTTTCTCTCTCCCTCCCTCCCCTGCTCTTCTCAGAGCAAATTATTCATGGAAGGATTTAGAAGCCTAAAAGAAGGAGAACCAGTGGAGTTCACATTTAAAAAATCTTCCAAAGGCCTTGAATCAATACGGGTAACAGGACCTGGTGGGAGCCCCTGCTTAGGAAGTGAAAGAAGACCCAAAGGGAAGACACTACAAAAAAGAAAACCAAAGGGAGACAGGTAAATCATTTTACCTTGTTAGCCTGTGAGTTTATTGTATTTGGAAAAGATTTCTAAAATTTTAATTTATATTTTTATTATGTTATTAAATCTAGCCACAATAAAATAAAATGCAACCACTGAGTATTTGAATCGAATTTATCAGAAATATAGGCTATCTTGCAACTTGAACTCTCTGCAGAATATACTTAACTGAGCCCTCAGTATTGCACACTAGACAGTCTCCCAACCATTATTTCCACCAGACTGTTCAGAGACCACAAATGGGAAGTTGAAGTTCCCAACAGACAGAGGTGCCCCTCTGTACATCTTAACACCTCACCTGTTTTTTCAAATGAAAATACGTTTATTATTTTGTCTGTTTTGAAAAGATAACTCACTACAGAAAATTCAAATATAAAAAAATCACTGGAAATGTTAACTACAGGTGGGAATCATAATGTATATGCAGTATTTTTGAAACTTGCATTTTTTTTCACTTAGAAGTGTATGGTGGAACATTCCATGTTAGTCTTTAGCACCTGCATAAATTCCCACTGTGTGAATGTACCAAAATTTAAAACAAGGCTATGTTAAATTAATTTAATTGTTAAATTTAGGCTATTTCCAGTATCTTAAATTTATCAGTAGCACCTTAGTAAGAATCCTTATATGTACATTTTTTTAAATTGTCTGATTATATCATAAGGGATAAATACCTAGTACTGAAAAAATCTGGATCAAAAGCTATGCACTTTAAAAATTTTGATATCTATTTCCAAACTGCTCTTCAGAAATGGTTAGGGCCAATGTACAACCCCTTTAAAATTGAGACTGCTCATTGAATAATGTCATCTTTTAAATCTTTTCCAATTACATAGGTTAAGAAATGCAGCTTACTTTTTTTCTTTGCATCCTTTGACTAAGGTTAAATATATTTTTATATGTTAATTTTCATTTTATTTTTTTCTTCTGTGAATTGCATGTTTCTTGTCCTGTGCTTATTTTCCACTGAGATGTTCATTTGCTATTGTTGATTTCTAACTTCTCTCTTTAGAAAAAAAAATCTCAGTTTTCCTCTTTCCTATGCTGGGAAGAACTCAGTTCTTCCATATTATGTTTCTCTCCTGTGTGTCTCCATTACTTTTACACAGACTGCTTCACTTCTGGTCACCAAATTTGTGGAGGTTTTTCCCCACACCAAGCAATTCTCCACAATGCCAGCTGGGAGTCCTACAATTTAACTCAATTCTGGCACTGTCTACCTGGAGATAATGTCGGGTCCTATAGGTTAAGGGCTCAGTCCTACAAGGCTCTCCCACCACATTTCAGATGCCAGTTGCAAGTAACCCAGGTTACCCGCAACTTCTGTTTGAGTTGGCTACAAATCAGAGGTTTCCACGATCCTCTCCTCAGGTTTGTTTAATTTGCTAGAGCAGCTCACAGAACTCAGGGAAATGCTTACATTTACCAGTTTATCAAGGTTATGATAACAGCAGATAAAGGATACAGATGACAGCCAGATAAACAGATACATAGAGTGAGGTCTTGAGGGTCCCGAGCATAGGAGCTTCTGTTCCCAGCGGGCTGGAGTGCTTCACCCTCCCAATGTGGATATGTTTGCCAACCTGGAAGCCCTCTGCATTTTGTACTTTGGGGATTTTACAGAGGCTTCATGACATAGGCTTGATTTTCAACCCCTTTTCCTTCTCAAGAAAACTGGGAGTGGGGCTGAAAATTCCAAGCTTCTAATCATAGCTTGGTCTTTCCAGTGATCAGCCCTCACTCAGGAGCCATCCAGGAGCCCACCCAGTGTCACCTCATTAGACCTCCAGAAGACCCTCCTATCACCCAGGAAATTACAAGGGTTTCAGGAGCCCTGTGTCAGGAACAGAGGTCAAAGACTGATATTAGAAAAAGAGGTGCTTCTAGTGTTCTTATCACTTAGGAAATTACAAGGGCTTTAGGAGCTCTGTGCCAGGAACCAGGGGCAAAGACCAATATATATTTCCTGTTATCTCACATTCTCTTTGTATATTTATCATGGTACTCTTTTGTCTCAAATATATAGGAAGTATCTTTTTCAGCTTGTGAAATATATGCACACGCGCACATGCACACACACACACTCACAATGGACTATTACTCAGCCATAAAAAAGAATGGAATCTTGCCATTTGTGGCAACATGGTTGGACCTTGATGGCATTACTCTAAGTAAAATACTATATACAAATGCTATACATCTGTAATATATTTTAAAACTTTAAACAGTTTCCACAAAGGTGTGAGGTAACATCTCATGGTGGTTTTGATTTGCATATCTCTGATGATTAGCAATGGTGAATCTGTATGTCTTTGGAAAAATGTCTAGTCAGGTATTTTGCTCATTTTTAATGGGATTGTTTGGTTTGTTTGTTTTGATATTGAGTTGTATGAGCTATTTATATATTTTGGATATTGACACCTTCTCAATCGTATCATTTGCAAATATTTTCTCCCATTCAGTAGGTTGTCTTTTCATTTGTCAATGGTATCCTTTGTTGTGCAAAAGCTTTTAAGTTTAATTAGGTCCCATTTGTTTATTTTTGCTTTTGTTTCCTTTGCCTTAGGAGACAGATCCAAAAAAATATTGCTAGAGTTAATGTCAAAGGGTGTTCTCCCTGTGTTTTCTTCTAGGAGTTTTATGGCTTCTAGCCTTACATTTAGGTCTTTAATGCATTTTGAGTTTATTTTTGTATATGATGTGAGAAAATGTTCTAATTTCATTGTTTTACATGTTGCTGTCCAGTTTTCCCAGCACCTCTTACTGAAGAGACTGTCTTGCCCCCATTGTGTATTTTTGCCTCCTTTGTCATAGATTAATGGACCGTGTGTGGGTTTATTTCTGGACTTTCTATCCTGTTCCATTGATCTAGGTGTCTGTTTTTGTGCCAGTACCATGCTCTTTTGATGGTAGGTTTGTAGTATAGTCTGAAGTCAGGGAGCATGATTCCTCTAGTTCAATTCTTCTTTCTCAAGATTGGTTTGGTTATTCAGGGTCTTCTGTGTTTCCATACAGATTTTAAAATTATTTGTTCTAGTTCTGTGAAAACTGCCATTGGCATTTTGATAGAGATTGCATTGAATCTGTAGATTGTCTTGGGTACTATGGTCATTTTAACAATATTAATCCTTCCAATCCATGAACATGGTATATCTTTCTATCTGTTTGCGTCCTCTTCAGTTTCTTTCATCAGTGTCTTATAGTTTTCTGATTACAGATCTTTTACCTCCTTAGTTAGATTTATGCTTAGGTACTTTATTCTTTTTGATGTGATTGTAAATGGCCTCTGCCCATTTTTAAATTGCATTGCTTGTTTGCTTTTCGCTGGTATGAATCCTTTATATTCTTTGGATATTAACCCCTTATCAGGTAGATGATTTGCAAATATTTTCTCCCATTCTATAGGTTGCCTTTTTTGTTAATTGTTTCCTTTGCTGTGCAGAAGCTTTTTAGTTTGATATAGTTCCATTTGTTTTTTGCTTTTGTTTTTGCTTTTGTTGCCTTTGCTTTTGGTGTCAAATAATTGCCAAGACCGTTGTCAAAGAGCTTAAGGCTTATATTTCCTACTAGGAGTTTTATATTTCAGGTCTTATGTTCAAGTTTTCAGCGTTTTGAATTGGTTTTCCTGTATGGTGTAAGGTAGTAGTGCAGTTTCAGTCCTTTGCATGTGGCTCTCCAGTTTTCCCAACACCATTTATTGAAGAGACTATCCTTTCTGCATTGTATATTTGGGGTTCCTTTGTTGTAAATTAATTGACCACATATGTGTGAGTTTATTTCTTAGCTCTCTGTTTTGTTCCATAATCTATGTTTCTGTTTTTATGCCAAATGCTTGAGTACTGCTTGAGTACTATTGCTTTGTAGTGCAGTTACAAAGTACAGTTAGAAATCAGGGAGTGTGACACCTCCAGATTTTTGTACTTTCTCAAGATTGTTTTGGCTATTCTGGGTCTTTTGTGGTTACATACAAATTTTAGGGTTGTTTGTACTATTTCTGTGCAAAAGTCCATTGTAACTTTAGTAAGGATTGCATTGAATCTGTAGATCACTTTAGGTGATATGGATTTTTTAATAGTATTCTTCTAATCCATGAGCACAGAAATCTTTCCATTTATTTGTGTTTTATTCAATTTTTAAAAAAATTATTCATTTTCTTTCATCAGTGTCATGTAATTTTTAGTGTATAGATATTTCACCTCTTTGGTTACATTTATTCCTAGGGATTTTCATTCTTTTTCATGCAATTGTAAATGGGGTTGTTTTCTTAATTTTCTTTTTTGATAGCTAGTTGTTAGTATATAAAAATTAACTGATTTTTGTATATTGAGTTTTTATCCTGTAAATTTATTTAATTCATTTTTTAGTTCTAACAGTGTTTTGGTGTAGTCTTTGGAGGTTTCTATGTACAATACCATGTTATCTGCAAGTAGAGACAATTTTATTTTTTCTTTCCAATTTGGAATGCTTTTCTTTCTTTTTCTTATGTAACTGCTCTGTCTAGGACTTCTGGTACTATGTGAATCAAGTGTCAAGAATGGGTGTTTTTGTGTTGTTTCTGATCTTAGAGGAAAGTTTTCGGCTTCTCACCATAGTATGATGTTAGCTGTGTCATATATGGCCCTTATTATGTTGAGGTACATTCTCTATACCTACTTTATTGAAAGTTCTTACCATGAATAGATGAATTTTGTCAAATGCTTTTTCTGCATCTACTGAGATAATCATGGTTTTTATCCTTCATTTTGTTAACATGGTATATATATATCACATTGATTGATTTACAGATGTTGAATCATCCTTGTATTTCTGGAGTAAATCCCACTTGATAGTGATGTAGGACCCTTTTAATCTATTGTTGAATTTTGGTTTTCTAATAGTTTGTTGAGGATTTTGCATCTATGTTCATCCAGGATATTGACCTGTCATTTTCTTTTCTCATAGTATTCATGTCTGGTTTTGGTAACAGGGTAATGCTGGTCTCATAAGATGAGTTTGGAAGTGTTCCCTCCTCCTCTGTTTTTGCGAAGAGTTTAAGGATTGATATTAATTCTTCTTTAAATATTTAGTAGAATTCACCAATGCAGCCACGTGGTCGTGGACTTTTTTGTTTTTGAGATGTTTTTGATTACTGATTGTCTCCTTACTAGTAATTCGTATGCTCAGATTTTCTATTTCTTCATGTTCTAGGCTTGGTAGATTGCATGTTTCTTGAAATTTATCCATTTCTTTTAGTTTATTCAATTTGTTGGTTTATAATTGCTCATGGTAGTCTTTTATAATCCTTTGTATTTCTGTTGTATCAGGTGTGATGTCTTCTCTTTCATTTCCAATTTTATTTATTTGGATTCTCTCTCTTTTCCTCTATCTCTCTCTCTGAAGTTTAGCTCAAGCTTTGTCTATTTTGTATATCTTTTCAAAATATCAGTTCTTAGTTTCATATATCTTTTCTATTGTCTTTTTAGTCTCTATTTCATTTATTTCCACTGTGGTCTTTATTTTCTTCCTTCTCCTAACTTGGGCTTAGTTCATTTGTAACCTTTTGAAATTAGCTCTTTTTACTCAACATAATGGCTTTGAAATTCATCCAAACTTTTGAGTGTATCAATATAGTATTCGCCCCTTATCCATAGTTTTGCTTTCTGGGATTTCAGTTATCCATGGTCATCAGCTGTCAAAAATATTAAATGGAAAATTCCAGAAATAAACAATTGGTAAGTTTTAAACTGCAGTGTTCTGAGTAGTGTGATGAAATCTTGCACCATTTGCTTTGTTCCATCCAGACCTGGATCATCCCTTTGTCCAGCATACACTGTCCATTAGTCAGTTAGCAGCCATCTTGGATATCAGTTTGACTATCATGATATCGCAGTGTGTGTGTTCAAATAACCCTTTTTTTACTTAATAATGGCTCCAAAGCACAGGAGTAGTGTTGCTGGCAATTTGGATATGCCAAAGAGCAGCCGCGAAGTGCTTCTTCTAAGTGAAAAGGAGAAAGGTCTTGACTTAATCAGGAAAAAAAAATCATGTGCTAAGGTTGCTAAGATATGATATGAAGGAATCTTCTATCTGAAATTGTGAAGAAGGAAAAAGAAATTTGTGATATTCTTGCTGTTGCATCCCAAGCTGCAAAAGTTATGGCCACAGTGCATGATAAGTGCATAGTTAAAATGGGAAAGACATTAAATTTATACAATAAGATGTTTTGAGAGAGAGATATATTCATATAACTTTTATTATAGCATATTATAATGTTTCTATCTTACTATTAGTTATTATTGTAAAATCCAGAAAACTGGATTGTTTTCTTATTGTTGCATTTTGAGAGCTCTTTATATAAATTGTGGATACAAGTCCTTAGATTTATGATTTGCAAATATTTTTTCTGAGTTTGTGGTTTATTGTTCCAGTCTCTTAAGTATCTCCCACAGAGCAAAAGTTTTAAATTTTGATAAAGACGTTTATCAATCTTTTATTTTTTGTCATGTTTAAAAAATCTTTGATTAACTCCAAATTTGATTAATCACAGAGTTTTTTTCCCCTGTGTGAAGTGTGAGGTTGAGGTCTAGGCTCATTTTTCGCCTGTGAATAATATGAATTGTTCAAACACCATCTGTTGAAAACTATATCTTTTCTCTTGAAATGTTTTTAAATTAGAAAGTTTAATTTCTGTCATTTCAGGTTTAAAAATTAAAGCTCTAAAATGTTTATTTTAACAAATTCAAATTTGGTTTCATCACTCAAGAGAACTTATTTGTTCTATATATATATATACATCTATATATAGAAGCATATTTTTGAGAAGATTTATGTTTCTGTGGCAAGAAATAAAAAAATAATTTTAAAGATTCTATCTTAATTTTAAGTAAACTATTTGCAAAAGAAAGTGGGTTTATTTTTTTATTGTCTTAATTCTGCTGAATTTAGTATGCTGTTACTAGCGTCCAGCTACATAATAGCAGTAAATACTAACTTTTAAATTCTCTTATGTTTAAAATATTTTCTTAAATTTTTAAATGAAATAATTTTTGATTTATATTTGCTGTTTACTTTTTCTTATGTTCATTATCAGAAGAGTAAAGAGATTTAATGACCTTATAAAAGCTCTCTTTATACTAACATGAAGGTTGTTGTTAATAAAAGATTTTAAAACTTTATTCTTATTCTGAAAAACTGGCGTATATCTTGGTATCTTTTTATTCTTTAAAGAGCTACAATTTACTATGAGGAAAAAGAAGTAATGGGGGAAGATAGTAGAATGAGGATTTTATTTATTTGTCACTATCTTATTTATATGAAATAATTATGTCAACCTGTAATATAGAATTAAATATTTTATATAATAAAATTTCAGTTTGTATTAACATATGTGTTATATTAGTAAAAATGATGTGGACTGAAACAAATGGTCTGGAAATGTTTCTACGTAGATTAAATTATTTTAATCCTTAATAATTAAAGAATAAAAATATGTGTAATTTTAAAATATATTTGAAATGCATATATGCATGATAGGTATAAATATATTGGGTATATACATATAATTTTGTGTTTTTTTATTTATGGTTTTTTTAACCTCCTTTTTTATTGTAATTTTTTTCTAGCATAGTGACTGTCTTCTTTGTTCTCAACCTTCCACATCTTTTGACCCAACCGCAGTGTGCAAGAAGTGCTATTCATAATAATGCAAGTTCCCTTTCAACAATGTTGACTTGAGATTTTTAAAATAACTTAGAAAATAATACCAACGTTCTATTGCTTTCATTCCATTTCAGGCAATAATACATTTGCATCACTGCATTAGCACATGAGTAAGCTTCTTGATTTTCTACATGAGTTGAACTTTTAGTGTATTTTGTTTAGAAAGAAGGTTAATTGTTATGATGTTCCGTATTACTGCTTTTGGCATGGAAGTATAGGAAATTCATTTGTTCATGTTAGAAAGACTTGTAAATTTATCATTTTTAAGATGCTCTTCATTTAGACTTAAAAACTGATTATGAAATTTGACATTCCTTATAGTCCAGTGTTAAAATGGTGTTAGAATGGTACATTATATTTACCATGTATGGCCAGAAAGACCAAAGTGAATGTAAATAGAAACTCATTATATATGTCTAAATTCTCAGCTCAGAAGAGCTAACTTGCCTTTTTTAAAAAAATTAAAGATGTATGATAGAAGAGTTATTTTTATAGGGTCCTAGTTTTGTGGTTTCAAATTTTTTAATTTGCAAGAAGATTTGGAAGCCATAAGAATTCTGCTTTTGTCTGTCCTCACTGAAGGATCATATATTTTCACCTGTTTATTAAAAAGAAAAAATACTTATTTAATGCCCTCATTCCCCTTTAGAGCAAGTGAGCTCAAAACTAACTAGTGGTAACCCTCCTCCGCTCCCTCCCCATCCACCTCTGTGGCAGTATAATCTCTTACACTCATTATCTCTGTGGTATAATTTGAAGTTTCCCAGGTACTTTATAGTTAGGAATTCTAGTTCTATATTTTTGAAATCCACATAGCATTCCTGGAAACAATAAATCTGTACTCAGGTTTATGGTGCCATTTTATTAAGGATATCTGTTTTATATTAAAAATTCTTTCAATGATTTTATTTTCATATTTATTATGTCCCAGAACCTGCTCCCAAAAGAAAAAGAAAAATGCTCTTTAGGTGCAGGAGATGTTTGAAAAATGTAAATCAACGAATTCCAATAAATAACTGTTTCACCCTGATACTTGTGTGATTAGATTTAGGAATTTGCTGTTTAGTAGGTTCCTATTGTGGAAGAGAAATCTCTCAGGCATGAATTGATAGTCCAGATCCTTTGAGGTCTGTCTGTTCTGACCTATGACCCCTATTCTTACAAGGTCAACATCTGAGGGCAGGAGATTAAGGCAGTTTAAAGACCGGAATGGTAAATGGAATGGAAAAATTAGCCAGCACATTTTGGGTGCAAAACATCAAAGTCATCAAATAGTTTGCTTATTTTAAACCTGGCTTGTGGTTGTAACAAGCTAATTTTACTGTGTTTGTTGGAATCAGAAAAATTTAATAATCATAATTCACTACAAGATTCTATTTATACAATGTTAACTGTATAATACAAATTAATAAAGCTTAATCTCAAAATATCAGGAAATGCAAAAATAATTTGTCACAGTTTCAATACATTTTAGTTTTTCATTCAGCTTAGATGCTTAATTTAAATCGAAATTGGGAAAATATTTACCTTAGCTTTTACTATGAAATAATTTTATCAGTTGAATGAAATATATATTCAATTATATATAATTTAAAGTGACTGAGGATTTAGTTGTAATTATATACCATTGACATAAGAAAAATCTATTTTTAAAACATAGAGATAGAAAACAGAAGAAAGTAAATTGGTTAAGCAGAGACAATTTCCTTTTTTCCCTTTCCTTTTTTCCCTCCCGTTCTTAGACTGTATGCTCTTCATTGTAATTTCGAAATAGACTTTAAATCTTACATTTGTTTTACATTTATTTTGTAAATTTGTATCCTGGACAGCTGTGAATCTGCATCTTCTGCTTCTTACTAATGACTGGCAAGGGCTGGAGTTGAATAACTGAACTGTTGCATCCACGTTTCCATTCATTCATACAGTGACTAAGAAAATTAGCAAAACCAGTGGAATACCCAAGTCTCCTGAATTCTGCATTTTTTATTTCTACCCCAAATTTTCCTTATTATATACCTAATTTTAGGGTGGTTTCCTTTCTTCTTGTGATTATTTGGCCAGAGATCTCTTAATGAGGCAATTATGGTTGTTTCCTTCATTCACATTATCTTAGCAGATGCTCTCCCTGCTGTGACCTCTGTTCGGACTAGGCAGATAATGTGCCATTCTCATCACCCACCACAAGACATTGTGTGGGCAGAACTTCTTTTGGCGCTGCATAGGTCTCCCAAGTTGCCTGATGAGAATGGTCAGAAGCCAAGTGGCAAATAATCACAATTTTAGGTTCTCTGATTGCCGTTTTATTCTAAGCAAAATAAATAGTAAAATAATGCCTATAGAAAAGAAATGGTCCAGAAGCAACTTATAATATAACAAGTAGAAATTGTGGGTTTAAGAAGTAACTTTACATAGCTTCCTTACTTTAGACTGGTCTTGGTGAAAATAAGATTATTTATTGTATGGTTTTAATAAAAGGGATTATGAAAAGTGGCTAATACTTTTAAACTTGGAGATCCTTTCAAAAAAAGAAATTAATTTAGCCTTTAATACTAAGTATGTATATTTTTAATGAACATACAACATTGTTCAGAGTGTTAGTTTTAAACTTTAAAAAACATAAATCCTCATGCTTATATCTGCTAGGAGATCCAGTCTGTTCCTGTTTGAACAATAAGGGCTGACTAAGATGAAGACTAATCAACAGAAAATGTCTATACTTTATACTGCCAAATTCCTCCACTGAAATACTAGTCCTGTGTCCCAAGCCCAAGTGCCATTTTCAGAGAATTACAAAGTTGTTAGCAGCCTTCAGCTAGCCTTTCTTTATTCTCCATTAATAAGGAAGTACAAGTCAAATTCAGTTCTTATGAACTTGAAGAGCCTTTTGCAAAGCTCCTTCTAAATTTACACTGGAATTTTTGTTTTTTGAAATTTGGTTAAAATAAACATATTAAGAGCTACAACTTGAATTATTCTCATATGATAAAGAGATGGTTCTTTCTGTTGGTGTAGATAAGATCACCAAATTTTAATAAATAGATTTTAATATGCTTGCACTTATCGATAAGAAGTAGTAATTTAGTAAGACAGTTTCTACTTCTGTAAAATCAGATTCATAATAAATTACCATCTAAAGTAAAAATTTTAACATATGCATTTTCATATAATGAAGAACTACCTGTAAAGTATAGATACTTCAGATATAAGCAGAGAACAAATATTAAATTTAGAAAATGTTTTTGTAAAGGGGAAAATGTTCTCTTAAAGGGAAATCTAGAACACGTCAAGCAAGAAGTCAAGAATTTTGGCCTCTAAAACTTTTCTTTAAGTTTAAAATTTTTCTTTAAGTCTTGTCTGTTGTATGATTATTCTAAATATATGGGCTAATAAGGATCAAAATTAAATGTTTCCTTTCCTTTTGGGATAGAGAGTTAATATTATCTATAGTTTTTGTAATTTTTTTTTTTTTTTTTTTTTTGCGGTACCCTGGCCTCTCACTGTTGTGGCCTCTCCCGCCGGGGAGCACAGGCTCCGGACGCACAGGCTCAGCAGCCATGGCTCACGGGACCAGCTGCTCCGCGGCATGTGGGATCCTCCCAGACCGGGGCACGAACCCGTGTCCCCTGCATCGGCAGGCGGACTCTCAACCACTGCGCTACCAGGGAAGCCCTGTAATTATTTTTTAAACTCAGTTTTTCAAGACTCTTGTACTAAGGACAACTGAATTTCATAGATATCTTCATTAACTGGGTAAGCAGGTATATATGATCATGGTTAGAGGAGCTCAGTTGCTTGCCTGTGCTAAATTTGAACCAGGGCTCTTTATACTTGGCCTGCTTCCTCACTTCTATACTGTCACAAATAAAAGCCTCTGGGGACAGTGATTTTTTTTTTTATAGTATCATTGTATGGAACTGCTATTAAGTCAATTCTTTCTTTTTCCTACCTGGCTGACTTGAGATTCCGTTCTCTGATTTAAGCAGTTGCTTTTAGTCCTCTCAGTTTTAATAGCCCATCTAGAGTCCCCTCTTGGGTTTGGTATTAATACTACTGGAGGTGCTACCAATGCAATAAGAGAAGAAAACTAAATAAAAGATCTAAGGATTGGAAAAGAAGAAAGCAAATGCTTTGTTATTCACATCAATATGATTTTATATCCATGGTTATCCGTAGATAAATTATTGGAATAAAATAAATTTAACAAGATTGCTAGTTATAAATACACAGAAGTCAAACTAAGAACAAATGAATATCTGGAGTGTAAGGACAGTTCTGCATCCTAGGAATTCACAATTAGAAACTGGTGTTTTAAAAAGGGTTTGCTGAGACTTCCCTGGTGGCACAGTGGTTAAGAATCCACCTGCCAATGCAGGAGACATGGATTCGGGCCCTGGTCTGGGAAGATCCCACATGCCGTGGAGCAACTAAGCCTGTGCACCATGAGTACTGAGCCTGTGCTCTAGAGCCCATGAGCCACAACTACTGAGCCCGTGTGCTACAACTACTGAAGCCCACATGCCTAGAGCCTATGCTCTGCAACAAGAGAAACCACTGCAATGAGAAGCCTGTGCATTGCAATGAAGAATAACCCCCACTCGCCACAACTAGAGAAAGCCCATGCAGCAAAGAAGACCCAATGCAGCCAAAAAAAAAAAGTGCAATCATTAGGTGTCATGGCACAATTTAATTCTTAAAAACATTTAAAAAATTAAAAATAAAATAAAAAGGGTTTGTTTCACAATTGGAACATAAACTGTAATATACTATACCTAGGAATAAATCTAACAAAACTATGAAAGATATTTATGGAGAAATGATAAACATATTGAGGTATATAAAAGCAAACCTAAATAAATGGAGATATTTTGTTAATAAATGGCAAGACTCAATGTTTTAAAGAGCATAATTTCCTATAAATTAATCTACAGATTCAATGTAATTTCATTCAGAATTCCAATAAGGTCGATTTTAAATTGACTTGGAAGTTAATAAGACCAATAATAACCTCACAATTCTGTAGATGAAAATCAAAGTTTCAAGGCTCTCCCTACCAGATATCTATATTTATTATACAGCTATGTAAGTATATGTAAATAAGTGAGGTGATGGCCCAGTGAAAGACGAATAGACCATTAGCAATGAGAATATATACAAATCTTAATATATGGCAGAGGTGCTTTTCAGATCTTGGAAAATAATGCAAAGATTATAAATGGTCCTGGGAGTATATCTGACTATAGAGAAAAAGTAAAATTGGACCCCAACCTCATAACATATCTAAAGATCTAAAGCTGTAAAGCAAAACTTTACAGCTCTTAAGTTTGGGAAGGATTTTTTTTTTTTAAACAAGACACAAAAAATACAAACTATAAGCAGTTAAATTAAATTGACTACTTCAGAATTTAAAATTTCTACCTGGCAAAGGTTTCAGTCAGGAAGATAGAGCCACTTTAAGTGTTATGAAAATTGAAGATTCAGAACTTACACTAGGGACTTCCCCTGGTGGTGCAGTGGTTAAGAATCCGCCTGCCTATGCACTCACCACAGCTAGAGAAAGCCCACGTGCAGCAACGAAGACCCAACATAGCCAAAAATAAAAATAAATTTAAAAATAATTAATTTTTTTAAAAAAAGAACTTACACAAACGTGAGAGTTGATGGGCAAGGGAAGGGTCAGTACATACAGTACATTAGAGAAATATTCACTAACCAGTCTTCAGAAGCCCTGGACTAGATAGACAAATCAAAGCATGCAGGGAAATCCAAAAAGCCAAGCGTATCTGGTATTGCAGAGGAACTGGGGAGAGGGAGCCCCTGGGGAGAGCTATGGAAACTGCTACCTCTGTGTTGTGACAACCTCTCTGGATTTGCAGACAAGGGATGGTGTCAGGCTGCTGGTCAGTGGGACCAACATTGGGAAGACAAGGTGGGCACAGAGCACCAGAGAGGACAAGCCAGGACGTGCTGGGCAGATCTGTGTGTGCTACCGTGGCTGACCATGATAATGGCTTCTGCTTTGTTTTTGCTTTCCATGTCTTGTAGTATATGAGTTTCTCTTTTGGCTGACTGTAACCCAGAACCATCCAGAAAAAAGACTCTGGGAAACATAGTTACCAGGCATAACCTAACTGACATAAAATAGTCCAGCACCAACAGTATAAACAAAGTTAGAAATCTAATACAATATAGAGTGGGAAAAGATACTTGCAATGCATGTAGTTGATAAGGAATTAATATCCATAATATATAAAGGACTACAAATCAAAAGGAAGTAAAAGCCCAACAGAAAAATGAGCAAATAGTAATTTATAAAAGAAAAAAATTAATATTCAATAAACAAAAAGATACTGATTTAAATGAGATATAATTTCACTCCCATAGAAGTAGCAGAAATTTTAAGTTCTGACCATACTAAGTAGTGTGAAGAATGTCACACAGTCCTGATGGGACTCATAATCAATGAATCCACTTGAGAGAGCAATGTGGCAATATCTGGTGGAATCAAAATTTTTCATATACTTTGATTCCACTTCTAGGTGGATTTACCAGAGCAGTGTTTTTCAGAATGTGGGCTGGGACCCACTAGTGCCTTTTGATATTAATTTGGTATTATGGAAAGTATTAGTGCTATTTTTTAATGAAATAGAACAATAAAAAGTCATCAGAGTGAAGTGCATGTAGTAAGAGTAACTATTGTTTCATATACTTTTGGGTTATGCTGGGTGTTTTTGTGTGTGTGAGTACTGAATTGTGACGCAAAATGTTTTCTCTGTGGGTTACGGTCACATGTACACAAAGAATTGTGCAAAAAAATATTTATTGCAGCATTGCTTGTAATAGAAAAAAAAAAACAACAACTCAGAAACAACCTAAATGTCTGTTACCAAGAGGATGATTAAATTATAGTATATTCTCAAAATGAAATTGAGTTAAAATGAACAGACTACAGCTACCGTTATCAGTCTGGATTACTTTTTTAAAAATCCCGCTATAATGTTAATTAATAAAGCAAGCGGCAGAATGATCGATGCAATATTATTCATCTTTATTAATTTTTTTAAACCATCAAGTAATATTATGCATTGTCTGTGAATACTTATATTTATGGTAAAAATATGAAACATGATGAACGCTGAGTTCATCATAATGCTACTCTGAGATCAGAGAAGAGAATGGGATTGGAGGAGCATATAGGTTATGTTGACCCATTTATTTCAAGTTATTTTTGTGTCCTTTATTTTTACTTATTTATTTTTTGGCTGTGCTGGGTCTTCATTGCTGTGCGTGGGCTTTTTTCTCTAGTTGCGGCGAGCGGGGGCTACTCTTGCTGTGCACGGGCTTCTCATTGCGGTGGCTTCTCTTGTTGCGGAGCACGGGCTCTAGGTGTGTGGGCTTCAGTAGTTGCAGCACGCAGGCTCGGTAGTTGCAGCACGCGGGCCCCAGAGTGCGCAGGCTTCAGTAGTTGCGGCATGCAGGCTCTAGAGTGCACAGGCTTCAGTAGTTGTGGCTCTCAGGCTCTGGAGTGTGGGCTCAGTAGCTGTGGCGCATGGGCTTAGTTGACTCGCGGGATGCGGTATCTTCTCAGATCAGGGGTCGAACCCATGTCCCCTGCATTGGAAGGCGGATTCTTAACCACTGGACCACCAGGGAAGTCCCTGTGACCTTTAATAAGTTACTTATATAGATTTCTTGTAATGATTATTCTTAGGTATTTTTGATGCTATTGTGAATAATTTTTTTTCCTTTTAACTGGCCATTGTTATTGTAGAGAAAAACTGTGGGTTTGGGCAATAGTTTTGTGTCTTCTCCAATAGTCATACCTATTATTTAATTTTCTTTTCTTATGGAATAGACTAGAATTTCCTAAACAGTGTTGAAAATGCTGCTGACAGCAGACATCCTATCTTCTGATTTAATGAAAATGGCTGTAATATTTCAAATTTAAATGTGTTATTTTCAGTTAATAATCATGTTTAATTGCTTCCCTTCTCTTTTTATTATGAATACCTGTCAGATTATATCAAAAAACTTTTCAGCATCTATTGACATAATTATGTAATTTTTGACTTCAGGTTATTGATACAATGAATTACATCTATAGATTCTATGAAGTTGAATAATTCTTATATTCCTGTGGGAAAAAAACCTTCTTAGTCATGATATGCTGATATATTCAGTTTCATAATATTTATTGGTCTTCATGAACTTGGACTTTTTAATGTGTTTTCCTCATCATGTTTTATTACTAAGGCTATTTTATTTAATGTTTAGGTAGTTTTCTGTCTATTTCTATGTTGTGGGGTAATTTAATATACATAAGAATTAAAGTACTAGTCTCCAAAGTGGAAAATCTATCTCCAATAGATAGACAAGATAATAGATTCATTTTATTCATACATGGAAAAAAATATCATGACTTGTGTTTATATTTATTTACTTTTTTGTTTAATAATGTATACATTTACTTTATAAAGTATGCATCTACTTTATAAATACAAGCAAATATACATATATTGGGATGGATATTCAAAAATATTTTACTGATAAGTGTGTGTGATCAAAATGATTTGGAACCCACAGCTTAAAAGGTGATAGAGGGCTTCCCTGGTGGCGCAGTGGTTGAGAGTCCGCCTGCCGATGCAGGGGACACGGGTTCGTGCCCCGGTCTGGGAAGATCCCACATGCCGCGGAGCGGCTGGGCCCGTGAGCCATGGCCGCTGAGCGTGCGCGTCTGGAGCCTGTGCTCCACAACGGGAGAGGCCACAACAGTGAGAGGCCCGCACCGCTAAAAAAAAAAAAAAAAAAAAATGGTGATAGAGCTGAGCTACAAAACATCTAAGCCCTTTCTTTGCCTTTTGTAGTTTAAAAAATTATGTTCTCAGAGTCTTATCTATTAGGTTTTTCTACTTCTGATTGGTCGAATTTGGTATATTTTGCTGGGGAATTATTTACCTCCTTTATATTTTCTGATACATTGCCATAAAGTGGCAATAAGATTCTCTTATTCTTTTAGTCTCTCCCATTGTGCAGTTGGATTTTAATAATCTCTAGCACTTTACATTTTTATTTTGTCTGTTTCTTCTTATTTAGGCTTCTTGTGGATTTATGCTTCTAAATAATTAGCTTTTGTCTTATCTATATTTTCTGCTGCTTTTGTTGGTTTTCTGTTTCTTTATTTCAGATCTTACAGTAAAAAGTCTTCAACTTTTGTTAATTTTGTTTTATTAATTTTGTTTATTTTTTCTACTTTCTGAAGTTGAATACTTAGTTTTAGTCTTTATTTTTATTAACAATAAGGATTCCAGACAATAAGTATTCCTTTAAGAAAAGCTTCATTGTGTTGCATAGGTTTTGGTATGAATTTATTATTTTCATTATTTTCTGGATAATTTAAAATTTTAATTTTCACTTTGCTTCAAGGGTTATTTCATTTTTTTTCATCTGTTTGGAGATACGTTGGTCACTGATCTTTCAGGTGTAAGTAATATGAACCAACTCATAATGGCTTAAGGCAATCATTCACAGTTGTGGTCCCTGGACAAGCATCAGCATCACATGGACTCTTGCCAGAAATGCAGATTCTCAGGCCTCATCGAGACTTACCCACCAGGTTATGGACCTCAGCAATCTGTCTTTTGTTTTGTTCTGTTATTATTATTATTTTTTAAAACAAACCCTCTAGGTAATTTTGATGTGCTCTGAAATTTGAGAACCACTGGCTTCAGGAGGAAAAAAAGAAATGTATTGACTTGCATAATTTATAATTCCAGGAATTAGAGTAGTTTCAGAGATATCTGGATTTGAGTGCTCAATCCACATGCCAAGAGGGATAGAATTACCAGCAATTCTAGCGAAAGCCCAGGATTGCTCTAACCTGTAATGCGGCACTCTGGTTTGCTAGACAGCAGTCATTTGCCCACCCCTTGAGCTGAGGAGTGAGGTGAGCCCCATCTAAACCACAAGGATTTAAAGTAGGGAAAGGAGGACTCTCCAAAAGCAAACCAAGGTGCTATTATGAAAAGAGATGTTAGATGAGTTAGGCAAAAACAACTATTATCCGTAAAACAGTGCTATTCAAAGTAGCCATTCTGCAAACTGTTTCCGTTCTTCAACAACACTAGGAACTTGTGCCATAATGTAAAACATGCTACTTCCTTCACTTGAGAAAGTCTTAGTACAAAAACAGGGTCACCTGTACTAAATATTCATTTTTTCATGTGTTTAGAAATTTTCTTCTGTAATTTGTTTACATATTTCTTTACTTGTCTCCTTTTCTCTTTTTAGAACCCCTCTTATTCAACTGTTAGTTCCAAAATTGGTCTTTAAAGTTTCTTATTATTTTTTTTCTTAGCATTTCCATCTGTCTTACTTTTTGTTGTAAGATTGTTCCTCTTGAACTTCCAGCATATTGAGTTCTCAGGTGTGACTCTCTCCTTTCACTGTTCTTCCTATTTAATTTTAAAATTTCAAATCATGTTTTCAATTCAAGACAGCCTTTTTTTCTCTGTTCTAAACTAACTGGTTTAGGTTAAAATTTTCTTCAGAGAATTTCAGTGGGAGCATTTTCTAAAGGTGCATCTTTCTTCATCAGATTACATTGTCCCTGTGTTTTTTCCCTGCTGTTTATTTCTCCAGTCATGGTTTTTCTTCCCTATACAAGAGTATAGAGCTGGCTTTTAGCATTTTTTGAGCAGAGGCAAATCTCTGAGCTGTGGAAGGTATAGTTTCTGCTCTTCTGAGCTGTCAGTAAACAAATTAGCAAACCATGACCCTTTTGCTAAGGGAGATAGGAGGATGGAGGACAGAGGAGAGAAACTCTGTTATCTTCCTCTGCTCACTGAAGAATATATTTAATTTACCAAAGGAACAAAAAATGAAAACACTTAGGAATAAAGTTTAATAAGAGATATGCAGGACCTAAATAGTGAAAATGAAAACTATACTTTGTTAACGTAAAAGAAGAGTTAAGTAATCTAAACACATGTCTACAATCTGTCCTGGGGTTTATTATCATTGTGTGTGTATGTGTTTCTGTACTATTCAAATTGACATTTTTTTCCTTCTTTTATTTTTATAATCTTTTTTTCTAAATGGAATTGATTTTGTGTAACATTTTTGTAACCAGCCACCTTATTAACTTCTTTTTTATTGATTTTAATAATTTTTCAATGTATTTATGGTTTTCAAGGTATGAAATATTTTCACCTACATATAATAATTTTGCCTCATCTGAGATCATCTTTGGCATATCCAATTTCATTGCTCTTTCATTTGGTGAGTTCTTACATTTTGTTTCTGCCTTTGTTTCTTATAGATCAGATAAATAGTGATCTATATGTTTTCTGGTTTATGGTTTATTTCTTTTAACTCTTAACTCCATCTAAAATTTAATTTATACCTTTACATAAAATAAAGCTTTATTCTAAATTTCCCCATACTCAGTATCTCTTGTTTGAACTCTTTCCATTAACCTGAAGCCTCTTTTGTTACATAATGATTTCTTCTATATGTTATTTCTAAGATGTGTGTTTCAGGACTCCAATTTTGTATTGTTTGTCTTGATTTTTCTTCCACCAAGTGTCTTTATTTCTCTGTGTTTGTAATACCTTTTAGTACCTAGAAAGCAAATCTCCCTTTATTACTGGTCTAAAATATTCTTGTAGCTCCTGGATGAACTTTATTTATTTTTTTAACTTTTTATTTTATATTGGAGCATAGCCGATTGACAATGTTGTGATAGTTTCAGGTGCACAGCAAAGTGACTCTGCCATACATAGACATGTATCCATTCTCCCATCCAGGCTGCCACATAACATTGAGCAGAGTTCCCTGTGCTATAAAATAGGTCCTTGTTGGTTATCCTTTTTAAATATAGCAGTGTGTACATGTCAATTCTGGATAAACTTTAATATCACTTTGTCAAGTCTTTGTCACTACCAAGAGAATCCCACTGGTATTTTGATAGGAATTCAAATTATTTTATTCATGAAATTCCTGAGGTACAGGAATCCTTACAGTTGATAAATCTGAGGAACAATACTATTGATATAAATAGAAATTTAAATTTCTATAGTAAAGCCATAAATCTAATCATAACTGTAAACTATCACTTCATATACTTTGATCTATTTTTTCATGCTCTAAGAATTGAATTAATACAGTCATTGGATATTACTTTAATAGTAATAGTTTAATATTTTCATATTTACTAAAAATAATTTACCTCTGATGTTTAATATCTACAATTGTGTAATAAGTAAAATTTGGATCTATGATATATTAGAAAGGTGTTGTTAAAGATAGAAGGAAAAATAATGCTATAGGTATATGTATTATGAATAGTCTAGCAGTTAAACTGTTAAAAATAGAAAAAGCAGATAAATAATCCCATCATAGACTGAAAATTATAGGAGTACTTGAAGGCATTGTCTCTTCTAGGTATATTTTATATAGGTATGCCTGTTTAATTAAATTCTGGGTGACCCTTTACTCATTTTAAATTATATTTTCTTAAAAAATTAAAAAGCTATCATGTCTGCAAACACTTGAGCCATGCTAAAAAGAAAAAAATCACTCTTTTTTTGGCTCAGGAAGGAAGTCTGATGTCTCATAGTGCATGGCCAGGCTGCTTTTCAAAGTCCAGTTGGTGGGATGCTGAGCAATACCTGGCCAGAACTCGGAACTGTAAACTTGACCACATGCCTCTCCAAATGATCAATATACGATGTGCTTGCTATCTAAT
Source organism: Monodon monoceros (assembly GCF_005190385.1). Classification (NCBI taxonomy): domain Eukaryota; kingdom Metazoa; phylum Chordata; class Mammalia; order Artiodactyla; family Monodontidae; genus Monodon; species Monodon monoceros. Next base: position 35,419,175 of record NW_021703771.1, read on the forward strand.
ACTACTTTTTAAAAAATCTGAAGCTTAGCTATTCTTTCTTTCATGTACTGTTTTCTCTCTATTTTCTGAAATGGCATTTTTATAGTAATTTTAATTAATACTAAATGGATTTGTAATGTTTTAAAATCACTGTTTTTATATTATCAGGTCAATTATAGGCCTCATTAACTTTGTTAAAATTTTTTTCTTAAGTCAGTCATAGATCACCAAAATATCAGAGAAATGTTGATTTAGCCACTTTTGTTTCCTTAGGAGATTCAGTACATGGTATAAAATGTAAGACTGTTTTACAAATGATGTAAAAGGTGTATAGGACTCTCTAAGTTAAGTAGCTATACCTAAAAGAAAAAAAAATGCACTTATATTGGGAAGTTGCTAAGAGGGTAAATGTTAAAAGTTCTCATCACAAGACAACAAATGTTTGTAACTGTGTGATGGATGTTAACTAGACTTATTGGGGTGATCATTTCACAATATGTAAAATATTGAATCATGCTACACACCTGAAACTACTGTAATGTTGTATGTCAATAATAATTTTTAAAAGAAGAAAAAATATCCATTTTAATGAATAAAAGAAATAGACAACCAGGGAACACCTAGTTGTAATTGAATTACTAAGGAATGTCGAGTTCTAGCTTTGTTGTCTCAAAGGACTTTTTTAAAGTTTCAAAGAAGTGTGTGTCATAGAAAGAGCGGAAGCCCATGAGACCTACAATCTGAGTTGCTTTGACATATAAAATCCATGAGGATAGGATCTGATCTTCCTTATTTATCATTGTATATCTAACTTCAAGCACCTGTGTGGTATAGAATTAGGTGTTGGTAAATATTCCCAGTGTCTCTGTGTGTGTATGTGTGTTTGTGTGTTTTTCTACATATGTATGTATCAATATTTGCCTAAATATATGGCTCTTTCATAACCTGGTAAGTTTTTAGCCAGTAATCTCTTTTCTATTGTTATACATTTTCATCTTATCTAAAACCCATAACATATTCAAATCTCCTCCAAATAATTGTAAAATGTCCTCTTCAGCTGGTTTGCATAATCAGTATCTAAAGTGGTGAATTTGTCAGTTTCTCCTTCTAGATCTGTCCATTTTTGTATGTATATATATAAATATTTAAATTATAAATTCAATTATTTTTCATCATGTAGCATCCTTTTCTATTCCTAGGAATATATTTTTGCCTCAAAGTATATTTTTTCTGTTAATATTAATAAAACCAGGACTTCCCTGGTGGCGCAGTGGTTGAGATTCCGCCTGCCGATGCAGGGGACACGGGTTCGTGCCCCGGTCCGGGAAGATCCCACATGCTGCGGAGCGGCTGGGCCCGTGAGCCATGGCCGCTGAGCCTGCGCGTCTGGAGCCTGTGCTCTGCAACGGGAGAGGCCACAACAGTGAGAGGCCCACATACAGCCAAAAAAAAAAAAAAAATATATATATATATATATATATATATATATATTAATAAAACCAGCTTTCTTTTGGTTAATATTTGTCTGACGTTCTAGTCAGCTAAGGTTGCCATAACCAAATACCACAGACTAGGTGGCTTAAACAACAATTTATATCTCACAGTCCTAGAGGCTAAAAGTCCAAGATCAATGTGTTGACAGGTTTGGTTTTTCCCGAGGCCTCTCTCCTTGGTTTGCAGATGGTGCCTTCTCACTTTGTCTTCACCTGGATGCACACATATCCCTGGTGTCTCTTTCTCTTCTTATAAGGGTACACTAGTCATTTTGGATTAAGGCCTCACCCTGAAGTCTTCATTTAACCTTGATTACCTCTTTAAAGGCTCTCTCCCCAAGTACATTGATGATTAGGACTTCAGCATATGAATTTGTGTGTGGGGCTACGTAAGATCTAATATAGTTTCTTTCCTCTCTTTGTTTTCAAGCTATTCATATTATTTTGTTTTATATGTCCTTTATAGACAACATATATCTGATTTTTATATTTTTAAATCTAATCTGACAGTCTGTATTTAAACTGGTACATTTAGTCTGTACACATTTAATGCCATTATTGATATATTTTTATTACAGGTTTTGTGCTATCTTTTCAGACTGGATTTTTTCCAATTTTTTTCTTTTCTTTTTTCCTTTCTGTTGTTGTTCTCCTTTCTCCTTCTTTCTTTTTTTTAATTTTTTTAAAATTTTTGTTATTTTTGTCTGTGTTGGGTCTTCATGGCTACGCACGGGTTTTCTCTAGTTGCAGTGAATGGGGGCTACTCTTCGTTGCAGTGCGTGGGCTTCTCATTGCAGTGGCTTCTCTTGTTGCGGAGTGCGGGCTCTAGGTGCGCGGGCTTCAATAGTTGTAGCTTGCGGGCTCAGTAGTTGTGGCACACAGGCCCTAGAGCGTGTGGGCTTCAGTAGTTGTGATGCATGGGCTCAGTAGTTGTGGATTGCAGGCTCTAGAGTGCAGTAGTTGTGGCTCACAGGCTTAGTTGCTCCACGGCACGTGGGATCTTCCCGGACCAGGGATTGAACCCATGTCCCTGCATTGGCAGGCAGATTCTAAACCACTGCACCACCAGGAAAGTCCCTCTTTTACATTTTTATCTTATCTTTCTATGCTGTGTTCCATGTAATTTCTTGATATTTACTTTCTAGTTTATTAGTCTAACCTTTATCTGTGTCTAAGTGCTGTTTAATAATTCCACTGAGTTTGAGATGTCAGCAGTATTGATTCGATACCTAATAGTCCTGTTGAGTCTGTTATTTTCAAATATGCCTGGTTATTTTTTCTAGTCTCTTGTTGGTTGTTCATTTTTGTAACTTCATCTTTTTCTCTCTATTTCTTTAAAAACCCTGTCTCTAACTATTTTATAGGCTGTTTTTGACAATTCCGATAAAGTTCTTAGAAGTCTAACTTGGCAGTTTGTTGTTTCTGCTGACCCTTACCTCATGGTGGTTTATTTATTGGTGTCTCATTATCTTTGATTATGAGGTCATACATGTTTGATTATATCTATGGAAATAGTACAATGACTTTTATTTCTTAAATTGAGAAAACTTTCCTCTAGAAGTAACTGTGTTTGCTTCTGTCTGGAACTATGGGTTTCCATAGCCTTCATCATTATAACTAATTTCAAAAATCCCTCGGTGTGGAAGAGACTTAAGATGCTGCTGGCCCTGTGACTCAGTCTAGTCACCTGTTACAGCACTAATATTATTATCCATCCTCAGGGAAGCCCTGCCTTTCCTGTTTGCTTATAGCTTACTGCTCCTTGCTCTAACTTTACCTTTAGTGTTATTTGGGGAGGCTCTTACCTTTATTTTCTGCAAGCCCAGCTTTCTGCAAGCCCAGCAATGCATGCAAATGTGTGTTTTTTCCATGCATTTTTTTGAGAATTGGTTGGTCACATTGCTGGAAGCAGAAGTTCTTAATGTTCAGCTATTTCTGATCTACTTTTTAAGACATCCATTGAATTTTTAGTTGCAATTACTCTTTTTTTAAAAAATTTCTGAGTGTTCTGTTTGTTTTTTCAAATCTGCTTATCTTTTGCTCCTGACCATAGTTTCAATCCCTTGTTACTTCTTTAGATTAATGGTTCTCAGTGAGCATGGTCCTATCACACAGAAGGCGTTTGGAAATTTGTGGAGGAGAATTCGGTTATTTTCCCTACAAATGGTAGTCAATGATGGGAAAGGGTATTTTGATCATTTCCTCCACTTTAGTCAATAATGGGAAGGGGTAATTACGGTTGTGTAGGAATGTTAGATGATTTCAGTGTATGAGACAGTCTCAGAGGACACACACATTGTCCTATCTACATTTTACTAATGTCTTTTTTTTTTAACGTGTTTATTGGAGTATAATTGCTTTACATTGTTGTCTTAGTTTCTGCTGTATAACAAAGTGAATCAGCTATACGTATGCATATATTCCCATATCCCCTCCCTCTTGCATCTCCCTCCCACCCTCCCTATCTCGGCCCTCTAGGTGGTCACAAAGCACCGAGCTGATCTCCATGTGCTATGCAGCTTACTAGTGCCTTACCTTTTTGATAAAGACTTTCGTTGTTTCATTGATTTAATTTCAACTTTAATTTTTGTTGAAAATCAACTGGCTGCCCAAAGGTAGCATGTTTATGGATTCTCTTGTATTAACCTATCTGTCCATCCTAATGCCAGTACCACCCTATCTAGTTTATTGTATGATAGTTGGGGTTGATTTTGCCCTGGGGGGACATTTGGCAATGCCTGGAGACATCTTCGGTTGTTACGATTGAGGAGCGGGGTTGCTACTGGCATCTAGTTGTTAGATGCTAGGGATACTGATAAAAAAAATCTTTCGGTACGTAGGACAGCCCCCACAAGAATTATCTGGCCTAATATCATTGTGCCGAGATTGAAGAAACCCACTGTATCTTTACAGTAACTCTTGAAATAAGGTAGTATCAGTCCTCCAACCTTGTTAATCTTTTTCAAAATTGCCTTGGGTATTCAAGATCCTTTGCATTTTTATAGAAATTACAAATGAGCTTGTAAACTGGAAATTTGATTGGGATTGCATTTAATCTATAGATTATTTTGAGTCTTTGGATTCATTAACCTGATATATAATCATTTATTTAAGTTTTATTTCTCCCAGTAACGTTTTTCAGTTTTTAGTATTAAAAGCCTTCCATATCTTTTGTTGAATTTACTCTTGAGTATTTTATGTGTTTGGATGCTCTTATATATAATTTCCTTAAATTTTTTTTACTGTTTGCTGCTAGTATATAATAATACAATTGATTTCTTGAGTACTGCATTTGTCTATTAATTCTGTTATCTTTTGTAGACTCCTTAGGATTTTATGTGTTAATAATCATGTTGTCTGCAAATGAAGATAACTCCTTTTCCATCTTTATGACTTTTATTTCTTTCCTTTTTCTGTTTTGTTTTTGTGTGTTTTTTTCTCCTTATGGACTGGCTAGGTACTTGAGTAAAATTTTAATTAGAAGTGATGGACATCCTCATTCTTTGGAGGAAAGTGTTCAGTATTTCAGTATTAATTATTTTGTGATAGTCCTTTGTCAGGTTGAGGAAGTTTTCTCCTGTTTCTGATTTCTGAAAATTTTTATTCATGAATGAGTGTTGGATTTTCTCAAATGCTTTTCTGTGAATGTACTGATCAGGTGTTTTTATCTCCTTTATTAATATGACTTTTAAGTCAATTAATTGACTTTTCAATGATAGTACCAATAGATATGTATTTCTGGGATAAACTCCAGTTGCTCATGATACATAATCTTTTTTATATATTGCTGGACTCTTTTTGCTAATATTTAGCTAATGATTTGTGTGTTCATGAAGGATATGGGTATATAATTTTATTTTATTATAATGTATTTGTCAGGTTTTGGTATTAGGATTATTTAGATCTTATAAACAATTTCCTTCCTTATAATGAAAACTATATTGTAATATTGTATAATTTATTTAACATAGAATTCACTAGTAAAACCATCTGGACTTGGAGCTTTCTTTGTGGAAATTGTTTTTATTACAAATTCAATTTCTTTAATAGATAGAAGGTATAATAGAGATCGCTAGGGAAACAGACCAGATTTTTTAAATAAAAAACTGATTTTAAAAACCTGGTTTTTATCAAACCCGACAATCTCTGCTTTTTAATTGGAGAATTGAGACTATTTGTATTTAATTATTAACATAGTTAGATATAAGTCTACAACTTTGCTATTTGTTTGCTATTTTTCTCACTTTTCTTTCTATTCATTCCCTGTTTTCTTTCTGCTTAATATTGTTTCATGTGCTGTAAAATGTAAGCACTTACAAAAGGATAATTTCATTCACCCCTGTGTCATCCTTTGTGCTATTTATTGTGTCATATATTTACTTTGACATAACTTGTAAATTCCACAAGTCAGTGTAATTGCTTTTGCTTTAGATTGATATTTATCTTAGAAGTAAATAAGAGTAGAAAATAAATGGCATTTTATGTTTATGTACACATTGCCAATTTCCAGTTCTTTTCATTTCTTTGTGTAGATTGAAGTTTTCATGTGGTAGCATTTCCCTCGAGCCTGAAGAAATTTTTTTTCCTTTTTTTTTTTTAGCATTTCTTCTTGTGGAAGTCTGCTGGCCACAAGTTCTCTCAGGTATCTTTATTATATCCTCATTTATGAAGGATATTTTAATAGATTCAGAATAATCAAAAGTATTTTTTCTTTTACTACTTTGATGATGTTTGTTATCTGGCCTCCATTAGTTCTGAGAAGACACTAAATGTAATTCATTTCTTTGTTCCATGGTGTGAAATGTATCCCTTTGCTCCCCTTGCTCCTTTATTTGGGTTTTCAGTAGTAATTATCATTCATGTGCCAAGCTGTGTTTTCTTTGCATTTATCATGTTTGGTATTCTCTGAGCATTTTTGATCTGTTGATCCAAGATGTTTTACGTAAAATTTAGGAAATTTTTAACCATTATTTCTTCAAGTTTTTTTTTCTTTCTGCTCCATTCTCTCCTTTTTTTCTGGGACTAATTACACATATAACACACTACTTTGTATTATCCCACATGTCACAGACACTCTGTTCGTATTTTTCAGTCCTTTATTGTATCTGAAATCAGTTCATATTATTTCTTTTGTAGTCCATCTTTAAGTTCACTGACGTTTTTCAGCAATTTCCAGTTAGTGAACTTTTCGTTTTAGATATAGCTTTCAGTTCTAGAATTTCCAGTTGGATTATTTTGTTTGTTTTCTTTTTTTCCCTGCCACGATTCCCCATTTTTTTAAATTCAGCAAGTCCTTCTTTTCCTTTTCACGGTTGAACGTATTTAACATAGCAGTTCTGAGGTCTTTCATTTCCAACTTTTGGGTCTTTTCAAGGTCTTTTATCTTGTCTGCTTTTTTCCTGCTTCTTTATATGTCTAGTAATTTTTTGTGTGTGTGCAGAATGTTGCTGCTAATAGTTGTAGGGAATCTAGGTTTTCATCTTTTTTTTACAGGTGTTGAGTTTTATTCTGGTAGGCAATTGAATTACTGTTAGTTTTTTATTCTGCCAGCCCTGTTTTTATTCAGTGTAGATCTATTTTGGTTTTGTGTTTAGTCCTAGGATGCAGCCTTTCCTCTGGGGTACGGTCCTTATTCCTAAGGTATGAGTTACTGGGATCTCAGCTGAATACCCAAGGTGCTGGATTAAGAATCCAGTGTGGTCTTACCACCCTGTCTGGATAGAACTCCTATATCTTCCAGCACTTTGTGACCTTGGGTATCTGGTATCTGGTTATCTCTGCACCAAACAACAGTACCCTCTTTCTGCTGTGCTTAGCAAGTCTCATTCTGTATATGGGGGTAGAGGCTTCTCTTTTGCACACATTTCTTCTATCCAGTAGTCTGTTCCATAATTTCAACTGCTTCGTAAACCTTTAGGTCAAACCTTTCATTCTTCTGCTCATTAACATCACTGTGCTGTGCCTGGGTTCTTTCTCTTTGACCCTTAGTCCCAAAGTCTACTCAGGAAGCCAGATCACACATGGTGCTTATTTTGAATGTTTTCCTTCCATAAAGCATCAGTTTTTCACTGCCCGTTGTCCCATCCAGTGCCTGTAAACAGTTACCTCACATATCTTTTCCAGTTGTTGCTTACTGAAGAAGAAGTCTAGTAACAGTGAGTCTGTCATGGTCGGAAGCCTACTGAACCTATGTATTCTTAATTTGTCTGTAACACAGAGATTTAAAAATTGCATGTAGAAAGTATTTATTTTGAGTTTGCAGTTTGCTTTTCACACCTACTGAAATACTGTCTCCAGAAACAATTTTTCTATAAGCTCTTGTATTATTATTATTTGTTTTCCAATCCATCAGCTATTCTGTGTCACCTATTAAAGGGTATGGTTTCCAAGGTCTTTTTATATACTTGACACTGAATTTATGTTTTATATACTTGACACTGAATTTATGTCTCAGCATGAGGTACAGTTAAAAGATACATGGTAAGTTTTCTGCTGTACTTCATCAGTATTGTCTACCATGTTAAAACATGGGGAATTGGGTACTGCACTTATAAATAAGGTCTAGCTCACTTGAAGAGTGTTATATTTTCTCATATTTTATATATTGATTGTTGTTAAATTTGCCTTGACATGTTATGCTGCTTCAATGAAGGTCATTCCCTTTCTCGTTGTATATATACATTCGTACTAATTTTTATTCTAGTATTCCCCTGTACCTCTTCTTTTTTATTTTCCTGTGCTTGTATGGAATGGCTTCTCTTAAGTCCAGATTTATTTATCAGAGACAAGTACCAAGCACTGACAATTTCATTATGTCTTCTAGTGTGGTTTTGTTACTGCATTTTTTATTGAAATATGCATTATTTTACTATTACTTTTTCTCCTATATTTTATACTTAAGGGATATATATATATGCATATATAATGTGTATATGCAGATTAGATTATTTTAAATTTCTGTCATGATAAGAATAGGGGCATTACAAAAATATTTATTGTACAAAGTAGACATGGGCCTGATAATGTTAAGAACCATTGCCTTAAACATATCAAAATGTATTTATTTTACAATTTGAATCTAATCAACCCAATATCTGAGGTCTTTGGTTCTGATTCTACTGGCTGTAGTTCATGCTACCCTATTTTTCTTTTGTTTTTTATGATTTTTTTTCTTTTCTTTTGTTTTTTGCGGTACGTGGGCCTCTCACTGTTGTGGCCTCTCCCGTTTTGGAGCACAGGCTCCGGATGCGCAGGCTCAGCGGCCATGGCTCACGGGCCCAGCCGCTCCGCGACATGTGGGATCCTCCCGGACCGGGGCACGAACCCGTGTCCCCTGCATCGGCAGGCAGACTCTCAACCACTGTGCCACCAGGGAAGCCCTATGATTTTTTTTAACCAGTCATATTTCTTGGACTTTTACCTGTAGGAATTCTTTGACTCCTGGCTTGAAAAATACATTTTTTTCCAAGGATTTTTTTTGTATTTGCCTGGAGACATTTGTACCAACTGGGAACCATTTTATGAGAAATGCTCAGCTTATGCCACATCTCCACGTGAGCTGCAGTCTGGGTTGTGGTTATCACTTCTCAGGGGAGACTTGTTTTCTCTTCCTCCCAGCACCATTCTGGGGGTGGGAAAGTTTCCATGCCATACTCTTCTTCAGGGCAAATTTGTTTTTCATTTATCTTTACATTGTGAGTGCAGTTTGGGGGGGGTTCTGGCTCTATGGGACAGGATCTCCTACGACACCCCCAACTTCTGGGCAGATCCTAGACTTTGTTTCCTGCCCCTTCTGCTTCATCATCCCCGTTACAAGGTCAAAGCTTAAGGTTGGCAGTGTTATATGGATGCCTCCAGGGTGAGAGTCTGTTTCAATGCTCCACTTACTGCCCTGGTTTCCTGCTTTCACTTCCTTTTTGACTTCTAAGCATTCCTAACTTCCTTGCCTGATCAGTAATGCATTTCAAAAGATGTTTTTAAAATATTTTGTCCACTATTTTTAGTCATTTTCAGTGGTATGGTCAGAGTATTTTTATATGCTACTTTGAAGGCAATATAATTCTTTTTTTTTTTGTATGGTTGACTCAAAATTTTTATTTTTTGCTAGTGTGAGTATTTAAAAAGTACTTGTGTCATTTTTCTTTCTCTTTTTGTGAATTTCCTGTTCGTGTCTTCTTTGTTTTTCTGTTTGTCTCTGGTGATTTTAAAAAAATGTATACTATACACTTTGGAAGGGGCTTATTCTCTGCTCTCTGAGGTACTCCTTTTTCCTAAGATATGCATGTTTAACTCTGAGGAAGTTAAGTCTGATACTGGCACTGCAGTTCAATTTTAGCTCCTTAATCCTTTTGTATTCATTGTATGTTCTATCTGAGGCTTCTTATTACCACTTGCTTGCTAAATCCATCAACCTATTTTAATACCTCATCTTATTAGCCACTTTCTCCACTACAAAACTGTATTTTCTTTTACAGTTTGAATCTAATCAACCCAATATCTGAGGAAACTGGGGAAACCCCTCTTTTTTGCCTTCCTACTATCGACTGAAAACAATTGCACATAACTCTCAACTTTTGGGTTGTGCAATGTTGTTTCAGTCGACACTACTACCCCTCTGACTGTTCCTTGTTAGACACCTCACTGGTTCTTCCACCTGAAAATTATTAAAGAGAAGTATTTCTGAAAACTTTGTCTGCAGGTCTCTTCTCACTCTTCACATTTTGCTGGTTGACCTTTGTCCCATGGCTTTAACTACTACCTGTCCTTTCAGTGATATCTCCCAAATCTGTGACTTCAACCTTAGCATCTCCTCAAGTTTCAGACTAGCAGTATCTCCAAGGATGCACATCAACATACAGTTAACTTTTACTTCTCCCATTACAACGTCTTTGAAAACTCCTTATATAGTGAATACTGAAGCTTAGTCAAAAGTCCGAAGGACTTGTCAAAAGATGACTAGATAAAGGGAAATTGAGCTGAATTTGGTAGTTTTTGCCCAGGAGATGAGGCTGTTGCCATAGGGTTGTATGATGGCCTAGTGGGTGCCTGTTAATCTGCAATATTGTCTAGAATACAGGACAGTAATGTCAGTACAAAAAGTATGGTAGGGGCTTCCCTGGTGGTGCAGTGGTTGAGAGTCCGCCTGCCGATGCAGGGGACATGGGTTTGTGCCCCGGTCCGGGAAGATCCCACATGCCACAGAGCGGCTGGGCCCGTGAGCCATGGCCGCTGAGCCTGCGCGTCCGGAGCCTGTGCTCCGCAACGGGAGAGGCCACAACAGTGAGAGGCCTGCGTACTGCAAAAAAAAAAGTATGGTAGGTGGGAAGGCATGCCTTTATTTCCTTTTGACATTAGTCACTCTGTACCTCACCCACTTTCATGATGATGCCCTTTTGGTACTAAATTCTCTCTTTTCCACCTTCAGGTTCCAGCAGCTCATAGTAATTTTCCTTTTCACTGTTTTTATTTTTTATTACACTATTAAAAAGTAATACATGGTGACTAATTTAATAAATTTTTGTTTCATTTATATTATCTAAGATAATACTAACATGGTCATCACTGGTTGGTAATTGAGTGGACCAAGTGGGTTGATAGATGTACCTGTAGTATAAGAATGACCCATCTTTGGCATGGCATCAAGACAGAGACCAGGAAACTATCCCCAAGTGGACAAGATACTGAGAAAACTGTTTATAGGTTTAGGAAAGTTGACCCAAGAGTAAGCTTTATGTTTCCATTTTGCTTTTAAAAGACAAAAAAAATAGTGAAGATTTTCGTAGTACTTTTCCTTTTCTTTGAGGCATCCAAGTAATATAACAGTGGACACTATGAACACAATGATGAATGATGGAACTTACAGGAAAATTAATCAGTATTGGAAGACATCTGGAAACAAGGGGTCAAAATGGCCTTGAAGGGATGAATTGAGTTTGAGATTATGGAAAAACATCAAAGTGGGAATAATTTGTGAGTGATCAGCATAAATAAAATAGTTTGTTTAAGGAAATGGATGAGTTTTTCAAAGGAGAGATGATAGATAAGCTTACGTTTAGATTTTGGTGAATCCAGGAAGATACTGAGAATAAGATAGGAAAATAATGTCAGAAAGGTAGAAAGAAAAACAATATAAAGAGTGTCCTAAGAGCTAGATGAAAGAGTAGTTTCTAGAATATAGGAATAGTGAGCAAATTTCCCATACATAAAGCTGTATTATATACAGATTAGTGTCTTTATAATTTTCTTCATCTACAAAATTTTCTGATAGAATTTATTAAAACAGAGTTACTCTAGATTTGATTTTTAGGGACTCCAAGTTATAAATCAGAAAAATACTGAACATTTCAACAGTTACCTACATATAAGAAAAAATGCTTGGCATCTGCGACAAAGCAAATTAGTTTACTCATCAAAATGCAGAGTAGGAGATGGTAAAGAAAATCCCAGTGGACAAGGAATGGTAAATGCAAATTAATTATAGAACATTCATGAGATAAGCAATATATCATTATTAGGCTATTTAGTCTGTTCTCTTTACTATTCTTGAAAATGGAAAGATATTTTAAGCTTTTCCTGTTATTTATTTTTGTTTTCTCCCACTGTAATTCATGAGAACTTCAATTCTTCTACCATTAATTATCTCACCACCATTGGAGTGGAAGTGCTTCAGGAATATAATATCTAAGATTAGGGGTAGGGAAAGAAATTGTACCTACCATTTATAAAGAGCTTTGTAGTTTGCAAAGCATTTTAAAATATTTATTTCACTTGAGACAAACAGCAACCATGTGAAGGAAGTGAGAATCATTGTCATCTTTAAAAAGGATTCCTGAATGGTGAAACTTATTTATGGATGAGGAAACCCAGAGAGATTAAGTGATTTATCGTGCATCACTGGAGTTATAAGGTGAAATCCTGGGCTATCCATTATTAGGTTTGTGGTCATGAGCAATGCATGTGTCAGCTTTGAAACTCAATTTTTTCAACTCTAAGATGAAAGATTAAAAAAATATTAAACTATAAAATATATTTAATATTCTGCTTAGTAATCTTGGTTTCCATTTGCTTTTATTTAAATAAGTTTATTTTATTTATTTGTTTTTGGCTGCATTGGGTCTTCCTTGCTGCGCGTGGGCTTTCTCTAGTTGCAGCGAGTGGGGGCTACTCTTCGCTGCGGTGCATGGGCTTCTCATTGCGGTGGCTTCTGTTGTTGTGGAGCACGGGCTCTAGGCATGTGGGCCTCAGTAGTTGTAGCACATGGACTCAGTAGTTGTGGCTCACGGGCTCTGGCGCACTGGCTCAGTTGCTCTGTGGCATGTGGGATCCTCCTGGACCAGGGCTCGAACCTGTGTCCCCTACACTGCCAGGCGGACTCTTAACCACTACCACTGTGCCACCAGGGATACCCTCCATTTGCTTCTGCAAGCTAGCCAATTAATTGCCTTCCTAGACATATCCTCCAGTTTTCCACTTCTGTTTTCTTATTCATGCCATATATTCAAATGGCATGTTTTCTCTTCTATCTAAACAAATCTTACTCATTTTAAATAGCCTTTAACTAGCTTGTTGTAGTCAGGTCAACTCCTTTACAAAACCATTCCTATTGCTCCCAATAATTGTGACCATGTTTTCTCTTGAAAAGATGTTAACACTTTCTTTCTCTTACACCATTTGTCAAACTCTATGTTTTATTAGCTGCCAATATACCAGGAAGAATAGTCATCACCAGTTACTATCTGAGTTTAGTGGACTCTTGTAAAACATATTTTAAACATCATTTTACAGGTCGTTTACAGATATAAAAATAAAAGTATGTTGTGAAAAACAGCTGGATTAGAAATTAATAAGAATTTAAATGTAACAAACCCAAATTTTTTTCCGTATTTTTCTGGTGTGAAGATATACACATCCAAAAAAAAGTATTCTTTTTCACCTGTCAGACTGGCAAAAATAAAAACCCTTGTTAAAAAAAAAAAAAAGATATACACATCCAAAATTGGCAATATCCTTTGAATGAAAGTAATTGCTCATAGCTGAGCCAGGAACATAGCCATCTTATAAATAATGATCTAGATTTCAAATATATTTCTAAGAGTCCAGCTTTTTATTACCTCTGGTTTTTCTTGCAATTCTATCATCAAAATACAGTGCTTTGAAAACTTATGGCTCGTAATTTTGTTGAAGAGAGGGTGGTCATTTTCCTCGTCAGTAGCAACAAAATATTTTCATTTTAGATATTGATTAGAATGATCAATTCAATGAGCTTTTTCATTTCTGTGCTGTTTATCTCCTTTCAGTCAGTGCCTTCAGCATTTATCTACTTATGAATCATATCAAGTAAATTCCCTAGCACAAGCTTGATAAAAGGTGAAAGCATCCTGTTACATGTCCTTTTTAGTAAACATATCTTGTCAAAAAAAATACTGCATGATGACATTCTCCTTGAAGGACTAACTGAATAACAGATTTCCTTTTTGTCCATAGAAATATATTGTTCATTCATTGATTCTTGAGTTTGATAAAATACATTTCTAGGATATATTATGTGAAGACTCATAATCTGAGATTCAGCTTATATGATTAATTTTATCATCATCATTAGAATCTGGAGTATTACTGTCTGTCTTTTTGTATTTGTGTTCTTTTTCATCTAACAATTGTGAAATAACTTCTATCATTTTCTTCTCTTTGCTGTTATGGACAGAAAATGAAAATTTCTGAATTCTCAACTGTGTTCAATGAAGAGTTAAAAAGAAAAAGACAACAGAAGTCCTGTCTCCTGATGTCTTTTTTTTTTTTCTTTTTTTTTTTTGCGGTACGCGGGCCTCTCACTGCTGTGGCCTCTCCCGTTGCGGAGCACAGGCTCCAGACGCGCAGGCCCAGCGGCCATGGCTCACAGGCCCAGCCGCTCTGCGGCATGTGGGATCCTCCCGGACCGGGGGCACGAACCCGCGTCCCGTGCATCGGCAGGCGGACTCCCAACCACTGCGCCACCAGGGAAGCCCTCCTGATGTCTTTTATACCTTCTGGAAAGATCAGACGAAACTTTGGGCAATGCAATAACAAGGATGATGAAATAGCGATGATTTATTTCACTATTTTATCATCCCTCTAGATCACATCATTTTTGAATTTTCTTTTTTTTTTCTGTGAAAGCCTTAAATTCAATATGGTTATTTGCCAGTTTCAGAAAATTATTTAATTGTATAATTAATAGATTTCTCTGGAGGCAGGTCAAAATAATGTTAAGCAGGTTAAGTTCTCTGCAAACAGTTTTTGAACACCAGGATTGCATGGGGCAATTGAGTAATGATTTATATAATCTCAATTCCAAATGAACATGTAGCATAACTGATGCTTAGGGTTATAAAATTAGAGAAGATCTAGACTATTGCATCTAGGTATTTAAAATCCGCCCCCCCCCCTTGTTTTTTCTTTCTCTGAGTTGCTTTTGGTCTCAGGTGCCTCTCCTCCCACCTTGGACCAACTCGTTTCAATAATGCTTTTATGAGAAAACTTGTCCTCCTCATACTTTTGTCCCTCCCCACCATCCACCTTTCCAACCCCAACTCTAGATAAATTTGGGTCTCTTCTACCTCCCATTGCCCACTATGGGACTGGCAAATATTTCTCAGATAAAGTTATAAAATCAGGCTGAGTTGTGAGGGTAGAGAGATACCAAGATCACAGACAGTTTAAATTGCGAGACAATCAAGAGAATTCAAGTCTTAGCACCATCTTGCAAAGTGAGTTGGAGAGTTAGTTAGTAGTAGAGCTAAAAACAAGTGCTGAAGTTTCCTGACCTTTGTTTCAACGAGTTTCCAGCATAGTGAATGAATTGGGAAGTAGGAAAGTTATATAAAATATGAGAGAAGAGAAAAAGCATTAAGGGTGGCCTGAAGTTCTGTAAGAGAAATATTCTAAACCCCCTCCTCACCCCAGCTTTATTGAAGTATAGTCAACAGGTAAAATAGTAAGATTTTAAAGTGTACATTGTGATGATTTGATATACGTATACACTGCAAAAGAATTCCTTCCATCTAGTTAATTAACACGTCCATCACCTGACATCTTTATCTTTTTTTTTGTAAGAACATTTAAGTTCTACTCTCTTGGCAAATTTCAGTTAAACAGTACAATATTATCATCTGAAGTCACCATGTTATACATTAGATCCTCAGACCTTATTCATCTTACAGCTTGAGAGTTTGTATACTTTTACCAACCTCTCCCTATTTCTCCCACCCTCCAACCCCTGGCAACCACTTTTCTATTCTCTCTTTCTATGAGGTTGATATTTTTTTTTTAGATTCAACATATAAGTATTTGTCTTTCAGTGTCTGACTTATTACACTCAGTATAATGCCTCTGAGGTTCATCCATGTTGTTGCAAATGGCAGGATTCCATTCTTTCTTATGGCTGAATAATATTCCATTGTGTATATAAAAATGCCACATTTTCTTTATCCATTCATCCATCGATGAACACTTAGGTTGTTTCTACGTCTTGGCTATTTTAAACAACGTTACAGTGAACATGGGGGTGCAGATATCTTTTCAAGATAAGGATTTCGTTTCCCTTGGGTCTATACCCAAAAGTGGAATTGCTGGATCCTATGGTAGTTCTATTTTTAATTTTTTGAAGACTCTCCGTACTGTTTTCCACAGTGGCTGCACCAATGTACATTCCCACCAGTAGTGCGCGAGGGTTCTCTTTTCTTCATGTCCTCATCAATACTTGTTATCCCTTGTCCTTTTTTTTTTTTGGTACGCGGGCCTCTCGCTGCTGTGGCCTCTCCCGCTGTGGAGCACAGGCTCCGGACGCGCAGGCTCAGCGGCCGTGGCTCCCGGGCCCAAGCCGCTCCACGCCATGTGGGATCCTCCCAGACCGGGGCATGAACCCGTGTACCCTGCATCGGCCGGCGGACTCCCAACCACTGCACCACCAGGGAAGCTCTCCCTTCTCTTTTTGATGACAGCCATTCTAATAGGTGTAAGGTGATATCTCATTGTGGTTTTGATTTACATTTCCCTGATGATTAGTGATTAGCACCTTTTCATGTATCTGTTGGCCATTTTTCTGTGGAAAAAATTAAATTTTCATACTATTTTCAGCTCCTTAGCATAGTTGGGTGTAATTCCCAGGATTATGAAAGAGCAAAGTGTTTCAAGGTATAGGAAAAATAAGATCACTGAGAAGAAACACAAAAACGTAAATTGGGTCCGATAACCCTGAGAATTAAAGTTAGTTGTGCATTTATCTGATCTCTTTTCTAGATGTTATGTGCTTAAAGAACAAAGTCATCATAATGTCATAATGATCTTTGCATCTCATGCAGTGGCTTCTCTGGGATAGATTTATTGTATGAGAATTATAGGACAGTTTTCAAAAAAGGTAACATCATGACTCTCATACAGATATAAAATGAGCAAGTGTTAAAGATTTTATTTAACTCAAATGAGGGAAACAAGCAGATGTTACAACCTTTTCAAAGGAGAATCCAAAGAACAGACACATTTGTAGTTGAGGAATATTGAAATTATGCAAATGGAAGCAACACTAGCTTTTTTCCACATGGGAAAGGGAAGTAAATTGAACCTGACAGGGCAGAATTTGCTACTCTACGGGCAAGAATAACTTTGCAATTATTGGCGATTTAAAGAGCTGTAAGATAACTCCCATACAATCAGAATCAGATAATCCATAATTGTGAATGCTAGGTCTAGGCAGTGCACAGTTTCCAGGGAAGCACAACTTCTTCCTTACACATATGTTGTATTCAATTAAATTATAAACATAAAACATATAAAGAGAACTTCACACTCAAGTGTGATAAATAACACTTTGCCACTTGTAGCTCTCATATTTTTCAATGTTTCTTTGTTTTCTAAATACATACATTTTTAGAGTTTCAAGATCAAGTATCATCCAAAGAAGGTTACCTCCTTTCACCACACCTACCAGGATATTTGTCAAGAATTTTTTTGTTAGGGAGTTCCCTGGTGGCCTAGTGGTTAGGATTCTGGGCTTTCACTGCTCTGGCCTGTGTTCAATCCCTGGCTGGGGAACTGAGAGCCTGCAAGCCGTGCAGCACAGCCAAAAAAAAAAAAAAAATTTTTTTTTTGTTAGAGAAACACAGAAAAATTCTTTAGTGGCTTTGTTTCTTTTGTCCCACTGAGAGAAAACCAAATTCTTCATGTAAACTTTACCAGCCAAATTTAAAGGATGACCAAAGGAGATGAAAACTCCATTGTTCAAATGCTAAAGGAATTGTATTCAAGGCGAACCATAGTTTGGCTTATAGAAATGCACACATAAATTTGTTAATGTGTAGAATCTAGTCCTAATGGTTTGCACTTATTAAGAGTATTTGGACATGGCTTGGCTCCGTCCAAGGACCTATCTGCTCTTCTCATACCTACCTTCAGTTTTTACCTCCATCCTCAGCTCCACAGCTGTCTCTTTTTATACTAGTGGCTGTGTGTTCACAGAGTCACAGCCTTAAAATGCTCAAGTAGGGAAACAAAATCCCTTAAGGAATCAGTGATGAGAGGAAAGATCTGCAAGGATGCCTTAGCAGCTTGACCATCAGTCTTTAGTCATATGAAAAGCTGGGATGATGTGAAGGGCAACTGCAACCAGTAAGGAGGGAAAAAAAAGAAGTAGCCATGAGGCCAAGAATACCTGACATGGCTCTAATTTTCAAGATGAGACCTACACAGAGAGGAGACAATATCACAGTTTATAGAGGTTATCTGAACATAGTAGCAATTTTCCTTGTTCAGCTTTCGCTTGCCTACCTATGTATGTACATGGTAAACAATTTAAGAACTGCTGATTCTTGGCAAAGGGCAATATATAGCCAGTCACAGGAAGACCAACTGGGCTAGAGGGGGAAGTGAACAGAGGTCATTTACATCTCATCTGTACTTCATCATTTTCCTCGGCAGTAGCTGGTGCTGGAATGGGAGATCAAATTTATTGATTGTTAGAAGCCTTTCCTTGGTGATTTCAGCAGAATAGTTTTAACTCCTTCTGATTCCTGAGTAGCTGTAGAGATAGAGGTGGTTTGGCACAGTCTTCTTTTGCATCTTGCACATGAATTAATCCTGAGGGTACGTTTTGGGTAGATCACACCAAGCAACGTGCTCTAGGACGACAGGTCCTCTATAAATATATTTTAATGCTACTCATATAAACATTGTCAAAGTGGAAAGTTTACACATAGTTCTTCTTAATTCAGGAATATAGCAACCATTCAGTGTTAATAGTAAAAATATTAATTCACTAATACAACAATAGGGAGTTGTTTTAACACTCTTTTCACAGAAACTCAAGTGCTACCAGCATTATTACTGGCATCAGAGGTAATTAAGCCATGGTAACATCAAAGCTTTAAATAACCAATTTGGCTAAATAACAACAACAACAATAACTCATTTGGCTAAAACTAGGATTGTATCTTTATTTTTTTTAAGTTATTTAATTTATTTATTTTTGGCTGCATTGGGTCTTCGTTGCCGCGCACGGGCTTTCTCTAGTTGCAGCGAGTGGGGGCTTCTCTTCGTTGTGGTGTGCGGGCTTCTCATCGCGGTGGCTTCTCTTGTTGCAGAGCACGGGCTCTAGGAGTGCGAGCTTCAGTAGTTGTGGCACGAGGGCTCAGTAGTTGTGGCTCACGGGCTCTAGAGCATAGGCTCAGTAGTTGTGGTGCACGGGCTTACCGGACCAGGGCTCTAACCCATGCCCCCTGCATTGGGAGGCAGATTCTTAACCACTGTGCCACCAGGGAAGCCCCAGGATTGCATTTTTTAATCCAGCCCTCTTTTTGCTTCCAGCTTGCAAATAACCAGCATAAATCTGGAACTGTTATCTAACCTTCCTCTGTGCAGTTCATCAGTCATGCCACTAAAATTGATTCTTGACCTCTATACATCATTCTTTCCTTTGAAATTTCTCATGCTGTCTCTTCTTCTATGCTTTAATGGAGGAGGTGTGTGTAACAAAACGTGAGCGAGTCACTTTTTAATTGTGCAGTCCTCATTTGAATACCTAAGGTTTTTTAACCCTTAAGTATTTTTACTATGTGTTTAAATTTTCTCATATATTGTTTACATCTACTTCTCTAGATTACAAATTACTGTTTCACCTATCAAGTAATCATAATGAAATTTGTCTTTTAAAATTTCTTGTGCCTCTGACCAAATGTTTAATAATGAAAAAATTCAACGTACAACATAAGGAGAAAGATCACTTTAGAATGATTTGTGAAATAATGTCAACCCTAAAAATAAGGCTGTTTTCCTGAGCCAGAGCCTAAAAGAAATCATGTGATGAGCAAGAAAAAACATTTATAAAAGTTGACACAAAAGCAGTAGTGGAATTGTCCTTCTTCAGGCCAAACCAGTGCTTATTTACAGCAGATGTCACACCTGTGACAATGGTGAATGTGAAATGGTGTGGTGGAAACCAAGCAGCCCTGGGGTTTTATGTTTTCAGGCAAGGCTGCTGTGACAGATAAATGAACCAACATTTCCAGATTGCTGTAATCAGATTATTATAATCTGATTCTTCCATCTAAGTAAATACTTAATTTCAACCATCTCAAGATAAGTTAAATTTTGAATGTCTTTCCTTCATATATATATATATATTTTTTTTTTTTTTTTTTTTTTTTGCGGTATGCGGGCCTCTCACTGTTGTGGGCTCTCCCATTGCGGAGCACAGGCTCCGGATGCACAGGCTCAGCGGCCATGGCTCACGGGCCCAGCCACTCCGTGGCATGTGGGATCTTCCGGGACCGGGGCACGAACCCATGTCCCCTGCATCGGCAGACGGACTCTCAACCGCTGCGCCACCAGGGAAGCCCTTTCCTTCATATTTAATACCTGCACTAACCTTCTAAAAACACTGTACCTTAAAGGTCAATATGATCAAATATGGTAGATACATTGACCTTGGTTCCAGCAAGAAACCAGCAGTTTGGATAGTTGTAACACTGCCATTTCAAAAATACATGTGGCTTTTGTGTGTGTGTGTGTGTGTTGTCCTGACCTGGACACTCCTCCCTAGCTGTGTTGGGATCATGCAAGCCGTGCTGGCAGAGTGCCCACTGCATGTAAGATTGGGTCCTATTTTATAACAAACTGCTTTTCCTCCCAAGAAATTGGAAAGCATTAAGTTATCTGTATTTGAGTCCATTTTTCTCCTTGTTTTTTCAACTTTTCCATTAGCCAGAAGGGATTACCTGTGTGGGATGTCGTTTGTCACCTAAAAGAGAGATAACATTTCTATTTCAAATACAGATTTAATTTATGACCTAGAATTCATTATTATACTCCTTCTCAAGTTGTGGTGCAAAGTAGCAAATTCTCAACAAACGATTATTGTTCCGTGGAATTGCTGAATAACCTACAAGTAATTTTTTTATTGTGGTAAAAGTCACATAATATGAAACATATTTTTCTAACCATATTTAACTGTACAGTTCAGGGGCACTAAGTACGTTCACATTGTTGTGCAACTCTCACCATCATCCATCTCCCAAATGTTTCACCTTCCTAAACTGAAACTCTAACCCTTTTAAACACTAACTCCCCATTCCCCTCCCCACCCCCGACTCCCAGGCCCCTGGCATCTCCCAATTTACTTTCTGACTCTATTTTTAAACATAATGGAATGAAATACAAAAATGCCTGATGCCTTCCGTGTGGTGGAAGGGCCCTTACATGAAAAAGGCTCCCTTTTCCCCAGTTCCTCCAGTGATTTCTCTCCCTTTCATGTCCTCTACTCTTTAAAAACTGTTATATGTTCCATCCCTACTTCTCTTGACCCTGCACCACCATTCATCACATCTGTCCCCCACATTTTTCCATCTTACCTTCTTGTTTTTATAAGATGATGAAAGGTTTGTGAATAGAACTATTACTATATTTTAGCTGGTTGTCAAGATACTGTGGGGCATTTTTAGCTGGTGTTATGATACAGACGACAGACCATGGCATTAATCAGAGAGAGTGTCCAAAAACTAATAAACATAAGACAATCCAAAAAGCAGTCAGGCAAAGACATCAAACAAGATTTTATATACATACATATACACATATGTATGTGTATATTACCATCCAGCCAACTATGCACATACATTTTATTAGTATCTAGTACAAAGTTGTACTCATTGTAGATATTCTTAAGTGGTTTTTTTTTTTTCTGTTTTTCATTTGAGTTTATGAAAATGATTGCATGGGTATTATAAGCAGTTGAGTCCCCACTGATAGGCAAGGTATCTAGGTAATAGCACATCATAGAACTGGATGATAAAAGAGGTTAGTAGTTGGTAAGTAAAAAATACCCTTTGAACTCAGTGCAAACCCCATATCAGTTTAGTAAATGGTCTGAGCACTGAGGTTTGGAGGAGGCACAGAGTATTCATTTCCTCTGCCAGCAGCTTCGAGTTCTGAGTTCACATTAGTTCCATCCACATCAGACTGACCCTTGCTTACTATGACTAACACTAGGCCATAGAGAGCCATCCAAACATCTAGCAGTTATTCACCGGAAAGAACTGAATGGCAGTTATACTGACTAAATTTTGCTTTTTAAAAATAATTTTGAAAACCAATCCTTAGGGTGGTCTAACTAATAAGCAGATTTTAAACCATCCATTATGCACTTTTATTTTTCTCTTAGTTTAAAAAACAGAGTGGGCAGTAGTAACTTCATTAATGGTGCTATTTTAGGTGAAATGTAGTTTAAATATTAGAGGTTTTAAAAATTCCATGGCTAACTGATTTTATAAAAAGCAGAGATCTTTTTATTATGTTTATATTCATTTGTATGTAACAGCCAGAAGAATTTGGCCATTAGAAATGTTTGCAGGAGTATCTCTATAGGAAATAAGTTTATATGGTTTTGAGAATTACTGTAGATGGAGGCAACAGAAGATGGAGAATTAAAAGAGTTATTATGGGAAATCAATAAATGTTAATTGGTAATGATGGTGAAGTTTAGAGAATGGAGCAATTGATTCAAGAGCTGTAAATTATCACCCGTTTTGATGACATGGGTGCCTCCCCATTGAACCCATCCTGGATTGATGAACTAAGAACTGAGTAATAACCTCAAAAACAGAGAAACTACTTGTGAAGCTAAACTCAGTAGATTTTTGCAATGTTTTCCTTCCAAAATAAGCAGGAATCAGTGATGGTAAAAAGTTGTGGGCTTTTGTGCTTACAGCTAGAAGTTTCAGGGAATCATTTTTAGTTTTCAGTAAAGAAACAAGATCTACACACACCTTTTTCCTCCCTCCCTCCCTCCCTCCCTCCCTCCTTCCCTTCCTTCCTTCCTTCCTCCTTCCTTTCAAGGCACCGGTGAACTGTTGAAACAGTGTTTGGGGACTATTCAGTGTTCTGTTTTGAACCACATTCCTTGTGGTTGGGATTACAAAGCGCTCTCTCTTGGTCAAGGTTGTCGGCGGTAAACTCAGGTCTGTAGACAGCTGTGGTTCTCAAGTAGCTGCTCACTATCATCTGGGAAGCTTTTTAAGAAGTACTGATGCCTGGGGGTCTGCCCTCAAAGATCCTGATTTAATGGTCTGGAGTAGGGCCCAGGCATAAGTATTTTTTAAAAAGCTTACAAGGTGATTCTAGAATCGCTGATGTACAGGTTAACTGTTAGATGACTGACAATAATAATGAAGGTCAAATTATAAAATGGAAATGCAGCTTTATAATTGCTCTTTTTCCTTTTTCAATTACATCAACTATAAATTTTTTGGTTATTTAAAAAAGAAACTATACAAGAATTTATGGAGTAAAAATGTAAGTTCACCTTCACCTTTACCTGTATTCTCTCCATATGTAACCACTGTTAATGTACTGTTTATCCTTCCAGTGATTTTCCATGCATTTAAAAATGCATATTTACTTATAATCATATATAGTGTTTTTGAAACATAAATGAGATTACACCATCTTTTGTTTATTATTCTGTGGTTTGCTTTTATCACTTAATTTGGCTTGGAGATCTTTCCATGTCAATACATATAGATCTACCTCTTTTTTTTTTTTTTGCGGTACGCGGGCCTCTCACTGTTGAGGCCTCTCCCGTTGCGGAGCACAGGCTCCGGACGCACAGGCTCAGCGGCCATGGCTCACGGGCCTAGCTGCTCCGCGGCATGTGGGATCTTCCCGGACCGGGGCACGAACCCGTGTCCCCTGCATCGGCCGGCGGACTCTCAACCGCTGCACGACCAGGGAAGCCCCAGATCTACCTCATTTAAAAAAATATTCTTTTACTTCATTCCTTTCAATATCTGTAGAGTGTTTCTCAGTATATGTGGGCTTTAATTTCCTTTTTCCTTTTCACATATTTGTAGCTCAATGGTAAAGAGCAAAAACTCTGTAGCCAGACTACCTGGTTTTGACTATAAGTATTTATTATTGTTGGTGGTATTATTACCATTTAATTTTTCTATTTTTTACCAATATGGAGAATACTGTAGATAATATTTTAGTACCCAAATCATTATGCTTATCAATGAATATTCCTGTAGGGCAAATTCCTAGCGTTAGAGTTGCTGGCTCAGAGAGTATGCATATTAATATTTTGAAACGTGCTGTCAAATTTCCCTCCAAGAGCAACTTACATTTGCTCCAGCCAATAGAATCTCACTGCAGTATTTATTTCAAGGCCTCAATAAATTGTTCACATCACAGTGTGGCTTCATGGGCTAATAACCACAATGACTGGAATTTATTTTCTTTATTTTGGCTGGAATTTCATTGAGTCAGTTTGATAGCTCTGATTATAGCATATCAACCTGAAGTTCCAATTTACGGTCTTAAACATATGATTAAGGAAAATGGAAAAATTATTCACTGATTTTTGGTTTTTTTTAGATAAAAACTTTCAACATAGAAAGTACAAGAGGGTAGGGGGAAATAACTGGGCTTTGGCAGTGAAAAGTCTGACCTGGACTAGTAGTTACAGCCTTCAGATGGAACAGCTCAAAGAGAGAAGCTCACTTCCGCACACCATAGTGACAGAATAGTAACCCAAGTCTCAAGAAAAATCTACTTCAAATCTGTGTGTTTGTTGGCGTTTTAAATTCAGGACCCTTATATGTTTTTAGACTTTTACATAATAAAATTTACATCAGTATCGTTGGGTATAATGTTTTTATATAATGAAAATGCAAGTGAAATTTATTATTTTCAATTCAAATTTCCTTCTCTGTATACTCTCTTGAGTCTTAATTTTCTCATCAACACAACGTTGATATTTAGTACCTACTTCATAGGATTTGGGGGAGGAGTCAATTTTATATTACATATTAAAAACCTTTAGGGACTTCCCTGGTGGTCCAGTGCTAAAGAACCCTCATTCCAATGCAGCGGACGATCCCTGGGTCAGGGAGCTAAGATCCCACATGCCATGGGGCAACTAAGCCCGCGCACCACAACTACAGAGCTCGCGTGCCTCAACAAGAGAGAGAAAACCCGCACACCTCAACGAAGATCCCACGTGCCACAACAAAGACCCAATGCAGCCAAAAAATAAAAATAAAATAAAATAAATTTTAAAAAAAACCTTTTGCACAATGTCTGGAATATGGTAAACTCTTAATAAATTGAACCTCAGTATTATTCCTATTATTATCATTTTAATTCTGTTAACAGTGTGTTCAGCCCTGCTGTGGATAGATTATTTTATTTTTAGCATGAGTTAAGGTAATTGAGGGGGGATACTGGCTTTTGTATTTCAAAAGATACACATGAAAGATTTTCTGGTGTTAAAAAAATTATTCTGGTGTTAAATATGTATTTGTTCCATAAGACCCCTTTTTAATAAACATAATTCACTACTAACCAATATTTTTGAAAACTCAATATTTTTACCATTGTACTTAGGAAAAATATATAAAAGTTAACATTATTAAAATGTTTTTATTGTTTAGTTGGCTTATAGTCTTAGGTGTTTGGATATAAGAATAATAAAAGAAACAAATTTGCATAAAGAATAGGTTGCTTTGATAGAGGTCAGAAAATGTGTGCACTGTTAACTGTTTCTAGCTCAGTGGTTCATCAACATTTTCCAACTCTCCTCTTGGTATTTTGGGGCAGATCCTATGGAGTAAATAAGCTATATACCCAGTTGTGAATTTAGATTGTTTGGAAGCTTTCAGAATAAAATGAGGGCTTCTGGAAGGTTGGCCTAGGAATCTGTCTCTTACCCTCAGGAGGTACAGGGTGAGCATATTGCTTCTGCCACTCTGGATCCTTTGCTCTCCTGCTCTCTTGGGGTCTGTGATGGCATTTCTGCCCATCCCCCTACCTCCCACGTTCAGACTGGGATCCAGCACTCCCAGGTCTTGGGCTGAATGACACACAATTGAATTAGATAACAAGTGTTCAGACAGAGTAAAATCGAAAACTGTAGCCTTGATGAATGTCATTAGTATCATTTCTGGATTTTAGTTGGACTGTATCGGAGTTAACAACGCTAATCTCTTCAAAGAGTTGGTTATCGTTTCTCCAGATTAGTTTCTGAAACTCTTTCCGATCTGTGACTTTTCTTTACCCCTCTGGCTTCCCATTTGAAACTTTACTGATCCTTTCTCTCATCTCTCTTTTCCAGGGATTTTATTATACTTCTTTCTATATTCATCCCTCCTTCCTGCCCCATCGCTTGCACTTTTCCCACTCTGTTCTCTCTCACTGATACTGCTTTACTTACTGTTCTTTCAGCATTCCCTTCCTCTTCAGAAGTTTATAGATCACTGTATCCTTATCCTTAATGCCTCCCTCTAACCCCCCAGAATATGTATTTAAGTTTCCATATATATTCTTATTAAGTTAACACTTTAAAATACTTAGAAGCGCCTACGTTATATTTTTTTTCTGTTACACTTTTAGACAAGCAAAGCTGACTTTCTCTCTTTATGTAGTGTCACCTCTCATTTTATTTGATCACTTCTGGGACCTGTTTTAATGCTCGTGTCACAACATAAAATTCATGCAAATTAACAAAAGCAAGCTGATTTGAAGAGGTGTGGAGAGTGAACAAAGGAGCCTAGTACCGTTCAGAGCTTTGTATGGAGAATGTGGTGTGATATTATTTGTGTGCTGTTCCATTTTCCTGTCGGTCCCTTGGGAAGGAAGGAGTTTCATAATGGGGTGTGACCTGCACTTCCAGTAAGCGTGATTGGCATTGAATGTTTAAATAGAAGAGAAGAATACATATCATTCCTCCCCTTTAAGGCAAAGCACAAATATACTGAATGCAAATCTTTTCAGTGTGGAAGGCAGTCTGGCCTAATGATAGCATGAATCTGAAAAGCCAAGGGAGTGAATTAACTATGCAGCTCAAAATGCAGGGAAGCCAAAATTCCGTAGTATCCTTAAAAGTAACTTTTAAAACCCAGATGTAATGGTAAATACACATACAGAATACGATGGAAGACCCCATTTGAAAAAATGGAATTCTGACGTCAGCCCCTTGGTAAATGAGTGGGCAAATGGTTCCCTGAATTGGGTAGCAGTGCACATACCACAGTGACTGATGAAATTGATGTGTCCGTGGGAGAGCGGCTCTATTACTCAATCCTTTAACCTGTTTTCTCTGTCTTCAAAAATGAGCTTCTGAGTGGATGTTATCCTCAAGGAAGTGAATTTAATTTAAAAGAAGCTGTTTTATAGATGGGCAAATTTAGTTTAAGAATTCACTTTTCCATTATAGAAGAGAACTATGTGGAACAACATTATTATAAGTAATATGCTTATACTTCTCAAAGATGCTTTTTTTTTTTTTTTTTTTTTTTTTTTTTGCGGTACGCGGACCTCTCACTGTTGTGGCCTCTCCCGTTGCGGAGCACAGGCTCCGGACGCGCAGGCTCAGCGGCCATGGCTCACGGGGCCCAGCCACTCCGTGGCATGTGGGATCATCCCGGACCGGGGCACGAACCCGTGTCCCCTGCATCGGCCGGCGGACTCTCAACCACTGCGCCACCAGGGAAGCCCAAAGATGCCATTTTTGAGTGTATTTTGGGGGACCTGAATTTCAAGCATTAGTCAGTAATTTTTATTCTTTAATTTTGAATTATCTCTTAGAACACGTGGCTAAAAAAACATTGAATCTGCATTGTAATAGTTTCATTAACTTATTAAGGTATAATTACACAATAAATAATTTAATCATAAAAAGTGATTTCTTAGTTTTTCCCATTAACTTGAAAATATGATGCTTTCTTTTTTCCTGACATAAATACTTGTTAATTACTGCAAAGAATAAAAGCCCATCTTGTGAATCCATTATTCTAAAATTTGCAAGGTAATATTGATAACTGGAGAAGCAGGCTGTTAGTTATCCTAGTTTTTGCCAAGTAAAAAAAAATTCACTCTATAACTTATCTCAGAAGATAAAATACATAACCATAAGTATCCTACATATACTTCCCGGTAGGTTAATAGTAGTTTGTCTTAGAAGTATATGGTAATATGAGTTATTAAGCTTGCTAGTCTCTCTCTCTCTCTCTCACACACACACACACACACACACTCACACACACACACAAATCTAATTATAATTATTTTGTTGTTATGATCTTAAGCTGATTCTCACAGTTACCACCTATTTTGCTATCATTTTTTAAAAACGTGACCTATTGTGTAAATTTCATAATGAGAATTACGGAGTCATAAATGTATTTGGAAAATAAATTTAAAATAGAAAGCCCTTAAAACTTTTCATTTGGAGACAAATCAGTAAGCAAATTTTGTACTCAACAAGTAGGTTAAAAACCTTCATAAATATAAAATATTCTCTCCAGTTGATGGTGTTTTATTGTTTTTAATATAAAATTTTAGAAGAAAATGTGACTGAAATTGAGCAATGTAGCTTACAAATAATTTCTCAGCTTTTAGAAGCTGTCAGAATTTCAAACATATAGTACAAGCTGTGCCCCCAGTGTGCATTCAGGTATTAATTAAAAATGGATTTATATTTATTTCAACTTAGAAGAATTTACCCTGAAGGAAAACTAACTTCTTATAGAAAGAAAAGAAAGTTTTTCCCACCCCTGAACTAGCATCAACCTTTATTAATCTGATCTAAGTATCTAAGAAGCTTAGATTAATCTATATTTATCTGATCTAAGAAGCTTTCTTTTACAGCATTCTTCTGATTCAGACACTTTCTATCTTGTTCTAATATTACTTGGTAATTCCCCAAATACCATTCACCATAGATGTCTGACTTACTTATTTATCAAATTTCACTGCACTAATTTGTGCGATGGGAAAGAATTCTTCCAGTTCAACAGGTTTCCACAGCCAAATAATTAACACCCAAAGAATTGTTAAATTCATAATATTTAATTTGGTCTATAATTTTCCCAGTTGCTGGTTGAGTTGGTGTTGCATTTTAGTCAACAGCTGTGTTTTTTAACTGCCTTTTCCAAGCTAGCTGGTTGTTTTTTGTTGAACGTGGCTGCCCTCTAGTGGACTAAGTTTCCTTTACAATAACCTAACTGTCAAATCTAAAGCAGTCATTTACATATGGAGGTGATTAGTCTTTCATGCTTTCGGACTCTCGTTTTTCATTGACTTTTGTGTTTAATACAACACGTTTGTTGTTAAGAAGGCATATTAAAATAAGCTGATCTCTTTGACGGTCTGCGTGTTTTAGTATATTTTCGACTTCTGACCTGTTTTGTGAGACATGCTCCTTCTCAAGATCTTTTCATTTTTCTTGTTGCAGATGCTACAACTGTGGTGGCCTTGATCATCATGCTAAGGAATGTAGTCTACCTCCTCAGCCAAAGAAGTGCCATTGCTGTCAGAGCATCACGCACATGGTGGCGAACTGCCCTCACAAAACTGTGGTGCAGCCGCCCGCCGGTTCTCAGGGAAGACAGGAAGCAGAGCCCCAGCCGTGCACCGCGTTCCCTCGAGAGGTGGGGGGTGGGCACGGCTATCCGTCACCACCGTTTCCTCAGGAGGCGAGGTCCGAGGTCTCAGAGTGGCCAGGCACGTCACCTGCAGAAGCTTCCTCCACAAAGTCATCTGCAGCACCAGAAGATCAAAGCAAAAAGGGGCCTTCCGTTCAAAAACGGAAAAAGACATAACCCTTTTTCTTAACGTTATCGTTTTCTCTCCCCGGTTGGGAAGTCTACCTCATGCAAATACAGGGGAACAGTATTTCACAAACAGCAGCTGACCTGGGATTTTTAACTACTGTTGAGGAACTGTGAATTTTTTTAAACAGACAAATCAGTCTAAGCAAATTACCTTTGAGCAGGGTGTCATGTGTCACGTGACTCAGAGGATGTGATGCTCTGTGTATCTGTATGTGCCCGTGTGAGAGGGAGAGAGCCTGAGCCTGTGTGTGTGTGCAGGAGGATTTTCTATAGAATGTAGACATATATATAAAGAGGGTTTGTCTTTATATATGTGTGTATAGAGATGTCAGCACACAGCCTCCCTCGCAGAATTGGACATCCCCAAGAATTGAAAACCCAGGTAAAGCATGTTAGATGGTTTTGAAAATAACCCTTGGAGTTTTTC
Source organism: Monodon monoceros (assembly GCF_005190385.1). Classification (NCBI taxonomy): domain Eukaryota; kingdom Metazoa; phylum Chordata; class Mammalia; order Artiodactyla; family Monodontidae; genus Monodon; species Monodon monoceros. The sequence goes on from NW_021703771.1 coordinate 35,449,207, forward strand.
TTGAAATACCATTCCCTTTATATTACATTAGGAAAAACAAAACAAAACATGACTGTTACCTTTTATGTGAACCAAAGGATACTTCAGATCTCAGCGCTGCCAATCCTATGGTACTAAAGGTTTTTAAGACATCAGTTCTCCCGAATTTGGGATTGCCTCTTTTTCTTGATATCTGTAGAGTGTGTCCCCCACCCCACCCCCTTTGAAGGCAGTACCTTAACTCCATATGCCTCTGACTGCCATAAGCTTTTTTGAATCTGGGATACATGACTCCAGAAAAGACAATGAATGTGTAATTTCTGTGCCGATATTTCAGTGTTTTTAATTCATACGTTTTGATTGTAAATTAGATGCCTATTCAGAGAAATGAAGGGGAGGGCAATGTATAAAGGTAGTGACTTGATTGTTTTCAATGGTATTTTGATACTCGTTATAATCTTTTACCTGTTGTGAGGTTTTTGAGGGACTGTGGCAACAGCAGCTTCCCTTGACCAAGTCAGTCCTTCTAACCATCGCTTCGAGTGGAGGCCTCCTTGTTTACTACTGAAGACCTTGGAGGAAAACTCCAGTTGTTTGGTGTATGTTTTTGGTGGCTGTTTTTATTCCCCCTGGAGAGTTACCTAACTTATTTCTGAAACAAACAAACAAAACAGCACAGATGTGAGTAAAATGCCAGGGTTGAGAATGAACATTTAAGTGGATGCTCACAATTGCCCAATTACGTATGACCTTGAATAATATTAAAAAGCTCCGTGTTTGATGGCGGGCGACTAGAGTGATGAGCCTGGGGTAGGAGGTTCCCAGACCTCTCCTACCAGAGAGCTAGGAGTATTTTATATAATACAGTTCATCTTAGGGGAATTCCCTCATGACTGCTACTGAAGGGACCTATGTGGGAGATTCAGGATGAACATTCAGTGATGGGGACAGAGGTGCTTCTCAGGTTGGTCCTCAGTTACAGTAGTAAACTGGCTGGGGGCCAGTCATCGTATTGGTCCCTTCAGGTTTCAGTCATGAAAAACATTCATTCTGGTGTCATCCTGGTTCTAGATGTTACTGATCAATTTTGGAAACATCTCCAAGAAGGTACCAATTAGTGGTAATGCTTAACGTTGGCAATAAATATAGTTGTGTATGAGCCTGTTGGTGTAAGCTCAGATAATCAAAACCAGAAAATAGCATGATTCAAATGAGACACGTTCTGCTGAACAGTTTCTGCTCCCTCCCCGACTTGTCCTGCCGAGGGAGGCTTGTTGTACAGTTGCTGCCATTTCAGCATGCAAGCCACGCAGAAGGAGAGCGAGCCTCGGGCTGGGCCGCCAGCCCTTCGCAACTCAGCTTGAGTTGACAGTGTCTGTGAGAATCTCCATGGGACATACTGAAATGTCAGTGCGCTGTGATGCAAAGCTCACCTTTGACGGTATTGAATGTGATGTAGAGACGTACTTCCTTGCCTTACGTGAGGATCGTAAGCTTATTTAAACTATGTAGACAGATCAAAGTGGCGTTGCTTAAGTGTTAGCAGGTATAATAAGCAGGTTAACGGTAAAAATGCAAAACATAAGTCACTTTGAAAATTCAAACCAAAGTTCCTTGACCTTATTAGAAATAGGAAATTGTGGACTTGAGAATTGGACATTCCCTGTTTACATATAAAAAGTTCAGAGCTGAGTTCATGGTTTTAAAAAAGACACACAGAAAGAAACATAACTATGGACCTTATGGGTGCAACTTGAAATCATTTTTCAGCATCTCACCAGACTGAACTAAGCACATACCAAACCTATCTTATGATTAAAAGTTGGGGTTTATTTTTTATATGAGAATATTATCACTATTACATAACACACTCAGGACAAAGAACTTTGCTCAGGGAACATACCATATAATATTTTTGTTTCTTTACAGAATAGTCTACAGTCCTGCTTACTCAAAACAAACCAAATAACTTAGACCTTTATGTAAGTATTATGTACTGATGTTAGTAATAACTACCTCTGAGTTTGACATAGATCAAAATTTCTGAATATCGGATATCGGTTCTCCTATTTTTATTTCATGTGAAAAGTACTCTAAAGGAGACTCCCTCAACTCCTCGCATATGTGAATATCACTGACGTAAGCACAGTGTCCATTTACATGGGTGAAATATTATTCTGTTTACAGCAAAAGGCTACCTCATAGTTGATGCATAGCATACCTCTATGCTGCTCCAGCCTTACAATGGCTGATAATGCTCTGGTACAGACCTTGTTATCTGTAGTATAGATAGCAGTTCACAACTGCGTGTTTCTGACAAACACTTGTGAATAATGAAGCATCTCATCTAGTTAGCAAAGTCTCCGAGCATTTCCTTCAAGTTATCATGTATGTTGTTTAAAGACTTATAGGGACTCTTCCACTGAAGCCAAACAGAACACACAAGCAATCTTGGAAATAGCTACTTTGCCCAGAGGTCAGTCGGTTGCAGGAAGAGGTTGGGAAGAGAGGTTGGTTGTATGAGTGTTTTTGTGCTGGGCAAAACTTGTCAAAGAAAGATGCCAATCTCCTTCATTTGTGTCTGTGCTGCCCTGAGGCCAAGTGTATTGCAGCATTATTGCCCAGGCACATAATTAACTAGCACTGGCTGCCAAGGAGTGAACATAGAGTGGACGTGCAATGCCATTTCTAGCTACTGAGGGGTAGGGTCTGTGTGAAGCATCAGTTTACAGGAGTTGCTAATGGGTTGGGCAGGAGGTCAGTGAATTAGTTGCCCCTTGACCTCACCCCCCCCCATGTCAACACAAATGTAATTCCTTAGAAAGATGCACTACCGGTCTCTTAGCCCTGTGAGCTATTCATTGCTACATGGCAGATTATAGTAGAAACAGTTTTATACTTGCATTTCTAGTCTTTACTAGAAGCCTTTGGATGTATTTTTACAGCTGAAAGACTTAGAAAGATTTTTACCTGCTTATAACTTGGAAGTTTGGCGTGCAATGTAGGGGAAAAGATCAAGAAACATCATGTTATTAGCATTGGTCCATCTACAAATAAATATAGGGTGTTTTTATTGCCGGTATTTTTTTCATGTTCTGGCCCAGTTTTATTTTGCACCAATGTGGCCCCAAGTTACTGCTAGTTGTATTTAGTTTGTGAATAGAAGCCCATAAGTGTTAATAGACTTTGTAACATTCACTGTAAGATGAATTATACAGGACATGGGAGATCTCATTAAGTCTTAAAAAGTTAATTTAAATTAATTTATCTGTTTTCTCTAAGAAATGTTTATCATAAAATATATATGTGTATTTCCCCTTTGGTTATAAAATTTGGGGAAGTATGTACAAGTGCAGCTGCACGGACTTTAATTTTCCAGCTGTCTTAATGAGGTTTGTTTGTTTTAGGGAAGAACAACTTGTTAAAAGCATCGAATTCTGTCTTACATTGCTGTCAGCAGCCTCTTTCAGATGTGGTGGTTGTGTGATCTGTGTCATAGTTGTTCAGTTAGAGTGAGAGGTTGACCTCTGAATCGTTGTTAAATTGTCTACTTGGAGCAAAGCTGCAAAGTTATGGTAAAGTGCTGTACTGTGAGAAACTATTAGGACATTTAATACATCTGTGGCTTCACGTGTGTGAGAGTTACCAGCTTGAAAATGATGGTGTTGACTACCTCCTGAATTACAGCTACCAACCACTGGCACCCACCACCAGCTGGCTTTAATTAGTGTGTGTTGCTTCTTGGTATTAACAACTTTAACGATAATAGAGACCAAAGTGAACACTGATTTCTATATGTCTTTAATATGGTGTTTTATCTAGTGCTTTAAAATTATCCTGTGTAGTATTTAGATGACCTCATTGTCCATTTTGGCTCACGTTGTTTACAAGTGAAAATAAAAAAACACTTGAACTGTATGTTTTTAAAGGACAAAAAAGGAGTTAGATGGTCGGAATGGCATTTCACTCATGTACAGACATCCTGATGGACTAAAAGTACTGTTTGCCTTTCTGCAGACCGTGGATTTTATATTGTCATCTCATGCCTAATGTCTTATTCTGTCAATTATGGATATTTTGAGGTTTAAAGAAATTACTTGATTAAAAATAAAACATATAACGTTGGCATTTATGATGAGTTTTGGAGATTTTTCGTGATTTGTGTGATGGCTAAATTAAATGAATGGGTAAAAGGCTACTTGGGCAGTATTTATTACCAGTATGAGCATAAATTAAATAGTTTTAACATATCCTCAGATAGCAGTGATTATAAATATAAAACTTACTTATTACAGGACGGATGGTGAATAAATTCCGTCTGAATGAAGGAGGAAAGGTGTGTCCTGTCATCACTAGGAACCATTCTGCGTCAGCCAGCACGGACTGTGCAAGCTTGTGAATCAGGACACATACTTCTTGGGGTCAGGAAGAGTAGCCCGAAACAAAAGTGTTCAAACCCTTTTGGAGAAACCATTTTAGAATTTTCCTACAATTTTTTTCCCTAAGAATTTTCAAGTATTTGAAAAGAACAATCAAGGCCAGGTGGCACCAGTACCAAATATCTAAACTGTGAATGTAGATTTACCAAACTTTGTATGCAGCCTTGGTATTCTATACAACCAACTTGATAAAACCACTGAGTTCTATAAATTGGCCAGTCCCACAATTACACCGATTTTCATTTCTGCTCTACACCTGGATGATTCACTTTTTTTTCCCCTTGTGGCCTACTATGAAAAACAACAGCAACAACAGCATATAACTTCATCTACCATGTTAGCCGGTTTTAAAGTGTACAGTTCAGTAGTGTGACGTATAGTCACTTGTGCAGCAGTGAGTGGGTGACGTGAAGGGCTCAATCGTGAATGCTCATGAGGAGCTTATTACCTAAACATTTCAACCGTGTTTACTTTCATTGATAATCGCTATTTAGAAGAGTAGCTTTTCGTTGTAAAAGTAGTGCTGTACTTTACTGTAGAGAATATGGAGAACCTTGAAAGAAAATTTAAATGGTACATAATCCCATCACCTGCATCTTATTAATTCTAAGTTTAAATTTAGTTTTATTAAATTTTATTAATTTCAAATATGGACAACCTTTTAAACACACGTTATCCCATCGCCTATAAATAACCATTAACATTCATTATTAATTTTCTTCTGGTCTTTTTTCAATACATTAGGTATAGATTTTTAAAAATAAATTCCAAATATAATTTCTGTCATCTTCAATGTAGAAATCATATATTACTCTTTCTAATCCTTCTTTCTCTCTTTCTCATTCTCTCTTTCTCTCTCTCTCACACACACACACACAAACACACACACTTTCCGAAGTGGTCTTAGGTATCCTGGAAAGTGATAAATGTTTCTGAGTCTGCATATCAGGCATGTTTCTTAGCCCAGTATTTCCACTTAAAAAGTTTCTTGACTTTAGGACATATATATGTATACTTTGTTTCTAAAATTAATCAAAGTTTCTTGAAGGTGTGAATTGTTTTTCTCAAGGTCAAGGACCTCAATTTCTAGTTAATTTCTGAGCTGCCTAGCATCTGGAGCTATCTGCCTGTTCCAGTTTGTAAAAATTCTTTAAAGTACCAACTCCGACCTTGGGATTTTTGCTTACACTCAAATGACATGGTTCATTTTGCTCTTTTGTCAGGAGAACTGGACTGACACCTAAATATTATGGCAGCAGCAATACTGCAAAATCTGAGTGTAGAGAAAGACAATTTCAAACTTAACACTCAAACGATATTTACATTTGACTTAGTTCAAATACATGTATTATTGACACGTGGTCCTTCCTTACTGTTTTCCACAATTTCCTTTAGGAGTGTGGCCTCAGATATTTCTGTCAGATATTTCAAGTTCTATTTATAATCACTTATTTCATTTAGATTGTCATGCCATTACAGTTATCTCCACATCGGCTCTTCAAAGTCTCTCATTTCTTCATGAAATTAATTCTGTATGAATAATTTTCATTAGCTAGTCCAGATATTAGTTTGCCAGTCCTGTGTTAAACTGCTTCTGTCACTCATCCAGAGCAATCCATTCAAAACAATAATAATAAAATCTAATTATGACCATAATAAACTTTCCCATGGTAGAAAAGTTTGAAGAATACAAAGGAGGGGCTGAAGTGTGAGCAGCTGTTGTAGAAACATTCAGGAGATGTGCCAGAGCTTACTCTATTTCCTTGGGTTTGTATTTTCATTTTATTTGTTAATACTGCACAGCATTAATGGGGAGACAGATCAGATTGCCAGGGAAAATTTAACATAGAACAAAGTGGTTGGAAGAGACCCTAGAATGTCATTTAGCCCAATATTCTGTCTTTACCTAGGATCACACTGGATCATCCCAGCTGGTTATTCCCAAAACCTGCCAGAGAAGATTCAGCAAGTCCCATCCAAACCCCAGCACAATGTCTAAATATTCCAACGCAATCCCTAACCCCACTCAAAACCAAACCAAAACAAATAGGCAATAAAAAAACCCTCTGGGCCAAGGTCAGATTATTTAAGAGATTCCATTTGGAGGTGCCATGTTAACCTACAGTGCTGCTTTTTAATTAAAAATTATTTCTTTTTTAAAAAAATTATTTATTTATTTATTTTGCACCGGGTCATAGTTGCAGCATGAGGACTCTTAGTTGCAGGTTGCATACAGGATCTACTTCCCCTACCAGGGATCGAACCCGGACCCCCTGCATTGGGAGCGCAGAGTCTTATGCACTGGATCACCAGGGAAGTCCCTAAAAAGTATTTCTTAATGGAACACTGTCCCAACTAGAATTTTCTTTAGGGCTTCTGTAAAAGATAACCTAAATAATATAACACAATTAAAAATCATGTTCTAATATAGTCCATTGTACACTGGGCCTCTGGAGGTGTAAAAATTCTTTATGGTTAAGGTGAACGTCTGACTTTTAAAAAACTGTAGAACTGTAGTTTAATAATTCTGTGATTAAAGACCAAGTATGATACATTTCAGTTATGCATGATACCACCAGAGGGCACTCTTCCCTCACAATTTTACATCACCTCATAGCTACCACATATTTGAATTTCTAAACATGAATGATAAAACTTATCTAGGAAAATTTCTCCCTAGAAAAATGTCTAATTATAAGTAATGGCTTTATAGGCTCTTACGCAGAAGACATAAGAGGCTGTCAATATGAAGTTCATGATGCTGAAGGGATATTGATAGTCTCAAAGTATTTTATCCGAGTATTTCTAGGTTTTCTTGTAATAAGAAACTTCAAAAATATAAACACCTATATAGCATTAAATGCTCATATTGCATCACTACCCCATAAATTCTCATCTACCTTTTAAGCTATAATACAAGACTTTAAAAATTTTTGTTTGGCATTTTATTACATAAAACTTTGGTGGCGTTCTTCTCACTTAGACATCTTAATAAGTCTGTCTATGCTCCTGTTATCTAAGAATCTTCTTAAAATACTCACACTATCACACCCAGGTGTTCTAGATTTGGGATCTGAACATGTGCACCTAGAAGCAAGGACTAATTAGATACAAGTTCCAAGAGAATTCCCAGGTGTAATTTAGTGAAGAGATATTTCTTTCACCTTAAGCTTCCATTTAAGTGTCACTGGTTAATATAATAATAGCTTTCACTTTTATAGTGTTTTATAGTTTACAAGGGCTTTGAAGTTTGGTTCTCACGGAGCCCTTCTGAGGGAAAGATGGCAGATATTACTATACCTATATTACAAAGGAATATACAATTGGGCTCAGGGAGATGACATTAACTGCTCAGGTCACACAACCAGGCTTGGAGCTAGAAAAGACACTTCAGAATTCTGATTCTAAGTATTCTTTTCTCCCAAACACCAAAACCAGGCAGTAAGCTTCTTTCTGACTCTGCCCAGGAAGCTACAGGGAGCCAAAGAAAGTGAGTAAGGGAGTTGAAAGGATCACAGTCACATACCACCGGTGGTCAAAAGGTACAAACTTCCAGTTACAAAATAAGTAAGCCCTGGGGATGTAATGGACGGCATGGTGACTCTAGTTAATGATACTGTTTTACACATTCGAAAGTTGCTAAGAGAGGAGATCTTAAAAGTTCTCATCACAAGAAAGAAAAAAATTTGTAACTGTGTGTGGTGATGGATGTTAACCTGACATATTTTGATGATCATTTCATAATGTATACAAATATCAAACCATTATGTTGTACATTTGAAATCAATATAATGTTATAGGTTAATTATATCTTGATAAAAAAGAGGAAATGTTCCAAAAAAATATATTGGTATTCACAGAAAAAAATCACACACCAAGACTGCCTACGTTTGCTTTGGTCTAACCGTTTCCATCTCTATCGCCCGCTTCTGCTAGTCACTCTTCAAATCCCAAACTAACACTATTGTCGTTTTTTGTTTCCTAAAGCAGGAAGCAAGACCAAGAAAAGTCTTCGCCTGCAAAGTCCAGACCAGCCTGCAGCTACAGCCAAATCACCCGGGATGCGTAGACTGGTGAAGGTTTCTGACCTTCCTCCAGCCCAGTGCTTCTCAAATTTACTACCCATTGGAATCATCTGGGAAGCTTTTAAGAACCCTGATGCCCCGATAAATTACTTCAGAATCTGTGACTCCAATGCGCAGCCAAGAGTTAAGACCCACAGTTCTAGGTGTGTTGAGTTACTGGAGCCAGATTTTAACTGGTTCCCTAAGTGACTTTTATTAAAAGTTTGGGAACTATTGGCTTAGAGCCAAAACAAAACCAAAACCAACAAAAAAACCACACACAGAAAAAGTTGCGCTTTTTTTTTGCGGTACGCGGGCCTCTCACCGCTGCGGCCCCTCCTGTTGCGGAGCACAGGCTCCAGACGCGCAGGCTCAGCGGCCATGGCTCACGGGCCCAGCCGCTCCGTGGCACGCGGGATCCTCCCGGACCGGGGCATGAACCCGTGTCCCCTGCATCGGCAGGCGGACTCCCAACCACTGCGCCACCAGGGAAGCCCAAAAGTTGCTTTTTTAACTGAAAACCATCAGACTATGAATGAGTATGCTTGGGTTCAACTTTCCCAGACATACCCTCCTCATTTGCTCATAAGGGGGTTGGACTAGTTAAGGGGACTTCAAAGTGTGGTGTCGTTAATAGCAGCATCAACATTATCTGGGAACTTATTAGAAGTGCAGCTTTTGGGCTATACCCCAACTGTACTGAATCAAACTCTGGGGCGGGGCCCAGTGGGCTGGGTGGTTTTGGTTTGTTTTTACGATGTTGGGGGTAGGAGTTAATTAATTAATTTATTTTTGCTGTGTTGGGTCTTCGTTTCTGTACGAGGGCTTTCTCTAGTTGTGGCAAGCGGGGTCCGCTCTTCATCGCGGTGCGCGGGCCTCTCACTATCGCGGCCTCTCTTGTTGCGGAGCACAGGCTCCGGACGCGCAGGCTCAGCGGCCATGGCTCACGGGCCCAGCTGCTCCGCGGCATGTGGGATCTTCTCGGACCGGGGCACGAGCCCGCGTGCCCTGCATCGGCAGGCGGACTCTCAACCACCAGGGAAGCCCCAACGGGCTGGGTTTTTAAGGAGCCTCCAGGTGATTCTGATGCTGCTCAAGTTTGAGAACTTCTGTGCTAGCTGAAATTTACATACTCTATTTGCTCTAAAATTCTACAATTCTGTCCCCTCCAAAGGAAACCTCAATCCACACCATTCTGGAAGAGCTAGAAGGGGTTTGTCAGCAAGCTGACTGCGTTAAGGACAACTTTGGAGAAACCTTTAAATGATAACACAAGGAAACATTGCTTGATGATGAAAGACGTGGGTGTCGCTCATGATAATGCTATCACAACTTCAAACCGACGCGGCATTCGCGAAGGACAGTCCAAGGACGGGAGCGCCCTGCATAGGAAGACAGCAGGTGAGACTTTGCCTAACCCCTCAAATCATCCTCAAGCAAAAAAAAAGAAAAAAGGCCTGACTCACTTGGACCACGAGGCTCACGTGAAGCAAGGAGACGCCATGTCAGCGCTTAAGTCCGCACACTGGCCAATTACGGGCACCAGAACTGGAAGATCCCTCACCTGGTCGGACCTCCTTTTACAGACAGAACTGAGGCCCCATCAGGAGATGTGAGCTGCCCAGGGTCCTAGCATTCTATAACAATCAAACTGTGACCGGAATACATGTCTCCTGAGTGATTGACAGCTACCCCTCCCCCTTACTCTCTGGGGTCTAGATAAACTTCTCTCCGTCCTTCTATTGTCAAAACGTACTCATCACGTGCTCCAGCCATATCCATCCCACCTGCTCTTCGCTCTCACGTGGTCCCCGTGGGAGATCAACAAGGATATTGGTTGAAAACAACCACAGCTGAAGATGTTCTCTTCACCTCCTGGAGAGCCTCATTTAGCCTAATGCTGGCGTTTTACATCCATAGCCACCTCCCCCGAGAGGCGCTTGCAGCCTCCTTTCTCTGCCTAATGCTTCCTGGGGCCACATGTGGGAGACAGGATGAGCGCCTCTCTGCTTCAGTCCGACAGGTCCAGAGAGACTGCAGCCTGGACCCCGGGCCTGCAGACATTTCTGCCGTGAGCGGGAGGGATCTTGGTGACTGACCCCTGCCCGGCCTGCCCCTCAGGACCTGCTGGTACCAACCCTCTGTCTCTTTACAAGGACTGTGGTTGCTAAGATTCCAGAAGCCTTAAGGATTCAACGTGGCAACCAAAGGAAAAAGAGAAAAGGGGATGAGAATGAATATGTACTTCATGCCAACTGCATGTTTGGGAAGGTTCTAGAATACACACAAGGACACAGCGGCTTAAAAAGGTGTAACTACTTGCCAAAGATCACATGGTCAGAGCTGGTGTTCAGAACAAGGTAGGTCTGACCTCAAAGTCATGTCCAAGGATAAAGACTCGGCCTCCTTTTTCAGGTCGGTGCTTTGAGCTAAGAGGGAGATCAAGGTGGACAACAGAGATAAAAACCCGTTTGGGGCAAAGTGTAACTAGGACCCCACCCTTTCACATGAACTGATAGGTTATTTAAATAAAGGTCAATAGAAATTTTAGCTTTTCTTTTTTTCTAAAAAAGCCTCTCCCTAAAAAGTACAAATTTTTTGTTGCTCAAAAAATTTAAAGCATTATATTTTTTTATTTCAGCATGGAAACTCCTTGATAACCTAAGGTGAGAAGCTGAGAACAAGGTTTGTACTGGAGGATGCAGGCTTCCTATCTAAGAGGATTGGAAAAAGCAGCAGAGTGAGCAGGTCCGCAGGCTGAGAGATCTGGGATGAAATCGCCCCCTTCTACTAGCTGGTTTGTTTTGGCAAAATCATTCTTTTTGAGCTTCCGTTCGATTGTCTTAACCACCTTCTAGGATTTTTGTGAAAATACTAAATCGTGTATTCTCTCACTTTTTCTTTTTTTTTTTTTTTTTGGCTGCACAGCACATGGGATCTTAGCTCCCCAACCAGGGATTAGAACCCACCCCACCTGCCTTGGAAGTGCAGTCTTAACCACTGGACTACCAGAGAAGTCCCCTAACTCGTGTATTTTAAATGCCTATAACAGTCTTTTGTAAATAGTAGGCACTCAAGAGACAGCTATTATTACTCATCACATTATATTGTAATTATTCTTATAGCAAAATGTATCAATACTAATAAGGAGAAGAGTTAAAAGAGGTCAGATGAGAACAATAAAAATAGTGGGAAGCACAATGAAAAAGGTTAGCGAGGCCTCCATGATAACAGAAACCCTTTAAAGAGAAATGAGTTCGTTCTGTTTTCCGTTCATCACAGCCCCCATGGGAGGCTATGGCCTGAGGCTCGGCCCCTGGTCTGAGCTTTCTGCAGGGGACTCCGGGTTTCACCTCAGTCCGTGTCTGCACAAATGGCCTAATTATATGTAACCACCAGCGAATGGGAGCAGCTCTCAAGTTTTCATCATTTGCAGATAAATATCAAGAGGTAATCATTTTCCCCTGAAGGCTCCCTTCCTCTGTGAGCTGGGTTTTGGTTGTGGGACCTCATTTACTCAGCTGTGAGGTAGTTTAGCTTCGTTCAAACCACGTTTGCTTCTGCTGGTCTGTCATGCAAGAAGTCAGAGGGTGAAATCCCCAGCCACAAGGCTTCGTCCCCAGGAGCGGGCCCGGGGCTGGTCCCGCGATGTGGAGTCCTGCCTGTACCGGGCAGCTGGGCCAGGCAAATGGGGCAGAAAAGCAGAAAGCTTCGCTGCATGCCAGGAAGCCGTGAATTCTCTCATGACAGGATAATGAAGGAGGCTGGGAGAGCTTGACGGTCAGGGGGGATATGTCTGCCCCTAGTATATAGCAAGGAATTTTTTTTTTTTAATGTAGGACCTTGTTGTTCATCTGTTTTATATATAGTAGTGTGTATCTGCTAATACTAAACTCCTAATTTATCCGTCCCCCGTCCCCTTTCCCTTTTGCTAACCATAAGTTTGTTTTCTGTCTGTGAGTCTGTTTCTGTTTTGTAAGTAAGTTCATTTGTATCATATTTGAGATTCCACATACAAGTTATATCATACATTTGTCTTTCTCTGTCTGACTTAACTTCACTTAGTATGATAATCTCTAGGTCCATCCATGTTGCTGCAGCAAGGAAATATTGATGTAGCGTGTTCATTCATATGTATTCATCACACATACACCTTAGCAGAAAATTTTTTACATATTGGTGACATGGCTTATTGAGAAAGAGAATTAATTACTTTGCTCGTCATGTAAGATGCCTCTTCTAGTTGGGTCTAGTCTTGGGGCTGATCAGGGCAAGTTTATTAGGTGCCAAGGACCTACTATCAAGGGCCAAGAGATGGGCTGCCCAGTTCCCTTTCCAACACCGAGCACGGGTGATGGGAGGAGAGAAGGGTTTCTCCGTGAATAGAATAGACCCAGGGGAGGGGTTCTGGCTCCTCTATGTGACCCCTTGTGTTGCTGAATCTCAGAAAACTAGAAGAGAATGTTCAGATGCAGTGTATTAAAAAGTTGAAATCTATCCTCACAGTGTAACTCTGGAGGCTTCTCAATTGCTCCATCCAGGCAACACTGCCCACTGCCTCGTGGCCCTTTCTTTTCACGGCCAAAGGCAGCAAGATGGCAGGCTTTTGAAACTAAGTGGAACTAACTCAAGAGCATGCCCTCTGCAGGTCTGCTCAGATTACCTAAACCAGAGAAATTCCCATAACCTCTGAAGGTTCTTGAACCTTTGGGCATGGCGTTAGGGCAAATCAGCTACATGTAAGAGACATGAAATTAAAAATACGCACATATTCCAAGTAAGAAATTTATTTGATCAAATGACAATATGTGAAGATATTTTAAACTGTAAGGCTCCATTCAGTCGAAATGTAAATTTATTATAAAGTAAAATGGTATCAGTGTAAATGGCACCTAAAAGCAGAAAGAATGCAATCCCTATAAATAATGTGTCTGTAAAACCCATTCACAAAATCCTTGTGTACTTTAAAACTAGATTGCAAGTATATCGGTAAAATCTGTGAATAGTACTTAAAGTGGGTTTCTTAAATTTCCCTTACAATATGTTGTTACATACAAGGTACTTGGGGTCCTGTGATGATCAGAGCATGGCTACCATGAGTGAGAAGATGTGTCCCGAGTGCATGGCAACCTCGAGTTCCCTGCACAGTGTCCTAACCCTTCACATCCTTGGGAATTTGAATTGAGTGGGTGGGAATTTCTAATCACTCTAGTTGGGGATAATTAGAAAAAGAGGTTGGGAAACCAGGGTTGGAAAGAGGGAAGGGAGGGGAAACGGGGTCAACGGTTTCTGCAGAGCAACTTTAGAAATGACCAAGAAGGGCTTCCCTGGTGGCGCAGTGGTTGGGAGTCCGCCTGCCGATTCAGGGGACACGGGTTGGTGCCCCGGTCCAGGAAGATCCCACACGCCGCGGAGCGGCTGGGCCCGTGACCCGTGGCCGCTGAGCCTGCACGTCCGGAGCCTGTGCTCCGCAACGGGAGAGGCCACAGCAGTGAGAGGCCCGCGTATCGCAAAAAAAAAAAAAAAAGAAGAAATGACCAAGAAAATGGATTTTAAAAATAATAATAACAGTGAATCCTTGGAGCTGTACCTCAGGGTCTGCACCAAGCCCCAAGGGTTGGGACTGACCAGCCTTCCCAAGTGCTCGGTCAGGAGCCACCATGCACTAGCATGAAATCTTCACTGGCAGGCAAGGTCATCACCTGGGTACACTGGAGACAGGGCAGAGTATGTAGGTTACACAACGTTTCCTAAATATTTTTTCCAGCATCCAAGTGACTCTGCCTTTGGGGCCATGATAGGGCCTGGGAGGCAGGAATCAGCAGCTCCAAGTTACAGAATCAGAAAAACTTCAGGCATATGGAAGGAGAACCAGACACGAAGAAGGTGGCGTCTCCCAGTGGGCACAGCATTAAAGTGAAATGGACCATAGGGAGAAACGGAAAAGATCCCAGGAAGCTAAGTGAAAAATAATTATGTAGCACCCATTATTACTAATTTAAGATCTAGAAACATCATAGGGTTTGTGCTATTAATTTATAAATATAATATTTATGAGGGCTTGCAAAATATCATAACTGACATACATTCTGGTATAAACGTTACAGTCCAGCTTCATACAACGGACTTGATGTTACATTTAAACGTAGTAGATTTGGGGTAATATACAGAATAATTTTTACAGACCATTTTCTGGACCTTGGTCACACAGCTAAGTGAAGGCCAAAGAACACAGGAAGCATCTCATTGGTGGCTTTGGCAGCAAACATGTTTTTTATCTATGCGTTACATAGAGATACACTTGTTCATTTGTATACATAAATTTATAAAAATTATTCATAGGTGATCTTTTATGTTTTCTTATCTGCTTCTTTGCTATCAAGTCTAGTGGGAAGACTACTCAATGTCTTCAGCTCCTTTTCTCTGAGACTAACTGTTGTCCTTAGAGGGATGTATTTAAAAATAGTTTCGTGTTTCCCATTCAAGCTAAATGGCTCTTTGAAGATTCCTAATCTTTTTTTTTTTTTTTTTTTTTTTTG
>NW_021703771.1:35464327-35673850 GCF_005190385.1 Monodon monoceros
CCGGGGCACGAACCCATGTCCCCTGCATCGGCAGGCGGACTCTCAACCACTGCGCCACCAGGGAAGCCCAAGATTCCTAATCTTGAAATTACAATCTTCCTTATCAATGGCACTGATGTGCACACATGTTTTAATAAAACCAGTAAATGACTTCATACCACCTAATTTTAGCAGTGCGCTTTTAAACATGTTTGTTCCCAGCACTATAGAAAATAACCTCCAAACACATCCAGGCTGATCATTAGAGATAACACCCTCTGTTGTCTGCGGTTGACAAAGTGAGACAAACCTGAAGATGGGTCAGAACCTCAAGGTTCTGGGGATTCACAGAACATTAAAAACATGGCTTTAGCAGCATCTAAAATTACTTTCTACTCAGAGAAGGATGTAATATCTAATTACTCCATAGAGTGATTTTGTAAATTAGGTCTTATGCATGTGTAAACTCAATGGCCTACATAGCTTCACTCCAATAGTTAAAGGAAAGCAGTATTAACACCATTACCTTATATACTTGATTCGGGCATTGAAAGAAAGAGTTCAACCTATTATATCTTTATAGTCTTAAAGCCAAGGCGAAGTCATTCACCTGTGTTTCATTTCCCCAAATAAGTTTCTAATTTAGCAAGGAGAAGGGACCACTATAGTGGGAAAGTGAAGTCAGCCTTTCTACCGGGAGGCTAATAAGCCAGGATTTGATGAGTATGTTAGGAGCTGGACACCCAGTCTGTGGAAGGTTTCTCAGTGAGTGACCAAGCATGTAAATTTGACTCAAGCGAAATTACTAAAATAACTGGCTTTAAAAAATGAGTTTAGGAAAATGAGGTGACCCTGGAGTAGCTTATTTTTATGTCTCCTCTCACAGAAATCACCTCTTGGCAAAAGATGCTTTTGGCTCAGCTCACCTGAAAATGATTTCACTGGGAACTTTTCTTAGCTGTTTAACATAATGGGACTGACTCAGAGTTGGTTCCAGTGGATGACACAAAATAAAGGTAGTGGGGCATGATGGAGCACAGCCCATCAGGGGGCTTCCGCCAACTAGGTGGCCTGGTGGAGGGCCACAGTCACACTGACCCGCTGGATGATTTAAGCAGACTTCGAATTTCCCAAACACCAGCATGTCTGGAATGCAGGCCCTCACAGCACTATCTAGGCCGGGCGATCATGGCAGAGCTTGTGGTGGACCGTCTGCCCGCACACAGCTGTGTCCTTGTTTGCATCTCTGGCACCTGGTCCCTGGCACACACAGTAAGGAGACATCTATGGACCTGGAGGAACCATCTGCATGTCAGCATAGCAGCTGAAGAGTGCGGCGGCTCCGTCAGCCTCGTCATTCTGCGACACTTGTTTGGCCACTTGACTCTCCGGTCCTCCCACCCCAAGGAACGTGCTTCCCACAGCAGAGTGTGGGGCAAGCTGGGCTGGTTTAGCCAAAGGCCGACCCCAGGCTCAGAACCGCTTCCACTGTTAACGTTTCCAGCTTTAGGGCTCAGCCCAACTTCCAAACAGTATAATATAAGGGTAGTGTGAGCAAAGTCTGACGAGCTTTGTTCATTATCAAGCTATCCACACAATGCCCACAAAAGGAAAGCAGTCTAGTAGAATGACGTGTCTGGCCTGAGAGAAAAATATACATGAATCGTATCACACCTTTCTTTAAAATTTTCCGGCCAAAAAATCAACTGAGCGAAGCCTGAGATTCCCTGCTTTTTAATGTTACCTCAGCCTCAATTTCGAACTTACATTGTTTGTTAAAACTATCAAACGGACAGCCCCATTGCCACGGCAGAGAAAAAACTGTCTCTGACGAAAAGGAACAGCTCGGAAAGATAAGTGAAGGCATTTGCAATGACAAAGCGCTAAGATTTTTTTAAGTTAAATGATAACATATCTAGAAAACACTGTGAAAATATATCTCTCAAAAATAGCACTCGGTTTAGTCAGAAGGCTCAGTGGAACAGAAAGCTGACCAGTAAAAAGAGAAGATAACCTTCCCATGTTTTGAATCTCCCTCCCTTTCCTGCCCTCAGACTCTCCCAGGCTGGGAGTATCAATATTAAAGCAGAACAATTGAAAAGCTGTGAAAAAGTGCTGGTATTTTTCAGGATCTCTTCCAGACAGTTTCCCTCTTGGTAACGTGAATCCTCTCTTGGGATCAAGGCCAGCGACGAACTTGAAGCGTATTCGAGGACACGGGTTCAAAGACCTCGTCATCGTTTTCCGCCCCTTCCTCTATTGGGTTCATCTTCGCAGAGGCTCGCTGGTGTAGGGGTGACACATCTGTCAGAGACACAGAAAGAAGAACCACTTAACGGACAGCCTTCCCTGATGCTGGCCTGATCAATGGCAAACTCCAACTGGAAGATAAAACTCTCTGGGCATCTATAGCTGGCACCAGGAATGCAGTTTCCGTAAATACTGTATTTTTTTAACTTAATTTTTATTTTATATTGGAATACAGTTGATTTACAATGTTGTGTTAGTCTCAGGTGTACAGCAAAGTGACTCAGTTATACATATATGTATATCCACTCTTTTTCAGATTCTTTTCCCAGAGAGGTTATTACAGAATATTGAGTAGCGTTCCCTGTGCTCTACAGGAGGACCTTGTTGATTATCTGTTTTATATATAGCAGTGTGTATGTTAATCCCAAACTCCTAATTTATCCCTCCCTCCCCCACACCTTTCCCCTCTGGTAACCATAAGTTTGTTTTCAAAGTCTGTGAGTCTGTTTCTGTTTTGTAAATAAGTTCGTTTGCATTAGTTTTTTAGATTCCACACATGTGATATCACACGATATTTGTGCTTCTCTGGCTTACTTCACTTAGTATGATAATCTCTAGGTCCCTCCATGTTCCTGCAAATGGCATTATTTCATTTTTGTGGCTGATATTCCATTGTATATATGTATCACATCTTCTTTATTCATTCCTCTGTCGATTGACATTTAGGTTGCTTCCATGTCTTGGCTACTGTAAATACTGCTGCAGTGAACATTGGGGTGAATATACCTTTTTGAACTATGGTTTTCTCTGGATATATGCCCAGGAGTGGGATTGCAGAATCATATGGTAGCTCTATTTTTAGTTTAAGGAACCTCCATACTGTTTTCCGTACTGGCTGCAACAATTTACGTTCCCACCAACAGTGTAGGAGGGTTCCCTTTTCTCCACACCCTCTCCAGTATTTATTTGTAAACTTTTTGATGATGGCTATTCTGACTGGTGTGAGATGATACCTCCTAGTTTTGATTTGTATTTCCGTAATAATTAGCAACATTGAGCATCTTGTCATATGGCTTTTGGCCATCTGTATATCTTCTTTGGAGAAGTGTCTATGTAAATCTTCTGCCCATTTTTTTTTTGCGGTACGCGGGCCTGTCACTGTTGTGGCCTCTCCCGTTGCAGAGCACAGGCTCCGGACGCGCAGGCTCAGCGGCCATGGCTCACGGACGCAGCCGCTCCGCGGCATGTGGGATCTTCCCGGACCGGGGCACGAACCCACGTCCCCTGCATCACCAGGTGGACTGTCAACCACTGCACCACCAGGGAAGCCCTGCCCATTTTTTGATTGGATTTTTTTTTTTTTTTTTATTGAGCTGCATGAGCTGTTTGTATATTTTGGAGATTAATCCCTTGTTGGTTGCACCATTTGCAAATATTTTCTCCCATTCTGTAGGTTGTCTTTTGGGTTTTTTATGGTTTCCTTTGCTGTGCAAAAGCTTTTAAATTTAATTAGGTCCCATTTGTTTATTTTTGTTATTATTTCTATTACTCTAGGTGACTGATCCAAAAATATATTGCTGTGATTTATGTCAAAGTGTGTCCTACCCATGTTCTCCTCTAGGAGTTTTATAGTATCTGGTCTTACATTTAGGTCTTTAATCCATTTTGAGTTTATTTTTGTGCATGGTGTTAGAGAAGGTTCGAATTCCATTCTTTTACATGTAGCTGTCCAGTTTTCCCAGCACCAGTTATTGAAGAGACTGTCTTTTCTCCATTGTATAGTCTTGCCTCCTTTGTCATAGATTAGTTGACCATAGGTGCATGGTTTATTGCTGGGATTTCTATCCTGTTCCATTGATCTATATTTCTGTTTTTGTGCCACTACCATACTGTTCTGATTACCATAGCTTTGTAATAGTATAGTCTGAAGTCAGGGAGCCTGATTCCTCCAGCTCCATTTTTCTTTTTCAAGATTACTTTGGCTATTTGAGGTCTTTTGTGTTTCCATACAAATTTTAAAATATTTTGTTCTAGTTCTGTGAAAAATGCCATTGGTACTTTGATAGAGATTGCATTGAATCTGTAGATTGCCTTGGGGAGAATAGTCATTTAACCATATTGATTCTTCCAGTCCAAGAACACGGTGTATCTTTCCATCTGTTTGTGTCATCTTTGATTTCTTTCATCAGTGTCTTATAGTTTTCAAAGTACAGGTCTTTTGCCTCCTTAGGTAAGTTTATTCCTAGGTATTTCATTCTTTTTGATGCAATGGTATATGGGAGTTTTCTTTCTTTTTAAAAAAAATAAATTTATTTATTTTATTTATTATTTTTGGCTGTGTTGGGTCTTCGTTGCTGCATGCGGGATTTCTGTAATTGCGGCAAGCGGGGGCTACTCTTTGTTGTAGTGTGCAGGCTTCTCATTGCAGTGGCTTCTCTTTTTGCGGAGCACGGGCTCTAGGAGCGTGGGCTTCAGTAGATGTGACTCGTGGGCTTCAGTAGTTGTGACTCACGGGCTATAGAGCACAGGCTCAGTAGTTGTGGCACACGGGCTTAGTTGCTCCGCGGCATGTGGGATCTTCCCGGACCAGGGCTCAAACCCATATCCCCTGCATTGGCAGGCGGATTCTTAACCACTGTGCCACCAGGGAAACCCCATGGGAGTTTTCTTAATTTCTCTTTCTGATCTTTCTTTGTTAGTGTATAGACATGCAACAGATTTCTGTGTATTAGTTTTGTTGTTTTTAAAACATTTTTTAAATATTTTCTTTATTTATTTTTTGGCTGCATTGGGTCTTCATTGCTGTGTGTGGGCTTTCTTTAGTTGTTGCGAGGAGGGGCTGCTCTTCATTGTGGTGCATGGGCTTCTCATTGCAGTGGCTTCCCTTGCTGTGGAGCACGGGCTCTAGGTGTGCGGGCTTCAGTAGTTGTAGCATGCAGGCTCAATAGTTGTGGCTTGTGGGCTCTAGAGCGTAGGCTCAGTAGTTGTGGCGCATGGGCTTAGTTGCTCCATGGCATGTGGGATCTTCCCGGATCAGGGATCGAACCTGAGTCCCCTGCATTGGCAGGCGGATTCTTAAGCACTGCGCCACCAGGGAAGTCCCTCTGTATATTAATTTCGTATCCTGCAACTTTACCGAATTCATTGATGAGCTCTAGTAGTTTTCTGGTAGCATCTTTAGGATTTTCTATGTATGGTATCATGTCATCTGCAAACGGTGACAGTTTTACTTCTTTTTTTCCAATTTGGATCCCTTTTATTTCTTTTTCTTCTCTGATTGCTGTGCATGCCAAATCATTTTGGATAAGACCAAATATCAAGGGCCTTTTGGCATGGACCAAATGTCTCCATGGACATTCTGGACAGGACCAAATACGACCAAATATCAAGGACCTTGGTGTGGACGAAATGTCTTATGGACCAAATGCAAGGCATGAAAGTCAAGAAGCCTTTCGTAGTCCGTGAGAACAGATGTGGAGGGGATGCCACTGCAGATGCCTGGATGGTATGAGCTTCTCAAACATATGCAGCTCCCAGTGGGTTGCCCCAAGGCCTGCTTAGAACTCAGAACGCACACTCCTACAGTAACATCATATGTGGTGATTCGAGTCCCTTGAAGGCTGGTTTAAGTCCTAATTTCCCTAAAGAATGGTTCTACTCCAAAATTATAGAACCTAACACCATCTGGATCACCACCTAAAAGAACATTTCTTTTTTTTTCTTTTTTTTGCAGTGCATGGGCCTCTCACTGCTGTGGCCTCTCCCGCTGCGGAGCACAGGCTCCGGACGTGCAGGCACAGTGGCCATGGCTCACGGGCCCAGCCGCTCCGCGGCATGTGGGATCTTCCCAGACCGGGGCACGAACCCGTGTCCCCCGCATCGGCAGGCGGACTCTCAACCACTGCGCCACCAGGGAAGCCCTAAAAGAACATTTCTTGCCACCACCTGTCCAGCCACTACCTGGACTGACGGGGGAGAGGGAGAGAGAGAAGGTGGTGAGAAGGAGAATCCAGGCATGCAGGAGGGAAGAGCCGGGTGGAGGAAATAAATCCCAAATGGCAGCGGATAAGAAACCAAACAATAACTCACGCGTTCTGTCCATCCCTCATTCGTTCATGCATTCACCAAATGCTAATTGAGCATCTACTGTAATGCACACCATGCTTGATGCAGAAAAAAACATTATCTAACAGTAAGAGTAAAAGGTATTATAAATGGGTACATGGGCTTCTCAAGGTGCCTAATATTACAGCAAACTCTCTTCCATACTGTTCCCACGTTCCATGTCAGGCTCCACTTTGTCATGGTCTCCCTTGGCCCTACCCATGCCTGTGCCGGATTCTTGCTCTGCCCTCCAGCAGGGCGGGGTCAGTTAGCAATCAATCAACCAGCAAACGCTGAACTCAGGCTGGGGGTGAGGTTGATGATGGAGGAACAGTGGGTGAAATCTGACTCTTCAAATACTTGCTGTACAGCAAAGGACAGTAGCAGGATTCTATGAAGACACAAAGCAGAAAGCCTACAAGAAATTTATCAAGATCAGCTGTTAACCCCTGGCCAGAATCAGCTGCAGACCAGAGGGTGCAGCAACCCTGAGAGCGTTCAGCGAGGAGGAGGGGTGGGGGCCGGCCGTGTGCTCCACGCACGGATTGGAGTGTGGGAGGCAGTGAATGGTGGTCAGGACCAGAGGCTCAAGGAAACACTTCCAGGGTTCAGATCCTTGCTGTGCCGCTTCCTGGCTGTGCGACCTGTCCTCCATTACTAAACCTCTCTAAGCCTGTTTCTCTGTGGAAAGGAGATGTTCACAGGACCTGCCTCATGGGGTTGTTGGGAGGGTTAAACAAAATAATGGAATGTGCTTGGCACGGTGCTGGGCACATAGGAAATGTCACTGTCATTTTTTTCAAGATATATATATTTTTCATTTCACCTTTATTCATTTGGATGAAAAGTATACTACATTGCTTACTTAACTGATAGAATTTTGAGATCAGGATAAAGATACCTGGGAAATGGACTTTTGGGGGCCTGATATGTACACATCTTGGGGGGAGGCTCTGTGTGTTCCTTCCATGGACAGCTTCGGAATCAACGTGGCCATTGTTAGGAGAGAACATTAATATCGTATTTAGCAAGAAATGATGTTCGTTTACATATAAATTATTTTAACTTAAGAAGTCTCTTTGGCATATATGACATTTATCACTGTTTTCCAGTTAAAGATTCACATAACATCATTACATAAACATTAAAAAAACTTTTTGTTAATTTTATCGAAGTACAGTTGAGGTACAGTATTATGTAAGTTACAGGTGTACATTATAGCGATTCACAATTTTTAAAGTTTATATTCCACTTAGTTATTACAAAATGTTAGCTATATTCCTGTGCTGTACAATATATACTTGTAGCTTATTTATACAGTTTGTGCCTCTTGACCCCCTATCCCTATCTTGTTCCTCTCCCTTCCCTCTCCCCATTGGTAACGACTAGTTCTCTATAAGTCTGTTTTTTTTTTTGTTATATTCACTAGTTTGTCGTATTTTTTAGATTCCACACATAAGTGATCTCACGCAGTATTTGTCTTTATCTGACTTATTTCACACAGCATAATACCTTCCAAGTCCACCCATGTTGTTGCAAATGGCAACATTTCATTCTTTTTTATGGTTGAGGTTTTTTTGGGGGGTGGGAGGAAGCAATAAGTTACATACAATAACTGTCATTTAATTATTAACTCTACAGTCATTGCCACACATCTGGGGAGATGCCCTGATCCACAGCCACGTCTTCCAACATGAAAAGATCATAATTACGCAGGGCTGGACTTCAGCAGAGCTAGTGTGTTTGTTGTATATACATGGCAATTGTTCACTTTCCAACATTTACAGTCAATTAAAGTACTGAGTTTCCAGAGAGACAACTACTGATGTAAACGGTAGAAAATCACCCTCGATTAAAATAGTCCAAGAACACAATTCTGCCTCTGAGCACAGCAGGGGAGAATCTCTCAGACACGTTCTTTGTATCCCTTTTTACACAGGTGACAGCAGACACACCAAACATAACCTCAGATTCGCACGTCTACTCAAATGGCAACGTGACCTATCTGTGAGACCTTGGGCAGTTTACTTCACCTCTCTGTGCCTCAATTTCTCTATCTGTAAAATAGAAATCATAATAATACCATCTACTCCACATGGTGGTTAAGAGGATTACATGACTCGACACTTGTTAAGTTCTTACATCTGTGCCTAGGATGTTATAATCCCTTTGTAAATGTAAGTCAGTAAAACGAGTTAATAATAAGGCCTTAGGAGAGCAATGGCCTAAATCATTAGGAAACTTGTTAAAATTCATCGTCACTCATAGGAACAGCACATAAAGGAAATGGGGCTTGTGCTCAAATAGGGGTTTGTGTTTCTCAATCTAAGAGTGCAGCAAAATTGTTTTTTGGTTTTTTTTTTAAGAAAAAACAATAGCCATGGCTTCCATCATATTTCTAGCCTCAAGTTATGATTGGGTCTCATGAAATATTAACTTAGGCTGAGTATTTGCAGACAGATAAAACCCTCAGAACAAGCAAGATGGCACGTCTAAGAGCATTATGCCCAATCCGTTACGTAGAGCATTCAGACCTAAGTGTACGACACACATAACACAAACACGCCCAACGCATTTGGGCTGGGGAAGTGGGGGAAATTGGTTTGTAGTTTTTAAGCCCATCTATCAAACCAGGGGTGACGTTCTGTGGTAATGTGAGGGTGCTGTCTACATCGGGGCCAAAATGTAATCTGCCCCCTTAACTAACCTCACCCATCACTGCCTTTTTCCATTGAGAGAGAATGGAGAGAGGACCCAATCCCACTGGAAATGACCTAGAGAAACTTTGTGAGAACTTTCAGCTTCTCTGTTGTTGACTGAAAAAAGAATGCACACCCTAAACGTTGAGAATTATGTTTTATTTGGCGAACAAAACTGAGGACTTAAGGCCGGGACACAGCCTCTCAGATAGATCGCTCTGGGAGATGGCTCCAAAGAGGGAAGGGAGAAGCCAGGATACGTAGGAGTTTTCGCAACAAAGACCAGGGAGTCAGAGCATCAAAAGATTACTGTTAATTAAAGGAAACAAGACATCGCAAGTTAAGGAAGTTAGCGCTTTTCTGGGTATCGGAAGAGGCAGGAGTCTGGGCTCACTGAAATCTTTTCTTTGCTGTGCACCTCAGCTATCCGGGGCCAGGACCCTGTGCTTTCGCACCCTGAGTCCCCTCAGGGTGCACGGTCAGGGGGTGGTGGCGGTGGCAGACTGCTAGACGGCGGGCACCCTGTTTCTCTCCTGAGCTCCTTCAGGGCTCACCGTCAGGGTGGCTGTAACATCTTTTGTCTACTGATATAGCAGGCAACATTTTTTTTTCACTGATACTGTGAAAGAATTTATTCTGTCCCCACTCTATTTACCTGGGAAAGGAAGAGCTGTAGTGCTTATCATGTAACGGCAAAAGATAGTCAAGCAAGAGTCATCCACAGTCCTGGGCTGACATCCAGGGGCCTCCTTCCCTTCTGGTCCAAGCTCTAGCAAGCTCACTGCTCCCCAAATCCAGCCCATCCTTTTCCTTTTCTCCCCTTGCTTTTCTCTCCCTCCGACTGGTTTCTCCATTCTCCTCTCTACCCACCAAATTCCTATCCAGTCCTCAAGGTGCGGTTCAAGCCCCACCTCCTTCCTTTGTAATCTTTCCTAATTCCTTCTGTGGGGAGATTCTGTTCTCCACCGGACAACAAATACTTGCATCTCTCTCTTACTGGAGAACAAGCATTTTGAGGGCAGTCATCACTGCCCCTTCTCTCCTGCAGCCTCTCTGAAGCACCCACACATAGCCAGGTCCTTGATAATTACTGAGTACATGAGAAAAATCCCTCCTCCGAAACTCTGCACAGGGCCTTCAGAAAGCCGATCCTGAGGACTTGGGAATATCACATGGCCATCAGACTGGATCTCTGAGGGTCAGGTCCCTGCCCTGGCAGTGGGGTGCCACCCGAGTCCCTCAAGCGCATGCAGGTCTCGGGTTACGGTAAAACCTCGCTATGAAAGGTGACTGTTATCACTATATTCTTTATCACGTCCCCTGAGGGACATCACTTTCGTATCATTGATGATTCGACAGTGCTTATAGCACAGGCAGGAGTACTGTCCCCTCAAGTCAGCATCAGTGAAGTTTGTCAGTATCGTCACCTGCTACAAAGTTTCCATCCAACCAGCAAAGAGAATCCCCAAGTGACTACAAGGCTGAGAGGCTGGGTTAAATGTTGGGGAAATAAAAACGAATCAAATATAGTCTCTGCCCCTGTATCATTTTACGTCTCAGGAACTACACTGTACTTTCGGGAGCAATTCATTCTCACCGTATCCATGTCATTATTTCTAATTTATACTCAGAGGCTAAATAAAGCAAGGACAACCAGGACACCTGTGAAGGAAATAGAGACGGGGAGATGCTGTGGATAAACGCCTTTCCCACCGGGGCGGGACCCACTTGGAAACGTATTTGGCCAGGGTAAACCAGGAGGCCCCGACGGCCCAGCGAGACTGCCAGCCCTTGTGCTCTTTTCACACAGAGAAGAAGAGATGCCCTTTCAGCCTTTGTGGCTGCGTTAGGGCCCACCAGCCCCCCAACACCCCAGTTCCCAGCACAGTGCCTGTTGCTCTTTCTCCATCGGCAGATGTACTGGAAGGTGACAGGGACACCGTCTGACTTGTAGCCGCCGGAAGCCGCCAGAGCCAGCCGGCTGCCTGACCCCTCGACAGGAATCAGAGTCGCAGAGAGAGTCCACTCTCTGTCTCAACCTCAGGGAGTCTGGCTTCTGTACCACTAAGGGCCAAGTATGAGGTTCACCTGGCCCTACACAGGAGCTGGCCACCGTCATGGCCAGGAGAAAGGCAGACTTCCCAGAGAAGGAGCTCACTCACCCTGCTGAACACCCGCTGTTCTCCACCCTCCACAGGACACCTGCTGGTTCAAGTGGAAAGGCTCAGGTCATCACGGTGCTGCCAGAAATCATTTCTTTGTCCGCTAATAAATCCAAACCCAATTTGGAGTATGAACAACAACGAAAAAAAGAATTCTGCTTTAAGGGGACTGTCTTACATTTCACAAGTTGAACATTAGTAAATTCTTTCCACAAGTTTGCCCAGTTCTTCATTAATCTTATGCATTGATGCAGCCTCAGAACTTGGCCCAGAAGGCCCAATACCATCCCTAAGTAGGAGAGCGTGACGAGAGAACAGAGGAAGAAATTGAGCTTATCTTTAGCCAAATGCTTTTTCAAGTCACTTTTGCCCCTCGAGGACGTTACTGTGAGGTTCATGACCTCCGTATAATGCTTTACTTTTCATTTATCCCAAATTCTAGAGGGGCAAATCATTCCGTATCCACAAATTTTCCAGAAAACTGATTTTTATCCTTTTTCTATTAAAACCGCTTTCAGAGTTGGGAGACAGAAGTGGTTAACTATATCCTTTGGTGTTTATTATAATCAAGTAGAGATAATTAGCATTATTTTGGGCTATCAGCTATCAACACCTTCCAATTGGCACTGGCTGCCAATTAACACAGTTTATTCTAAAAGGATGTAAAACAAATGTCTTAGACTGAACTTCAGTCCAGACTTATCAGGTGTGAAATTGTTAAACGGTTCCATCGAGTTACTTTTGCTTGGGGCATGTTTCATATTATACCATGTGACAAAAACAAAAAACCCAAAAACCATCCCGCCAAGAAGACGTACGCATCCCTTCCACAGATAGCAAGGCCTGGAAAAGGCACAGCCAGCGGAGCAGAATTTACTCTGAGCTGTGTACCACGTTCGGTGTGTTCAGGTGGGAAAGAGAACAGGAACACCAGGCAGCCCCCCTGAGGGTAAGAGAAAAACTCAAAACTCAGAAACACGGGCTCTGAGCAAATGCAGAAGACAGACTTAGAGGTAAGAGCCCTGAACCAAACAGTGGACACCTCCACACACGCCAGACCACAGGGGTGACAACACTGGGGACACCCACGGGGGGCTTTGGATCTGGGAAAAGGGTCTCTTCTCAGCAGACCTGTTCAGGCAGTGGCTCGTGCTGGATCCTAGTTGAGAAGAAAAGGAGCTGGTGATTAAGACCCACTGTGCGTCCCTGAGGGTCATTGCCTGCAGTTGCAAACCAGCCAGGGGCCTCCACGGAGGATGGGCTCAGGCTGCCCTGCCAGGCCTTTTCCTGTCTTCCTAAAGTCCCGAGTTACAGAACCCCAGGAAGCCTTTTTCTACACAGACCACGGCGATCTTACATAAGAATCCATCGAAACTCTGCTATCCGCGTGGTAAAAAGTTAGGTAAGAGGCATTCCCTTTGATAGAGCCCTGTCCTTACTAAGCTTCTTTCTGTTTCAGGTGCTTGTGATTACATGAGGGCCTGAGGGCCTCTCCTCACAGAAAAAGGAAACAGACATATTTGTTGTTCTTAAATCCAGACTGAAGGTCACATGTGTTCCAGAGAATGAATAAGCGACCTCAAGTTTGATCTTCAAGTAAGTACAGGACCATGATATGAAGTTTGTCGAATGACTTCTCGCCCTGCTTCAGAAATACACTTTTTAACAAGGAGTGACACTTCTGTAAACTATCCGATATAATGTGGTAAGATTTTTCCCCCTTTTTTCTGTTAACTTTGATGACATTTACTTCATTCCTTTCAAAGTGTTCTTATTTTTATTATGTTGAACCATCTGGCCAACTGCTTTAGCAAGTAATTAAAAACCTTACAGGGGATTAGAATTTTAATTAGATTATACATTTTTTGATGAATGGGGATGGGGAAAAAATTTTTTTTAGGCTGGGAAATGTCATTTGTTTTTTGTTTTTTTTTTAACATCTTTATTGGAGTATAATTGCTTTACAATGGTGTGTTAGTTTCTGCTTTATAACAAAGTGAATCAGTTATACATATACATATGTTCCCATATGTCTTCCCTCTTGCGTCTCCCTCCCTCCCAAGCGGAAAAATTTAATGGCTTCTTTGCTAGAAAGGATTATCATCCCCTTTCCTGCCTTTACCTACTTACATCATAAAACTTTTTTAAATTAAAAAGAGGTTCTTTTCATTGAGGTCATAAGATTGTTTTAAATTGCAGAAACTGAATTTGGACTGAAGCTTTCTGAAGAAGGGTAGGTTTGGCCTTTGTACCTAATTTCCCTTGGAGGGACTCAGCACCAGCACTGAGGGACTCAAGCAAGGAAGTATACAGATTATCGCAATTACGGGGAGGAAGAGGAGGTTAGTGGCTCCTATGGGAGGTTCTCAGATCAGTTCCCGACTCCTGAGATGGGCGGTCGGGGCCCTGAGCTGCATGGCAACAGGTGTGAGTAGCCACGGAACAGCGAGAGTCCTGCAGCCCTTTTCTGCCCCAAAGAGAAAGATTTAGGGCTGCAGAGCTGGTGGATAAACTCCGGGGAACAGGGAAGGCGGTTCCGGGATGGCAGCTGTGCAACCGACCCAGAGAATCACCAGTCCGGGGTGAGGTACGAGGGTGGGAAGGTCTGTGAGGAAGGTCTGAGAAAAAGGGGACACGGAATTGATGGCCTGAGAGAGTGGGGATGTGAGACCAAAAAGGCAAGGATAAGGAAAAAGAGAGGCCACTGGAGATGCCCGTAAAAGCAGAAAGCAGTATGAAAAGGCATGGCTCAAAGGTGAAATAACTACTCAGAGTTTAAGGAGAAATGAAATGGATTCACCCGAAAGAAAAAGCAGCTTTAAGATACGGGGGATCTGGTGACTAAGACAGCCCTAAGAGCAAAGCGACAAAAAACTTCAGGGGAAAAAAAGGAGAGGCAAGGCATGAAGTAAACTGTAGTGTTATGTTTGTGTTTGACAAAAGCAGAATCCAGTTGAACTTATTAGAAACAGTCTTCTTTGAAGAGATCAGGAATCATGACACTGGAACCTAAAGAAAGGGGTAGTCATAGCCCACTATTGGGTTCTGAATAAACCATAATGTCAACACTATTTACTTGTTTTAAACTTTACAAAACAACCCACAGACAAAGCAAGGAAGACCTAACTGCAAAGAGAACAGACGTATTTAATACCTCTGAACCATAATTTTAAAATGGATAAGATGGTAATTTGCATAGTATGTGTATTTTACCACATTAAAAACAATTTGAAAACAAGAGAGGGAACAGAAATGTGTATGTTATCAACCTTGATTGTTTGAAAGTTAAAGAAGAGACAACAGTTTGAAGGTAGCAGGGGGAAAGAGTAAGTAAGGGTAGGGATGCTAATGGTAGGGGTGCTAATGTCCTCACCTTTAAACAATGTTTCAAAGAGAAAAAAGAAATGGAGGTTTAAGTGTACTATTTAATGTTACAAAGGTAAACAATAAAGGAATAAAAACTAGTAGTATGATACTGAGCAGAAGGGGGAAGAGAAGTTAAAAGTGAGCTAAGTTAGGTTAGAAGATAAAGGTTAAGATTATAAATCAAATAACAGCCCATTATTCATCATTTTGGACAAAAATTGTTCCAATGTGATTGCTCTTAGGGAGCAGTTAGGTTGGAGGGGGTCAGTTCTTTTCACTGAGATATTTTTTTTACTACTTGATATCTATGTGTGTATATTAACTTGATAATTAAGAAAATTTTTGTTTAAAAGACTAAAAATAGATAACCAGTAAAATCCTTTTACAGTCATTTTACAGATGAGAAAATGCTGGATGAGGATAGAGGCCATTTAAAGGGTTGGTGAGAGTGTGGGCCTTGGAGACGGCCCCCCAGCCAGGAGGGGCTGTGCTCCAAGGACCCAGAGGAGATGAATGTCATACTCCTCAACCTGAAACGGGGGAAACGTAACACTTACCTCACTGGGGGGTTGTGAAGATTAAATGAGAACATGTATGACAGTGGTCAGCATGTGTCAGTGGCTGCAGTAGGGGTTGAATATCCCCAAACAAGTTTACACTCACGTATGGTTATGCGTAAGGGCCAAAGCAAGGCAAGACCTTGTAACCCAGGGGTCCCCAAACCCCGGGCCCCGGACCAATATCAGTCTGCAGCCTGTTAGGTGCCGGGCCGCACATCGGGAGGTGAGTGGCAGGTGAGCGAGCAAAGCTTTATCTGCCACTCCCCATTGCTCCCCATCACTCGCATTACCACCTGAATCATCCCCCCACCCCGCCTGCATGCCCACCCCCGGGAAAATTGTCTTCCAGGAAACCGGTCCCTGGTGCCCAAAAGGTTGGGGACAGCTGTTGTAACCAATTCACCACTTCTTTGTTTCAGGGTTGGCCCAGTGGCCCTAACCAGGTTATTTAACCTCCCCCAGCTGCACTCTGCTCAACTACACAGTAGGAGCACTGCTTTTCACTAGCCCTCTTGGCAGGTCTGAGAACGGTTCACGGGCTCTTCCTCTGGGTACCTGCTGCCTGATCACATCCCTGTCTCTCTCTTTCCCTATAATTTTATGTAAAGCTTGTTGTTTATAAGCCTACCGTTGTTCACAGGGGGAACAAAATACAAATTGGGTTGAACAGACTATTTCATGAAACAAGAAGGTTGTATTGGCTTTTTGTATCTCTCCAGGTAAAAAAAAATAGATAAGAGAGGTGAGGGAAACTCATTACGTCAGATATGCTGCCTAGTCTTTACAGCCAAGAATACGAACCAGATGCAAACTAACTCAGCTTAGAGCAGACCTGTGCATCTAGGTCATATGAAATTAGTAGACTGTCCACAGCACCATCTTGACATTAATAAAAAAATACTTGTAAAGGTTTTTTGTCAGTAATAAATATCTCTATTCCATAGTCTAAGAAATCATAAATTTTAATTATAATTTCTGAAAAAATACATGGTTTAAACTAGCAAAATCTTTCAAAGATGAGTTCTGACTGGGTCACCTACACTGACTCAGGATTTTCCAAAAACAAACAAACCAAACAATAGGTTCATTTAACCCCAATTAACTAAAATAAAGTTCTCAACTTTCAAGGAAACATAGTATGTCCACCTGTTGCCATGACAATGCCTGTGCTCAGCACCACTTATCATGATGGAACTGCCAAGTACAGTCAATCTCTGTGTGTGTGTGTTTTATACATCACACGTAGGGAGCCAAACCTTGTAAGGACGGAAAGACAAGGAGATTACAAGGCACCCTGATGAGCACGTTGGTCCAGGAGCAGAAAGAAGAAAGCTTATATCCATCTGAGGGCATTAAATCCTTCTCACACGTCCTGGACATCCTATCTCACAATCACACTTCTAAACATGGAACTCAAGTAAATGAAGCAACAGGAAAGCGAAAAAGAGTTAAATTAATTGGATTATGTGCTAGTGAATGAACAGGAAAGTTTTTCTCAGACTATTTCATTATTTTACTTTCCTGCCTTTAAATGATCATTTGAAGTGGAATCCAGACCCTGGTAAAGAGTAGCGATCTCAGGGCTTCCTGGTGGCGCAGTGGTTGAGAGTCCGCCTGCCAATGCAGGGGACACGGGTTCGTGCCCCAGTCCGGGAAGATCCCACAGGCCGCGGAGCGGCTGGGCCCGTGAGCCATGGCCGCTGAGCCTGCGCGCCCGGAGCCTGTGCTCTGCAACGGGAGAGGCCACAGCAGTGAGAGGCCTGCGTACCGCAAAAAGAAAAAAAAAGTAGAGCCTTCACCAGAATCT
Organism: Monodon monoceros; assembly: GCF_005190385.1. Lineage (NCBI taxonomy): Eukaryota > Metazoa > Chordata > Mammalia > Artiodactyla > Monodontidae > Monodon > Monodon monoceros. Next base: position 35,481,255 of record NW_021703771.1, read on the forward strand.
ATGTGAGCCTCAAGAAATACAAGAAACATCTTAATCACAACCAGGGGAATGCAATCAGCCAAATTCCAGAATGCAGGGAATTCTACAGCCTCACTACTCAAGGCATAGTTCAGGGACCAGCCACATCAGTATCACGTGGGCACCTGTTAATAAACACATGGACTTCCAGGCCCCACCCCCATCTGCTGCACCAAAGCCTTTCATGAGATGTCCAAGTTACGCATATGCATAGATATGTTTAAGAATCTCTGCTCTATAGGAGAAACAAAAGAAAACAAAAAGCTGAAACACAGACAGAAAGAGATGGAAAGGGAAGGGGAGCCTAGAGATTCCGAGACTTTTCAGCTCACGGCTCTTAAAGCTCCTGTTTTGAGGTAGCACTTGCCACTTTCACTCATGTCCCCTGGACCAGAGAAGTCACTTGGCCGGAACCACCATGAATGGGTACATCCTGATATTCATTTAAAAAATAATTATGAGAAATATTGAAATGGATTTTAATATTTAAATCTACTTCTACGTTTGAGTTAATGACTAGAATGAATAATGTCAAAGTTTTTTGGTTAGGAAAATATATAAAATAAATTTAGTTTTTACAGAGCAGCATTGCTCATCGTTCTGTAAGTACATACGTGAGGCAATGTGAAAGCTAACCCAAAGCTAACTGACTGGAGAATATTATTGGATAATTTTAAATGTCCCTGCGTAGAACCTCCATACAACGATTAAGGCCAAAATTTTCTTTGAAATGGAAATTAACTGGTCTAAGAAAACGTATTTGTGGCACTGCTTGGTCCTAATGAAGGATTCGGGGGATGGTAGGTTTCTTGAAGGAAGTGGGATGGAGGGGGAAGAAGTGACCTTTGGCAAACACTACCTTCTCCCTAAGTGTAGTGGACTCGTCTACAAAGAGGTGAGTAATAGTGGCCGCTGTGCCCAGCTGGCAGAGTCATCAGGTTCAAATGCAAGAATGGGTGTGAAAGTGACCTGTAAATTATAAAGCACCGGTCAAACATTTCATGCATTTTTTTTCCTTTTATTTTTAAACCACAGAGGCAATATGGTCTAAAATCATGGACTGAGGAATCAGACAGGATATGTCTGTCTGCCAGCACCTCCCCCTGAGGATCTGGAACAGTGAGTACACATCTCATATTCCCAATTTCCTCTCGGTAAAGTGAAATGATACTCATCACGGTAGATTGTGTTATTGTCAACATGCCTGCTTTCCCTCCCTTCCTGTGTAGCCCCTGAAGGAGGATTAAAGAGCCACCCATTCACGGTGGTTCTGGCCAAGTGACTTCTCTGGTCCAGGGGACATGAGTGAAAGTGGCAAGTGCTACCTCAAAACAGGAGGTTTTTTTTTTTTTTTTTTTGCGGTACGCGGACCTCTCACTGTTGTGGCCGCTCCCGTTGCGGAGCACAGGCTCCGGACGCGCAGGCTCAGCGGCCATGGCTCACGGGCCCAGCCGCTCCGCGGCACGTGGGATCTTCCCGGACCGGGGCACAGACCCGTTTCCCCTGCATCGGCAGCGGACTCTCAACCACGGCGCCACCAGGGAAGCCCAAAACAGGAGTTTTAAGAGCCGTGGGGTGATTCTGCCACCACTGTCCTCCCTATGCCACAAGTGGCAGCTTACCCAAACAGCGGCTGCTCCGTTGGTGTTCAAGAGTGTGGAGGATAACGAGCTGGAGCAGCATCCAGCGTGCAGGTGAAGGAGAAAGAATTGCAGCCAGAGATTCGGGGAACCGTCTGTTGGCACTGCGTCATCTAGTGAAAGCTAAGATAACTCTCCTCTGTGTAGACTGCAGTGAAGATTAAATGTGATTATGTATAGAGAATACCTGAAAAAAATAACACCTGCTATTGTCAATAAATGTTTGTTCCCTTCTCTCCACTAGCATTCATGAAGCTGATGCTGTTGCTGAGAGCAGCTGCCCCAGCTGCCCCCATGTGCCCATCAAAAATCCAGACTAGTAAGAGCTTAGGCCCTTGTTTTAGGGACCTAACATTGACTGAGGCCTACTGCATGCTCAAAGTGTGCTAAATTTCGTTATTTCAGCCTAACAGTCCTGAGAGATTGGTTTTGTATTCTCTGTTTTACAAGGAATGTAATTTGTAATTTGGAAAAGTCGATGGCATATTGATGGATCTGGCAAGAGAAAAACGAAAACAGCCTTCAGTAGTTCCAGGATAAAATCTAAGTAAGAGAAACAAGAACTAACCAGTTTTTAATGAATCACGCGATAGGGTGAATTAAATAATTCATAATTAATATCAGTGTTGTGCTCAAATAATAATGTCTTTCATTAAACTGCAGGAGTGATGCCAAGAATGAAGACTGGTCAAAAGGAAGCAGGTATGGGGCTTCCCTGGTGGCGCAGTGGTTGGGGGTCCGCCTGCCGATGCAGGGGACACGGGTTCGTGCCCCGGTCCGGGAAGATCCCACGTGCCGCGGAGCGGCCGCGCCCGTGAGCCATGGCCGCTGAGCCTGCGCATCCGGAGCCTGTGCTCCGCAACGGGAGAGGCCACGACAGTGAGAGGCCCGCGTACCGCAAAAAAAAAAAGGAAGCAGGTATGAACATGGATTTGCTGTGCGGTTCACACACACACACACACACACACACACACACACACACACTCAAAAGTATGCACACATATGTGGCTCTATGCATTTGCATCAATATGTAAGATCTTATATAATAAACCTAAGGCTAAAATAATTAAATAAACAACATAAGCAAGTTGTACACATTTTCAGTACAGCAAAGTACAACTGGACAAGGGAACTGAGAAGTAAAGTTGCCCCCTCTGCCCCCAAGGGCTGCCTACTTCTTCACAGACACAGAAGCTTCAATTATCCATGTGGGGAATGGACTTTTGGATTAAACTCACGATTCACTATAAGGGAGAGGGAAGGAAACAGAGCAGGAGTTGTGACCAGATCCAGGCCTGTGCTGAGATATGACAGCTCATGTCAGATTAGAAAGGTCATACGGCTTACTCCAAGTGACACAGCTAAGAATTATTAGAGCAAGAACCCAGGTCTGTATGCACAACGTGTGTGATCCATCCACGGAACACCTGGAAATAAAGGTTTCTGAAGGCAAGTACAGTGCAAACATTAATCTTGAAAACATGTTCTAGTTCTGTTTAAACAACATACTCTAGAGAAGCTTTTTTTCTTTTTCTAAAATGTCCAAAAGATTTAGATAATACAAGAAAATATTACAGAAAAACAAAACTGATTTTAAGAAAACGAATGGCCATAGTATAAACTGCCCAGTCTCAGGGCTTCCTAAGCAAGACTGTGGGACTAAAAAAAAAAAGAAAAAAAAAAAAAACTACAAAAAAAGATATTCTACAGGAAAAATAATTCACATACAATATTTCACTGTAATTCCCTTTCTGCTGGCCTTTCTTAGAAATCACTGTACATGTAATTAGGATGGGTCCATTTGAAAATGCTTACCGACCATCAAACTGTTTCAACAAGGCAGATAACACATCTGACATCTAGTAGATTCAGAGTTTGGTCAACCTCAGCTGTACTTTCTAAAAGTTACTTTGGAATAAAATATAGCCGTTTCCACGTTCTCATTTGCGTTGTTCCTGAAATCTCTTTTAGGCCTACAATGCATTTCTATGCCTAGACTTTGCTTTGAAGCTTACATTGACATGGCCTTGTCAATTCCAGCCTCTCCTGACTATGCGATACTTAAAATCCTTAATCCGATTTATCTAAAGCATCCAAAGTTACAAGATCATTTACATAAACGCTTAGGGTTGTTAAATGCGTATCTGGATTTTCTTAAAAGTTACCTTGGATTAACATACAATTGTAAAGATTAATAATTTTTAGCTTATGCAGTGAGAGAATCTGTCTGCCTGTCTGCTCTTTCCCGTGAATTTGTTCCACAGTCTTATACTACCTTTCTTGGAATAATTCTTAAAATAATTTTAAGCATTAATGTTAAGCATTTAATCTTCAACATCTGTGCCATTAGTATTATTTAAAATGTTTTTAAACAATCTAAACTATAGTGGAATCTTGGAAAACTTGCCTCTTGGTGTGAATGAGGAGACTCACAGGGGTGTTGAGTGGCCTTCTTCATCTTTAGGAAAATTCCATTACCCACTCACCTGTTAACTTCTGGTGGTCACACTGAGATAACAGCTGGCAGTACAACCTCCAGCTGTTGCGTCCTACCATTTTAAACACGATGCTGGGCCTAGGGTTCCACTAAAATCATGAAAACAACAAGGCTTGGATACCCAGCAAACCGTATGGACTCGTTCATACTATTCTACTGAACCAGTGTTTGAGAAAAGCATATGGCAAAACAAGTGGACAGTTTCTGAAATGGAAATAAGCATTCTAGAGTTGGATTTTAACTGATGTGCAATCCAAAAAAAAAAAAAAGCTAGAAAAGTTTCGATTATTTTTATTGTTACCTTTAGGTTGCCAAACACTTGCTACTTGAAAAGTTACTTTTCTGATCAAAGTTGTCATTTGTTCTTTTCTAGCAATATCCATCAGAATCCCAGTGTGGGGATAACTTACGAAGAGAGGAAACACTGGAGGTGCCCCGAAGAAACTGGTGTAGGCCGTCTTCATCTTCACTGGAGCTGACTATACTGTTCCTCATTTCCAGCATGGACAGCTGTGTGCAAAGGCTGAGCTGGTGGTCCAACTTTTGGACTGTCTATAAAGCAAAGTTGTAAGATTTCTGAGTGCCATGAGACTTAGATCTCCTATTCCCTGTAAGTAACATTTACTTTTCCTTGAAATAGAAGACTATCCGGTACACAGTCAGTGCCCAATAAATGGTAGCTGTAATTTTTATTATAAGCTATTACTACAAATACATTAGGAAAAATGTAATATACTCAATAGCCTATTTATGAATCTGAAAAATAATAAGCACCAACCTAATCTGATAACCGCCTTCACCAAGATGACTCGAAGAGTGCACACACCCATACTCATAGTCCCTGGAGAACAGTACTTATCACGGAAACAAGGTTTGCCAGTTCTCTTCTGTAATCATTTTAATTTCCTTCTAAGCAAATGTGGGGAAGCGGAGATCAAACTGCAAATTGTTGGAGATCTAGACAGCTCTGAAATTGCTAACCGAATGGACGCAGGCTTCCATCCCATACCTCTCGTCACTTATGGGCGTTCTGGGAGGGTACCTGACCAGTAGAATGTGCAAGACTGGAAAACACAGGGTTAAAAAGCCAACCTCCCGCTTGCTGGGGCTGATCAGCATTTATCGGTCTGCAACCTCCCCCTGCCTCGCCTTCCATGGCCTATACCACTGACTGGTTCTTCCATTCATTTATCATCTTCCTTAGATTGCTTGAAAGACTCTTTATGAAGAGGTTAGCACCTCATCACCACAAATGGAGGTCCCTGACATTCACAGACACCTCACCAGGTCATGGAAAATATAATAATTGCATAATATTTCCTTGCGCTTGAGAAATGATTCCCTGAAGGGTCTCTAAATTACAAGCATCCCCACTTCACTTAACATGTGACTAATTAATGAAGATTCAGGAAAATATATATTGCATAAAAGGAGATATACCTAACTATACATATGTATTTAACAAAACAGACTCAGAAAAACACTTACTTTATCATTTAAGGTGGGATCATTCAATGAGTAGAGCTTATTTGTAATGTCTTTTCCTATAAGATACCTAAATATTTCATATAGGAAAGGCTCTGATTCCAGAAAGTAAGTTAATCTTTCTCTTGACCAGCATAAAAATCTACAGTTATCGTCTGCAATAATGGTGACCTGCCAAAGAAACAGAGAGAAAAATGTGTATGAATTATGATGTTAGTAACTTGGGGGGAGGGAAGAGTAGAATAATTTAGTGGATATTATCATAGCAATGCTTTGTCATATTAGTTAAAATAAGATCCATACACACTCGCTTCTATAACTAAGTATAACATGACATTTAAAACCAAGCAATCTGTAGACTAAGTGAAAGCAAAGTCTTCAAGTTTTGTTGTTCTGTTTTGTGAGGTCTGGTGATAGAAGAATGGCCACCGTGTCAATAGCACTGCTACAGAGTGTGCTAGACTGATGTCTCCATTGGATGTACAATTTATGGCTAAATATTTCTTTATATCCAGATAATTATACTAGAGAATGAGAAAGCAGACTCACGTGAATTGGTTTTAGGGCCCAGATGGTTACTGATAAATATGGCTAGTAAGGGTCCTTCTCTGGGTCCTTCTGTCATAGGTATTTCTTGAGTGTGACCTACCAAGGGTAGCCCACTGGGGACACACACAGAGATCCCCCAGTTAGCTCAGAACTGGGAAACCATACCTTTTCCTTAAGTGTTATTATATAGGAAAATGGGAAAGCATTGTAATTGCACTACACAGAATTTAAGTATTCCTTAAATACATCCTCTCTCCAGAGCAAGGGGCCACGCCCTCACTCCAAGTTCAGGGTCAGGACACCCTTCCTCCCATGCAGGTCAGCTTCACGTGGCACTCCTATCACTAAACTCAAGCTCATCCGTGGTCCACTCTCTCTCCTGAGCACCCTGAGGGCAGGGACTGTGCATCTTCATACTGAATGCCTGGCTTCCAACACTGAGTGGTGCTCAGTGCAGGTTTACTGATGAAGAAATTAACATATGAACACAAATACTGTTGAAGGCAAAAACCATTTTTACATCTTCAACATTAAACCCAATGCTTGTCCAAGTGGGAGGTTAATAAAGGTTTCTAAATTGACATGAAGTCATATCTGGGCTCAGAGCAAAGATTTCCAAAGGAGCTCTTTACCCTTTGTTAGTAAAAAAATTAAACATATTTCAGATGACAAGGAGGTATTTATGTCTACTAGGAGAGAAAACAGAAAACCCAGCTTCTCTCCTTATGTCAGTGGTTGAAATCTGACCTTTAGTAAATTAGAGGGTTTGGCTACAAAACGTGGGTCAGTGTTCCTAGAAAAATAAAGCTGCACTCATTTATTCTATTAAATAATATTAAATACATTAAACAATAAATCCCCCAAACCAAACACATTGGGATTTAAGAAATGCATCAGCAGCTCTATGGCTCCGTAAAACACTAAATTTCATTTATTCTTTCAACATACATTGTTAGGCTCGTACTTTATGCCAGACATGGTTCAAGGCACTGAGGTTACCACTGTGAACAAAAAAGCCAAGATCCTTGCCCTGTGATGCCTACATTCCAGTGGAGGAAGCCGATGATCAATAAAGAAATGTGACAATCTCAGGTGGCAGTAAGTGTTTTGACAAATACAGAACAGGGGAAAATGGTAGAGAATGAGTAAGAAATGACAGGTACACATAATGCCACTCACTTTAAGTATGTATTGTACTTTAACATTTAAGGTGCTTTTACATCTATCATGTAAGCAGGTCCTTAAAATTGCCTTTGAGGTAAGACGGATAAGATTCTTCCTCATTTTCCAGATGCCAAATGAGAAGCACCAGGGGGCTTCCTTGCTGGCGCAGAGGCTAAGAATCTGCCTGCTGATGCAGGGGACACGGGTTCGATCTCTGGTCCGGGAAGATCTCACATGCCGCGGAGCAACTAAGCCCGTGCGCCACAACTACTGAGCCTGCGCTCTAGAGCCCACAAGCCGCAACTACCAAGCCTGCGGGCCACAACTACTGAAGTCCGGGCGCCTAGAGCCTGTGCTCCGCAACAAGAGAAAGAAGCCACCGCAATGAGAAGCCCGCGCACTGCAACAAAGAGTAGCCCATGCTCGCCGCAACCAGAGAAAGCCCGCGTGTAGCAACGAAGACCCAACGCGGCCATAAATAAGTAAATAAATAAATTTATAAATTTATAAAAAAACAAATGAGAAGCACCACAAAACTTAGGCAGGTACACATGTTAATGAATGGTGGAGTGAGCACTGCTGACTTCTAGCCCAGGCATATTTTTCCACCAGGCCAAACCCTACCCAATGTGTCCTAGATTCAACAAGACAGTCACAGAGAAAGGCATTTGGTGAAGTGACCACAAGGCTGACTCACCATCAAGAATCCTGCATACAAAGAACAGCTGAACACGATGTCCTGAAGCCTACATTCTAGTGGAGGAAGCTGATAATAAGTAAAGACATGTGACCAAGGGGAAAAAAAAGATTTAAAGAAGTATAAGGTCAAGTATAAGGTCAAGAGCCATATAAGCCAGTCCTGAGGAGTTCCCAGAGACAGTAGGAAATGGGCACGCAAACAGAAGGCAACCGAGTAACATTCTAGAGGAGTAATTAGAGAAAGTGAGCACCAGGCACACACAGTGGCCCAGTCCGGCACCCAAGTGTTAAAGAAAGGGTTAGGAATGTTGAGGTCCCTTCATTTTGCGCAGATGTCATCCATGCCTTTGAAAGATACAGTTCATGAACAGTGGGGGAAGAAGTTAAAAGAGGAGTTGGAAATCAAGAAAAGAAGTCGTCATTGCACTTAGGTGATGTATATGCATTTAACTTTTCTTCAACCATTTTAATAACCTCAAGTTGCCCTGAGGCAATAATACTTTCAAAATGATACTATAATTTGCTTAGCCACCATTTCCTATATTTTTTAAAATGTCTTTTAAAAATTGAAGTATAGTAGGGCTTCCCTGGTGGCGCAGTGGTTGGGAGTCCACCTGCCGATGCAGGGGACACGGGTTTGTGCCCCGGTCCGGGAAGATCCCACGTGCCGCGGAGCGGCTGGGCCCGTGAGCCATGGCCGCTGAGCCTGCGTGTCCGGAGCCTGTGCTCCGCAACGGGAGAGGCCACAACAGTGAGAGGCCCGCGTACCGCAAAAAAAGAAAAAAAAAAAAATTGAAGTATAGTTGATTTACAGTGTTTCAGGTATACAGCAAAGGGATTCATTTATACATATATATATATATATATCTCCTTTTTCAGAGTCTTTTCCATAATAGGTTATTACAACATATTGAATACAGTTCCTTGTGCTATATAGTAGGTCCTTGTTGTTTATCTACTTTATATACAGTAGGAAGCCACTTATTTTATTGAAGTATAGTTGATTTACAATGTTAACTTCTGCTGTACAGCAAAGTGATTCAGTTATACATATACATTCTTTTTTAATATTCTTTTCCTTTATGGTTTATCATAGGATACTGAATATAGTTCTCCGTGCTCTACAGTAGAACCTTGCTGCTTATCCATTCTATATATAATAGCTTACATCTACTCACCCCAGCCTCCCACTCCATCCCTCCCCCAACCCCCCTCCTGCTTGGCAACCACAAGTCTGTTCTCTATGTCTGTGAGTCTGTTCCTGTTTCATAGATAGGTTCATTAGTGTCATATTTTAGATTCTGCATATAAGTGATATATGGTATTTGTCTTTCTCTTTCTGACTTCCTTCACTTAGTGTGATAATCTCTAGTTTCATTCATGTTGCTGGAAATGGCGTTATTTCATTATTTTTCATGACTGAGTAGTATTCCATTGTATATATGTACCACTTCTTCTTTATCCATTCATCTGTTGATGGACATTTAGGTTGTTTCCATGTCTTGGCTATTGTGAATAGTGCTGCAATGAACATTGGGGTGCATGTATCTTTTGAATTATAGTTTTGTCTGGATATATGCCCAGGAGTGGGACTGCTGGATCATATGGTAATTCTATTTTTAGTTTCCTAAGGAACCTCCATACTGTTTCCCACAGTGGCTGCACCAACTTACATTCCCACCAACAGTGTAGGAGGGTTCCCTTTTCTCCACACCCTCTCCAGCATTTGTTATTTATAGACTTTTTAATGGTGGCCATTCTGACCGGTGTAAGGTGGTACCTCATTATAGTTTTGATTTGCATTTCCCTAATAATTAACGATGTTGAACATCTTTTCATGTGCCTATTGGCCATCTGTATTTCTTCTTTGGAGAAATGTCTATTTAGGTCTTCTGCCCATTTTTCGATTGGGTTTTTTGTTGTTGTTGAGTTGTATGAGCTGTTTGTATATTTTGGAAATTAAGCCCTTGTCGGTCGCATCGTTTGCAAATATTTTCTCCCATTCCGTAGGTTGTCTTTTCAGTCTGTTTATGGTTTCCTTTGCTGTGCCAAAGCTTGTAAGTTTGATAGGTGCCATTTGTTGGTTTTTATTTTTATTTCTATTGCCTTGGGAGACTGACCTAAGAAAACATTGATACAATTTATGTCAGAGAATGTTTTGCCTATGATTTCTTCTAAGAGTCTTATGGTGGCATGTCTCATGTTTAAGTCTTTAAGCCATTTTGAGTTTATTTTTGTGTATGGTCAGAGGGTGTGTTCTGACTTCATTGATTTACATGCGACTAGGCAACCATTTCTTATTGATGGTGGAAAACGATTTTAAACCTGTTAAAATTATTACTCAATTTAAATGTAGTAACAATATTCAAATAGTAAGCTATACCTACAGTATGTATGAGTCTTACAAGTCCCTAAGAGCAGGCATTTAGCTGGAAGCAGGTAGTTAGCATATCGACTGAGGTCATTTCAGTGGATAGCTAATGCTTCATTACTGTCAAATAGATTTACTTAATGATTTCCTGTTACAACAGTCAAGTGAAACATATCTTTAATGAAGAATTTTTATGATGCAATCTAGGAATTTTTAAAGCTTCCATGAAATACATTTGCTTCTTAGGTTATTAGGGTACCTCAGCAGCGCCATGCTTGAGTTCTTGTGAAGAATTCCACAGAAGAAATAAAAGCAAACACGGTAATGGAAGACACAAAAGAATTTCTCTCAGGTAGGGAATTAGACTAAGCGTTTGTAACTGGGTTTGCTGTGATTACCTCAAGGCGCTGGATGAGTCCCAAACCAATCCTATGCCCTCACATAACGAAAAGACCTTATCAAGGAAAAGAGCGTCGTCGGAGGGAATTGCTGAATGTCCTGGAATGGGAATGGCAGTCTGACACTGTGACTGACTTACTGTCCTCAGGGGAGAATTTATTATTTCCTTTGTGTACTGCACGAAGTTTCACACACCAGGAACATAAAAATGCCCTGGAGGCGGTCTGTTCAGCTAATTCTTACCGAGTTTTCATCTGCACTAAAACCACAGCAGAGTCAAGGCTGGCAGATTAAATTGCTTTGCAACTTAACCCAAAGACTTACTTAACACTAAGATAAGGTTTTATTTAAAAGCCAGTTATAACTCAGTGTTCATTTATTTCACCAGAGCTGGGACATCTGCCTCCAAGACATTCTTCTTCCTTTAAAGTCAATAAAGGTTTGATTGTCAAGCTTCACAGCACAGGATGTGCTATTGACTATGGGAAGGCAACAGCGGGAGGTAAAAGCCAAAAGAAAAATGGAAATGGCAAAGCTCGCTGGATATTGAAACTGTACAAAGAAGAAACCAAACACAAAAAACGACCTTTTGTGATAATGATACTCAAGATTCTCCAACAGATCTAAGCAGCCGCTTGGGTCTGTAAGTACTAACACAGCACCTAGGAGGCAGCTGGAAGTTTAGAGTCGTTGTCTCAGCTCTGTCACTCTGCCGGTCATCATAATTACCGCACATTCCTGAACAACATTCGCTGTGTAATCTCAAGGGACAGTCATCGGGTCCACTTGCTTCCTTTCCTCCTTTCACCCTACGGTAGAATTCAGTAGCACCCCTACCAAAGAATGAATTTAAAGAAAGAAAAATGCAAAGGAAGCGGCTCCTTGTCAGAACACTTGTAACTGTTCAGAGTTAGAGAATAGCAGGTAAAAAGGCATGTGGACGGAGACGTCTGGCCATTGACTCTCAGGTGTAAATGCCATTGGCACAGATAGCGAAAAGTTGGTCCTGGGAGCACCTGCCAGTTTTCACTGCGAACTCGCTTTAGGAAGAGGCAATATACTCCTACACAGATGTGCAACAGCTATTTTTACTGTTGAGTATCTGCCAGTAGGAACATTTGGTAAATAATCAAAACAGAATCTTTCCCGAGGGCTTACTCTGATGGGAATCTGCTCCAGCTGTACAGGAGACAGTCTCAATGATGCCAGGGTAGGTTTTACCCATTGACCCATCAGGAAATGCCACACCAGACTCTATGCCGAGAAAAGCTGACTAGTCTTCAGAAAGACGGAATAAATAGTCTTCACTCAGCTAAGGTACCTCGAGTTTGGTCATGTTTTTAGAAACATGAGGAACATTTCTCAACTACCGAATCCCAATCCCTAGTCCCCAAGAAGAAAAAGAACTGTGACCAGTGGCAGAAATGCCTTTCTTGTTGTTAATTTAATTATAACTATAACATAATTTGAAGTCCGGTGGAAAAGACAGTACATGTTATATCCCAGGGGCTATGTGCTTCTGGAAACAGAGGAGGTTCAGTTCCCACCTTTTCCCCAAATGCCAGTCTCTTCAGGATTATATGAAACTGAGCTATTGTGTAAAACCACTTGCTACTATAAAGAGAGAAATGGATGCAGCAGATAAATGTTGGGTTTTGGAAGAAGAAATTGTAAGGTGGTCAGAGGAAAGAGGGAGAGAGAAAAGAAGTGGCCCTGTGCCAATTTGTAGATGGTGGTGATTAAAGATACTATAAGAATAAACCTCAGTGCAGAGCTGACCCTTGAAAACGCAAGGGAAAGTGTAAATGAGGGGAGACAGGGTACAGTAGCTGCTTTCTCCTCTATCTTAAGCTCAGTGTGCTTGCAGCCAGCACTGCAGCCAGGTGGTAAATTTATATGAGACCTCCTAGTAAATGCACATAACTTTAACCAGGTATGTGGTTACTCAGGCCAGTTACTCAGGCAGGGTAGGAGCAGGGCAGGCCTGACACCATTGTAAATAAACTTAAGTAACGTCTGTGAATGTGCCCTTTTATCTCCATGTGGCATCCCAAATTGTGTGGCATTTCAGAATAAGACTCAAAGATAAGATTCTGTCATCAAGAAACACTGATTTTTTTCCTCCCTCAGGTGATAGCATCCCCTTCTATTCCATTTCCTACCTAAATACATTTACCCTCCGGCTCATAAGAAAACCTGTTCTCAGGATATTTCCTTACTTCTGTTTATCTAGAGACTGAGACTAAAGGAAACTCTCACCCATTTTCTTGGTTACTCTCCTAACAATAATGAGGGGAATAAAAAAGGAGAGCTGGACACTCGCAGAAAGAATCAGAACAAAGTGTCACATAATGGAGTACTTTTTTTAAGATACAAAGAAGAATCAGGCTAAGTAGTCATGTTCAAATTATTGTAATTGTGAAGAACTTCATTCTTTGCCCTTAAACATATTCATTAAATTTAGAAGAGTAAAGTGGTTACAGTTTTTTTTCATAAGGATTAACAAAGTAGGTTCTCTAGGGCAAAGTCAGTTTTCTGTTTTTCCCCAATAAAAGTAACCAGTTACATGTTTTAAGAACACTGATTATCTATAATTGACATTTTCCTTTTTTCTCATAACAAGAGCATTAGATGTTCTCTATGGAGAAATCATAAAAATTCAAATAAGCAAAAAGGAAGAACACAAAAAAGCAATCAAACTCACAACCCAGAAATAACAGTGTTAACACAATGGCTAAATCAGGATAGATCTTTCTAGACCTCTTCCTGTGTACATATACACACTACTTTAAGGTTTACAAAAATGGGGTCATACTATATGTTCCGTATGGTAATCTCTTCTTTCAGTAAATCATGGCCACTTTCCCATCCATATCCTTTGGATTTTGAATGAGACATTAACTAGTTTCAATCTTCTTAAAAATCATGCCAAAACATACCTGGAATTTTTCACCTTTGTGCATCTGGGTTGATCTAAATTCAGGAGAATCTATAAAGGCACAGGGGTAAATATTATGCAGAAAATGTCCTCGATAGGAGACCTTCATTCTGATAACAGAAATTAGTGTTAATAAATGCATAATAATCCACACATAATGTGACAAGCCTTAAAATCTCCATAATCTTATGGGTTTTTATTTTGTAAAATTTTAAAGACCCCCCCCCAGGTGACTGACATAATTAAAAAGCCCTTCCTGAGGCACAAGTATTAATTTCAAAATAAATTTCACCAACAACAAGGGAAAAAAGACATGTACTGAAGAAGACATGTGCCTTCCAATGGTTATCATTGCTGTTATAGCTGGAGTGACCATATAATTAATTACTCAAACTGGGACACTTTTGAGAGGGAACAGACACTGGCTGTCTCCCCAGGAGACTGATATTCCTAGAAGTTGTATTTCTGTGATGTTCAAAAAATTAAGCAAGTCACCTCTGAGACACGCATAAGCTCCTTAAATTTTAACACCCAATTTAAACCTATTACAATTCTGCCTCATTAAATTTAAATAAAACTTCCCCAAAAGTTGAAAACTTCACAAATGAAAACCCTGACATCAACAAGATTCACAGCAATAAATTCTACATAATTTTACCATGTTGCTCTGTAATATTCTAAAATGCAGTTGTCTGATGAAAATTCACCACCAACCAGCTCTGTGATCACTTCCTTCATTGGTCGGCAACATTTCCTTTCATTCATTTCCTACCCAGAAGCCAGAAGAGGATTCCAGGCAAACAAAGCATTTCGATTTCCACAGAGCACTTACTTTCCCTTCAGGAGAATACTCAGACGGTCGTCAACTGAGGTTATATCCTCTGCAGCATAGGTCTCGCCCTTTTTCAATGTCTGGATCATGCAAAACTGTCCAGTTAATCTTTTGAACAAATCTGGAGGCACACGGAGTGGTTCAAACAATCGCTGGTAGATGCTTTTGAGTTCCTTTTCGATTTTTACCTGAAAGGCAGCAGTGACCAGATGCCACACTAACGCAGCAACACCAAAACATTGGCTTCTGTGGTCTAAATAGGGATTTTGAGAATAAACAAATCTGCAATGGATGCCATCACCCTTCTGTGTGTTGGTCAGTGGAATCTGACACAGAAGAGTAAGTGGTGATGTAAATTTAGACGCTGAAAGGGCACTTTTGCAGTTAAACTGAACCCTGTGAGCATATGGTGAAGATCTGCACCATTGATTATTACATCTCTTTCTATGCGCTACCAAGCAACCGTAGAGGTTTCGAATGCTGTCACAACATTCACCTTGCCAATCTTAGCATTTCCTATAAACAACGTAAAACCTTTTCATTTTTAGAATACTTTTGTTTCACAGAAGGAAATTACACTACCTTTGAAATATTACAGCAAGAAAATAAGTACATAAATTAGGAATCAACTTGGAAACAAATTTATGAAGATACATACATTAAACATTTTTTCTATATATAATTATTATCTAATGAGTTAATATAGGAAAGCAAACAGCCACAGCTGCAACTGCTGCTTCTCATTTATTCTGAAGCAAAGTGAAGAGTAAAAAAGTTTCCATGTAGTAGTATCATCCTGCACTACCATAATCTCGGTAGAATAGAGAACCCACTGGCCAGTAAGGCTGGATGCTAGAGGGAGGGAAAGCAAAATGGCTCAATCACCTCTGCTGTCAGACTGTTCAAGGCCCGGGTCAAGCCCCATCTTTGCACCCAGCATTAGTCTGGGAAATCTGTACAGCGTGTGAATGAACTTTGGGGTTCAAATGATCATCCATCTCAATGAAATCTACGGTAGCCACACCATGAAGCTTACAGACGCAGATGACCAGGGCTGCTCAGATGTCACTGCAGCCTTTGCAATGCTCTCACTTGTCCTGCTGTTTCATTTTAACGAAGTACTAGCATTTATATTTTTCAAAAAGGTAGGTTTATTGTCAGAGAAGAAACAAAAGCACAGATACTAAGTGATTTACTTACCTGGTGCTACCATCACATCAGCAACTTCTGAATCTTATGTTCAGAACTTGGGGTTCTAGTAAGTTCTGATATTCAGAAGCTGAAATCCTTATCATTATTATCATCTACCTGCTCCACTCCACAGCTCTCATAATGAGTGTTTAAAATAATTCGCAAATCTGTCTCACTTCCGGCATGCACACTAGCCAATGTGGCACAGCAATGAACATGCAAACTGAAAAACTGACTCATATTCATAATCTGCTCGTCCTGCAAGTCTTAGCTCAAGTCCCAATTCCTTCATGAAGCCCTCTTAATTCTTCTCTTTGAAAGCATCCACTTATCAAATGTTTTCTTGAGCACCAATTAAGTGCTAACCATGCTTGGCAGGAACCGGGAATACAACAGTAATTGTGGTAGATGATATTATTGTTTCCAGCTATTTGCTGCTTCCACCCCCGTGAGAGGATCATATATCCTCTTATCCTATCCTACTCCCACATCATCAGGCTTGGTCATGTCATTTGCTTTGGCCAGTGAAATGGGAGCAGAAGTTTTAAGAAACATTGGGTGTTTCTTTTGTTCCCTTATATTTTTCTCTCTGCCATGAGAATGCATGTCCAAATAGAACCTGCTGCTTCAGCAGAGACCCTGAAATGAAGAAGACACGTGGAATAGAATCACAGCTGCCACAATCCATATATTAGGTTGGTAAGGAAAAAAACCTGTTGCTGTTATAAGGCACTGAGACTATCAGATTGTTTGTTACACAGCATAATGTAGTGAAAACTGACTAATACAGTACGCAAAACAGACTGGGTTACAATGTTTGAGGAGATGACAGTCTAGTGGAATGCCTATTCCATATATCACCTGTATCATCAAAATTATAATTTCCTATGAATTATCTTGTTTTCTAATAGTTTTCTATGTGCATGTCTGGCCTTGAACATAAGATTAGAGCAAGCAGGTTATCTTTTACTTTACTGAATATTTGTATGTGCTTTGGACAGTCAACAAACAGCTGTGGAGTGATTTCTAGGAGCCATGCTATTTTCCTATTCTGTTTACATCTGTTTGTTCTTGGTATGACCAAGGAAATACAACAAGGAGTGGAAAAGAAAAAGTTAAAGACTAGTGTTTTCATAACAACTCACCAAAAATGGTGATTTCCTTAAATGAGTATTTTGGACATAAGAAAAAAAACAGCTAGTACATTTTAAAAAATAGCATGAAAAAATAGCATAAGCTATTTGTAAATCATTAGCAAGTTCATGGAAGTTGTCTCTGAGCACTTAATTTTATAACAAGGCAAAGATTTTCCAGAGTGACATTTGAATATCAACAGGCAAAATAAATAATGAAGTTAGATGACTAAAAAGAGAGAATACTGTCATGTTCTCTCATGTCTAAATTGCCCTAATGATTAAAGACGTTTTAAAAACTCGTTGGTAGAACAAATTTCGTGGTGCTCAAATATTTCACTTTCAGAAAGAAAGTGAAAGTCTTAGAAAGACTTTCATAGAAAGTCTCATCTTCAGAAAAATGATATTAAAGGGCCTAAAGATGTTAAATGCTCATTCTCAGGTCCGAACAAAGTACTTGAAAAGCAACAGCTTTAAAGTCTCTTCTTTATTAATTAATTGTTAGTAATTACCGGTCTTTTCTTGTACAAAAGATATGAAAGATGCAAAATGTTGATCCCCAGGAACACCGAGTTCCAGATCATGATATCCAAGGCACATCGGTAGAGAGTGGCCCAGACGATGTAAAGGGTACATCCTGTTGAATAATGAAGTGGGCATGTTAGGTGTCTAGAGTAGCTTCAGCATGTAGCTTAATACATTTGTCATCCTCCATGTATAAAATAAACCAAACACATCTTAGAAATACCTAAGACAAATATCACATGAAGTTACATTTTGGTTTTTGTTTGATTACCAAAACAAACGAAACCAAAACACACTTTGTTGCAGAAAACTTGTAAAGTATAAAAACCATTTTTTAAAGGAGGAAAAACAACTTCATAATTCTACTACTTAAAGACAACCACTATTGATATTTAATACTTCCTCGCAGTCTTTATGTATTTTTACCTGATGGCAAACCTAATGAATTCACAATTTAAAACCTATTCTTTTACTTATTGCAGTGATTTTCCCATTTCATTAAAACTCTTCGTATACATAGTTTTTAATGACTGTAATTAATTAAACCGTAATTTATTTAACTATCTCCCTACTGGTAGACGGGTGAAATGTTTTGGCTGTAATTTTTGATAAGTAGCAAAAACAGCTTTATACATAAAAATGTATCTGTTCTTGTGACTGCTTGCTTAGTTAGGGTGGATCACCTGACAGTGAGCCAAGGGAATAACTTTATAGGTTTTGACGACACTAAAGAACTGTTTTCTAAGGGGTTTGTGCAAATTTGCAGTTTCTTTTGATCAGTTTTATGATGGGAGAATCAATATATATTTTAAATTTAAAATAAAATTATCAATATCAATTATCAACACAAATATATCAACAGCACATATGCACATAAAATCTAAATCTCCCATTTAAAAAAGTTATTCATTTGCAATTTTAAAATTTCACCGGAATGATTTGGGGCACCTGAATAATAGCCCAAAATATAAAAAATTTAAGGTTCTTTAGGTAATATTGCGTAGCAAATATTGAAGACATGTAAAATCTTATTACTTAAAGGAGACAGGGTAACATAATGGAAGGACTGACTGAGAAGCTGGAGAACCTGAATTATAGTCCTGGTTTGACCACTTGTTCCTAGTCTTAATTTTGGATGAGTCATTTAACTTCTCCAAGGCCTCAGTTTCTTCGTTTATCAAGTGTTGGACTAGGTGATCTCCCTTGGTCTGTTCCACCTCCAAAACTCTGTCTTAAAAGTCATAATTAGCTTTTGCTTTTTACAGGGTGTGGTTTTATTTTTTCACTCAGTACTCTGCTCCTCCTGCTGTAATCCCTACCTGACTCAGAGGTAACAGCCACAGAAGTCCTACAAGCTACCTTCTAGCTACCCTTCTACCACCTTCTTTGACCCTTTCTTGTCATTTGTCATATATTTCAGGCACAATGAGCTACTCTTCGTTCTCCCTCAACATGCTGAATCTCCCTCTCCTCTGTGCCTTTTACCTGGATACCATACACACTCACACTCAGAGAAATCCTTCTCATCTTCCCAAAACCAGCTCCAAAGTTGTCTCTTCAGTGGACCCTGGTCTGCCTCTCTGCTGAGCCCATCATGGTGTCCATTTCTCCCTGGCACTGGGTGCACACCTGCATCACAGCATCTGATCTGTCCTATGTGACCGCCCATCTGTTTCTCTCCAGCCCCCAAAAGAGTGTCTTTCTCAAGGATGGGGACTGCATTTGTCAATTTCTGTTTGACATATTACAGGTGCTCAAAAATGACCTGAATAAATGAATCACCAGGGACATAATCACACAGAGAGTAATCTGTCAAGGATCACTGGCTAAAATAGTAAAGTTGATTGTTTTAGTATTTTGATGTGGATTAATTTAATGTGCTTCATCAGGGTTAACAGAGCATACCACCCCCCAAATTTTACTTGAACTATTTTGTCTGGGTAACTGTTTTTGTTCCCAGTGTTGCTTTACTTGCTGCAGCAAGTAAATGCCTATTCAAATAATGATAGTTAAAACTATAGAGTACTTACGATGTGCCAGACACTACTGTAAGTCAGATATCACACTCACACTCACCAAATTCTTACAACCCCAGGAGGTGGTATTTTTACCCTCATTTGACACGTGGGGAAACTGAGGTATAGAAAGTTTATTGACCCAGTTACGCAGTTAACAAGTATGTAAATCCTCTGAAACCCGCAATACAAAGTCCATCTGATGCAAGTTATAGAAAAGTTACATAAAATCTCAGTTAGGTATCTTACCTATAGTTAACATCCCCCTAAGAAGTATCATATGAAGGTGAAGAGTAGTTGGAATAACCAACCCAATTGCAAAAAAAATATTTGCTACATGAAAAACTAGATGATGTATCTCTTTCCAGTTTTCACAAGTGGTCTCATTGGAAGGCACAGGTAGGATAGTTTCTAACTCAGGTGTAAAGCCTATTGCAGTTGATTCTGCCAATGGGCTGGACTTGGTATAATTCATCTTGAAAATTCCTATAAAAACAAAAGGACAATCAAAAAATGACAGCTGTATCTTATCACCCCTATGCGTGTTATACCAAAATTACTTCTGAGAACTAAATGTTGGTAAATAGACTTCTCTGGTGGTTATGAATTAGACCTAGGTTCAAACCCCAGCTCTGTCACATATTAAATGTATCTATTTCCTTATCTGTTAAATGATGATAATACCTCATTGACTTTATGAGGAAATGAAATATATAAAATACTTAGCATAGTGCACAATTATTCTCTGAGACAGATATATATATATATATATATATATATATCACTCCAAATATCTATATGTTTGTATCTAAACATACTTGGAGGGGGAGAGAGAAATGAGGGAATTAACTAGTCTAAAAGACAATCACCAATGTTCATAAACCATAGCTATTACAGTTATTTAGTATAGCTTTCTATCATACTCGCACTAGTGACACTGAATCCAAACACAGGAAAAATAACTAGAAAAAATGATTTTTTTAATACCTTCAAAAAATTAACACCTTACTATTTGAAGGCTTAGGATATTTGGAAGGCTTTAATTTCATACTCTTGTTAAATCACTAGAGCGTACATATATACATTCTAAATTATCATATATGACATAATAAATATATTACTATAATCATTTATATGTACAGAGAGAGTGTTAACATTTACTCCTTTAACTGTCTAAAGATTTACTTTCCCATTAAAATTCTAGTTGGTTGCATCTCACAAATTGAAAAATAGTAAACTTCCAGGTTCCTTATATGGAAGATGGGTCATGAGTATACATTTGACTATTTAATATTAGAATCTGTAGCAAATACATTTCAAAGAATATACATTTTACACATGCTTATAATAAACCTTAACACAAAAGGGCACTATTTCCTTACTATATGACCTGTCCTCTCTGGTACTTAAAAAACTCTTTCTATTGTTAATTATACAAATTGGTCCCTGGCAAAAACTATGTAGATTTACAGAATATGTGAATTGTTCTGTTTCGGGCAAAGAATTCCCAATGGGGACCCAAAATATGTTTAAATTTAATTTAGAAATATGATTTTCTTTCCAAATAAGGTCACACAATAAGCCATATTTTTCCATTTTTTTTCTTTTCATCCATCACACTAAAATGAAGGTTTTAGGTGGTAGAATCAATTGGTATCAGGTTGGGCATTTTGAAAGGATGTTAATAAATAAATGTGAAAGAATTCCACATCTCTTAAGATGGTAGAAACCTATACATGCCTAAATTTACAAACTGTGAATGAAATGATCAAGTCAATTAAAGATCTCTTCCCATAATTCTAAAACAGTTCATACATATGAGAAATAGTTGACTTAGATATTGATTTGCTGCAAAAAGGAAAGAAATCATTGAAATTCAACTACTTTCCAAATTTTATTTTATTGAAGTACAGGTGATGTACAATATTATACAAGTTACAGGTGTATGATATGGTGATTCACAATTTTTAAAAGTTACACTCCATTTATAGTTATTATAAAATATTGGCTGTATTCCCTGTGTTGTACAATATATACTTGTAGCTTATTTCATACATAATAGGTTGTACCTCTTAATCCTCTACCTTCCAAATGTTTGGCTCAATAAAAATACAAACCTATTAGGATGGGGGGAGGAATCATTATTTTAATAACTCAATTTATACAAAGTTTGCTTTCAAGAACCAAATCAGAATTAATCTCATAAGTTTTTCAAGAGGGAAAATGATATTAAATGTCCTCTATCACTCATGATGTCAATATCAGCTTATGCATTAGTATTACCTAAGCTAAAAATAACTGCCATTTTCTACTGCACTTTAGAATGTGTTTTCATTCCCATTGTCCCATTTGTTCCCCTAACTAACCTGTGTTCTCTACGAGACAGGGACAAAGTCATATTCACCTAAGTATATCCAAGGCCTTTTCTCTGTAGAGAATGCCAGAGGTGAAAGCCATATGGAAGGTACACAAAAATGACAGACATTGTTAGAAATTACTTTTCTGTCTCCCCAAACCTCAGTAGTAAAGACAGGGGAGTGCCAAGCCTGCCTGAGGCTGGGAGAGTCAGGTTCTATACTACAAGCGCCAGGGAGCCACATAAGCCAGGGAAAGTCACTTCTGCTCCTTGGGTTGGCTTCTTACTGGGAATTGAGACAACTGGACTAGATGGTCTTTGAAACCCCTTCAAGTTTTAATAGTCTGTGGCTCTAATAGGTATTTACGTAGTCAGTTAAGTAATACATAGTCCGCCTCACATCCACCTGATTACACCTGTACTGCCAACTAATTCACTGTAATTCAATTTCAGGCTTTTAAAATTTCTCCAACTGGCACTAAAAGTACCAATTTCTGGTCAAGAGAAATGATAGGAAAACTATGATCTACTAACCCAAGAACCAAGGACACGGTGAAAAGAATGTTTAAAAGGTGAGATAATCCTACAACATATTTTGATGCACCACACCTTGTTAAAAATATATGTATAGTCCATATATTTATTTAATTTTCTATATTCAATATATAGTAGAGTAATTAACATTATATATTATACATAATTTATTTTATTTGTATGTTTATCTATATGTCTATTATTTATCTAGGTATACTTATCTATATGTCTCTTTTGAAATGCCAGTAACCTACTGTCAATAAATATGGATCGGATCTTGCCAATAAATATGGAAACCTCTTGCTTGCCAAAGGTTTCAGCTTCCTTTGACCACTACTTAATAGATTTATGTGGCTTGCACTGAACTATCCTTATACAGAGAATGAATGAGTCTAACGAGGAATGTTAGACTGGTAAATTGGTGAACGTTCAGGTTAATTCTGACTAAATCAAGAGAAATTTTCTTTTTCCTCCGAGTCTGATTTCTTAAATTACCTGTTCTAGTTAAGGCCTGTTTATCTATTGCTTTTCAGGTAGGTGTGTGCAGGGCTAAATAGCTAAATGGTGAAACTAACATTAATCCTTCACCGAACTACGCAAATGAAGAAGATAACAGCAGTGAGCAAAAGTCACGCTCATAGACTAGCGCAATTCATTCCGTGATTCTAACTGAACCTTCGTTTATCTTCGGAATGACAAGGGCCCTATGTTGCTAAGAGTCTTTTCGTACTTATTCTTGCTCCAAAGCCAGCAGTTTCTGAGACTTATCTGGCCAACAACACGTTTCCCAAAGCCTCGGAAACGAGGGCGCAGGTAGATCTCGGTTTCCCCAGCCATCTGCTCTCCCCAGGCGCCCAGCTCACCTCGCTCCTTAAAGAGGGAAGGTCTGTGTCAACTGGTCTTGATCCAAGGCTCTCGGGCCACGACGGGTGTGCAGTGAGCGCCCTGACCCACCTCTCATTCGCAGCGCGAGGCCAGAGCGCGCGACCCGGTGAGCCCGGCTGCGCGCTGCCTCCGCGTGGGACCCGGAGGCCCTACAGGGGGCGAGGAGGAGCCGTACTGGGTTCGCGGGCCCGGAGCCCTGTGAGCCTCTCGTGGAGGGGAGAAGCCGAGCTCACCTAGAGCTTGCGGGCAGCAGAGCGCGGGAACCGGCACCCGATGCGGTCCAAGCGCCCGAGGACGCTGGCGCTGCCAGACCCGAGTGGCGGCAGTTGGCATCTGAGGGTCTGTGACCGCGACGCCCAGACCCAGGGTGAAGGGCGGCTTCCAAGGACAGCGAACCCCGCGAGGGCGCGGCCAGCGAGGAGAGGGCGGGGTTCCCGGCGGCCGGGGAACCGAGAACAGGCAGCCGCCGCCCGGGAGGGCAAAGTTGCTCCCAGTTGAGTAGGGATACAACTTTCGCTTCCCGATTTAGCCGCGGGAGCTCGAGGCTGCAAATAGCCGGGCGCGTTGTGGGGGCCCGCGGCCGCTGCGCCTCCCGCTCCTTACCTGGCTCGTCCCTGGAGCGGAGCCCGGGCGGTGCTGGCCAAAGTTTGGGGCGGTAGCGGCGGGGCGCAGGGGACACGGACGCGAAGGCTCGACGGGAGCCCGACGCGAAAGCCTCGGCCGATCGGCGGGTCGGGAGGCTGCTCGGCCGGTGCCGGGTCTCCGCGTCCGCAGCGGCTTTGACTAAAATAGGCATCACGGCAGCTGCGGCCGGGGCTGGGGCCGCACAGCGCACGCGCCCAGCGTCCCGGCGCCCCCCGGCGGGCGGAGTCCCGGGCCTCGGCCAGGACTCCCCGCCCCGCTGCTCCAAGTCCGCCGCCGTGTCTGCACAAGCGTGGTCCCGTTTGAAGCACCCGCTTCTTTCTTTCCTGGTTTCCTCTCTACTTCTCGGTTCTGTCCTAGTTTGGGCACGAGTGGGAGACGGGCAACAACTTGGGGCCAGCGGCGTTGGCTGCTCAGCCTCATGGGGATAACTCGAGCAGTCGGGTCCCAGGAGGGAGAGAAATCAAAACTGGAATCATTTCCCCACAAAGTCGAACGACCCACTCGCATAACTCCTTTCTGGGACAGTCGCCCGCATCTCAGCACAAGCCGGAAGGACCGGGAGAGCACAACTCGGCGTCTGAGCCTGGCGGCGGAGGCTGGCGGTTTGGTCCACACCGACGCGAGACTGCGCCCTCGGGGACCCGGCGAGGGGCCAGAGCAGGCCCGCCCTGCTGCTGCGGGGGCCACGCGGGAGAGACCTTCGACACGAGCCGCGGTTTTGTTTCCATGGAAGAAGGTACTTATCCGAAATTTGCATTCCCGTGGCGGTCCCTGGCCCTCCACTCTAGGCGAAGCTCCACCCGGAGTTTGCCACGTGAATTTGGCAGATTTGGGACCCTGACTTGAAAAACGAGATATGAAAGTACGCTCCAGTCAGTCTTTACTGTTTATAGAGCACAACTCTTTTGGGTAAGAAATGCAGGGCAATTTAATGAAGAGTTGGTATGGGGAAGGAGTTGGAGGACAAAAGAGGAAGGTTAGGTGGGCATTCACCGTTTCCACCGAAGTGTCCCATTGACGGATAAAATTTGTGCCAGTTATTAGAGTGTGAGGTCGTTCATGCGTGCCAAACATGAGCCAAAGACCACAGGTACTTTATAAAGTGAGGACCTGGGTGTGCACACTCGCCAGGCCTCTCCTGTTGCAAAAGCAGTGCAGCATCTTCTTCAGGAATATGGGCCATAGTGCTGCACAGACCAGGTTTGAATCCTGCCTCTGCCACCAGCCAGCTGTGTGACCTTGGGGAAGTTACTTAGCTTTTCTGTGCCTCAGTTTCCTCTTTTGTATCTTGGGGGTGATGATGGTGATGATGATTGCACCTGTTTCTCATAGGATTGTTTTGCGGACTAAATGATTTAATATACATAGAAGGCTTAGAATGGTACCAAGTAAGTTCTATGTGTGTATGAATATATATTCTACTTGTAGAGCTCCTTCTCTAACATGTTTGAAATTTGCTGCATCTATCCAAGATTTATTTTCAAGGCTACTTCTTCAGAGTCTGTTTCTTTTTAGATGCTCTGCCAGCCATTTTGGTAGCTGCCACTACATACATTTTAAGGTGTAGGTTTAATAGTAAATGTGCACAAAGATTTTGCATGGATATTTATTGGAGAATGGCTTGTAGTAATGAACACTGGAAATAATTTGTAATCATAGGGGACTAAGTAAATTATAGGACATCCAAATAATCTTGTTCTAAGCAACCATTAAAAATAATTTATAGAAAGATATTAGAGACATAATAATGTCTGCTAATTATACAGAACAGAGGTCAGCAAACTCTGGCCCAGAGGCCCAGCCTACTACTGATTTTTGCACAGCTCATGAGCTAAAGCGGTTTTTACATTTTTTAAATGGTTGAAATCATCAAAAGAAGAGTAGTATTTCATGACGTGAAAATTATGTGAAATTCAAATTCAGTCTCCATAAAGGCAGCATTGCGGAGTTGTGATAGAAACTATATGACCCTGCAGACCCTAAAATATTTACTGTCTGGTTCTTTACTGAAAAAATTTACTGCCTTTTGATATAGAGTGTACTTTGTGCCAGGCACTGTTATAAGTGGTTAAATATATTAAGCCATTGAATCCTCATGATAGAAGTAGTTACTATTATTATCTCCATTTTGTAGACGGGAAACTGAGGTAACAGCGAGGTCGAGTAGCCTGCTCAGGGTCACACAGCTAGCGAGAATCTGAGCCAGGATGTGAACCAGACAGTCTAGCTCTACAGCTTACGCTCCCGTCCACTACCTGTACAGTTTCTGCCACCTTCTGTCACTGCCTACACTGCCTCCCGTTAAAAGATGTTAAGTAGAAAAAGGCAGGTTACAAGAATGTGGAGAACATTACAAACCGTCGGTGATGTTAAGCAGTATAATGCTTACATTCCTTACTTCAGAGTGCTGAAGTTGTAAGTGATTTTTCTTTCTTTTTTTTTTTTTTTGCGCGGTATGCGGGCCTCTCACTGTTGTGGCCTCTCCCGCCAGGGAGCACAGGCTCCGGACGCGCAGGCTCAGCGGCCATGGCTCACGGGCCCAGCCGCTCCGCGGCATGTGGGATCTTCCTGGACGGGGGCTCGAACCCGTGTCCCCTGCATCGGCAGGCGGACTCTCAACCACGGCGCCACCAGGGAAGCCCGATTTTTCTTTTTTTCCTCCTTCTTCCCCTCCCTCTCTCTCTCCCTCCTTTCTTCTCTCCCATTTCTCTTCTCTCCCTCTTCATCTTCCAACTTCTACGCCTCCTCCTGCATCTTCTTCTGTGAAATTTTCTATGATGATTATATGTTACTTTTATAAAAATTTAAACACATGTTTAATAAAATAATAGAGCCCAGGTTCTGGCTTTTGCAGACTGGGATACCAGACTCCAGTTATGGAGTCAGCTGTTACTGGACATACTCCTTACCTAACAGGATCAGATATGCCTGTAAGGCGTTTAGATCATATCAAGATTGCATACTTTTATGAAAAGAATACTAGACTCGATATCATAAGACTGGCCTTGGATAGTCTGTTTGCTCGGAGTTTGTGTTCCACAGAAAGAGGAGACTGAACTAAATCCGTGCCGCCTCACTATAACCCGTCTAAGGATTAAAAGCATAATTTTATGTTTGAATTTCTTATCACTGATATATGAATATCAGCTCTATAAAATTCAAAATAAGAATTCTAGACACAGAAACTTGGGTTTGGGAGTGCCCTAGGCTGCCTGGTCTCCTCCTGCTGGGCATGGAAAGATCAGATTGAAAGACTCAGCGCTATTTGAAAATGAATATGATGCAAGGAGGTAACTTGCATAGAAGTGTAGAATGAAAAGGGTACGAGGCATAAATAACGGAACACAGGGCAGCCTGTCTCCTCTGCAAAAGCTCTAGCTAGTACAGCTTAGATTGACATAAACAATTATTTCTACCTTTATTTCGCTATGGGCGTCCTAGTCTGCTTTTATCATTTGGACAAAACCTTGATAAGATTTCAAAGTTCATATAGAACAAGTTTGTGAAAATAAAACGTGACCTGAGGGAGTCACTGTTTTTAAAAGTATGTCGCATTACTGGGGCTTCCCTGGTGGCGCAGTAGTTGAGAGTCCGCCTGCCAATGCAGGGGACACGGGTTCGTGCCCCGGTCCGGGAAGATCCCACATGCCGCGGAGCGGCTGGGCCCGTGAGCCATGGCCGCTGAGCCATGTCCGGAGCCTGTGCTCCGCAACGGGAGAGGCCACAACAGTGAGAGGCCCGCGTACCGCCAAAAAAAGAAAAAAAAAAGTATGTCGCATTACCTTCCTTATCTCTGTCTGCCCATGGTTTACATCAGTGTAGACTTTCTTTCAAATGTTACTCCGAACTGCACAGAGGCCATAGCTGCTTCTGGTATGGTCTCATGGCAGGCAGTTGTGATCAACTCTTATACAATGATTTGATTAGATTCTTTCTGTACCTAAGCTTATCGCGTTAAATGTTACATTAACTTTTTCATTGACCAGTTTGACAATGAGCCTCATTGACTGTTTTTAAATTTCTTTTCCTTTTTTAAAAAAATTAATAGGCTTGGTTTTGGTTTTGTTAGAGCAGTTTTACGTTCACAGATGATTGAGCAGATGGTAGAGAAAGCTCCTATAGAGCCTCTTTCTCCCCTGCTTACAGTTTCCCCAATTATCAACATCTTGCATTAGTGTGATACAATTGAAGAACCCATTTTGTTACATTATTATTAACAAGGGTCTACATTAGGGTTCATCTTTGTGTTGTACAGTCCTATGGGTTTTGCCAAATGTATTTGTCATGTGTCCACCTGTGACATAATAAATATAATTCTTGGTCTCTTCTCCCATTCCTGACCCAGAGTTCCTAAAACCCTTGTAGCAATTTCTTGAGTGACTGGGGTGCGAGGAGCATCTTTTGTTCTAATATTTAGTCTTTGATCCCCAATTCCTGACACAGGGCTCTTAAAATCTTCATAATTTCCTGAGTGATGGGGGCGATAACAGAGTCTTACACAGAGCTTCCTAAATCCCTTGGAAATTCCTGGGTGATAGGAGTGTGTTTTGTTCTAAGGAGATAACCCTGTGTGGGCTCCTGGATAGCTTCAGGATGGGGTCTGGTCACCAGAAAGACCAAGCCACGACTAGAAGCTTGGAGCTTTCATCCCCAACCCTCCATTCTCTGGGGAGGGGAAAGAGGCTGGAGATTGAGTTAATAATCAGCCATGCCGATGAGATGAGGCCTCTCAAAAAAATCCGTAAGCTAAGGGGTTTGGAAAGCTTCCAGGTTGGCGAATATATCCACGTGCTCGGAGGGTGGCACACCCCAACTCCACAGGGACAGAAGCTTCTGCACCTAGGAAGCTTCTGGACCTTGCCCTGTGTACCTCTTCATCTGGCTGTTCATATGTATCCTTTATAATACACTGGTAAACGTGTTTCCCTGCGTTCTGTGAGTTGTTATAGCAGGTTATCAAAGCGGAGGACAGAGTTGTGGGAACCCTGATTTATAGGCAAGGTGGACTGAAGGGTGAACTTGGGGGCCCAATACTTATGATTGGCATTAGAAGTGGGGGGGCGGTCTTCTGTCACTGAGACCTTAACCTGCGAGGTCTACACTAACTCTGGGTAGTTAGTATCAGAATTGAGTTGTGGGACACCCATTTGGTGTCTGGGGAGTTGGAGAATTGGTTGGTGTGGGAAAACCCCACACACATTTGGT
The DNA here is from genome assembly GCF_005190385.1 of Monodon monoceros. Classification (NCBI taxonomy): domain Eukaryota; kingdom Metazoa; phylum Chordata; class Mammalia; order Artiodactyla; family Monodontidae; genus Monodon; species Monodon monoceros. The sequence goes on from NW_021703771.1 coordinate 35,510,336, forward strand.
GTACGAAGAGTAGAGGAAACAGAGTTTTGTTTTGTTTTTGTTTTTGTTTTAAGTAATGGCATGTACCCACCATTACAGTATCATAGCTAATAGTTTCACTGCCCCAAAATCCCCTGTGCTCTGATTCATCCCTCTCCTCCCTCACTTCCCTAACCTCTGGTAACCACTGAATTTTTTTTCTTACTGTCTCCATAGTTTTGCCTTTTCCAGAATGTCATATAGTTAGCATCATATAGAATACTGACCTTTCAGACTGGCTTCTTTCACTAAGCGATTTGCATTTAAGGTTTCTCTGTGTCTTTCTGTGTCTTGATAGCTCATTTTTTAATCACTGAATAGTGTTCCATAGTATGAATGTATTGTACCACAGTGTGTTTATCCATTCACCATTTTCCGAACATCTTGGTTTCTTCTAGTTTTGACAATTGTTAATAAAGCTGCTATAAACCTTTGTGGGCAGGTTTTTGTGTGGACATGTTTTCAACTCATTTGGGTAAATAAATACCAGGGAGTGCAATTGCTAGATTGTATGGTAAAGCTGTGTTATCTTTGTAAGAGACTGCCGAACCGTCTTCCGAAGTGGCTGGACCATTTTCCGTTCCCACCAGCAATGAGTGAGAATCCCTGCTCCTCTGCATTCTTGCTAGCATTTGGTATAATCAGGGTTTTTTTTTTTTTATCTTAGCCTTTCTAATAGCTGTATTTTTTGTTTTTTAGACTGACTGGGTTAATTTGTTCAAAAGAACTGGTTATGCATTGAACAGGTGTTTTATATCTTGGCTAAATTAAAAACAGGAAATAAAGCAAAAGGGTATAATCTTTCATATTATTGTTGTTGCATCCCAAAGGCCCACAGTCTAAAAAATGGTTAAAACAATGTCTAAATATTTCTAATACTAAATTCAGGGAGGAGCTCCCTAAAAAGTTGGATTATATTTGATTCATTGAACAATGAGCTTTTACCGAAAACGTTCATCCCTTAAAAGAAACAAAACCTAACTAACAAAACCTAACAAAAAAAGTGACCCAGTACTTTAAGAAGACAGTGAATTATAAAGGTAGTCGAAAGAGTCGGGGATTTGGAATCATCAGCTGGATTTGAACCGTGGTTTTACCTTTAATAAACTGGGTGAATTCAAATCATTGATTAAACTTTTCTGAGCCTCAAGTGCTTGTCTGTAAAACTGTGAAAATAATTCTTAGTTGAAAGGATTATTTTGACCTTTAGAAGCTATGTTTTAAAAAATGTCTGGCATCGGGCTTCCCTGGTGGCGCAGTGGTTGAGAGTCCGCCTGCCGATGCAGGGGACACGGGTTCATGCCCCGGTCCGGGAAGATCCCACATGCCGCGGAGCGGCTGAGCCCGTGAGCCATGGCCGCTGAGCCTGCGTGTCCGGAGCCTGTGCTCCACAACGGGAAAGGCCACAACAGTGAGAGGCCCGTGTACCGCAAAAAAAAAAAAAAAAGTCTGGCATCCGGCTTTCGGTAGCTTAATTGTACATCTTTTTACCCTCCTTATAGTGCTCTGCACATGGTACACAATCAGTAAAAATTATTAGAATTCCCATCATCAAAATTCCCTAATCTGATGAAATAGTTGATGTATTCTATGAACACATGAAGTAAAGATGTAGTTTCATCTTCTATGTATTTGCCTGTTTTAAATAGTTAGAACATAGCATACATAAGACAGAGATTTCAAACAAAATTTGTAGATTGCAAGACTTTGGCTCATGCTAAAATATCCAGTGGTTTGGGATTTCCCTGGAGTAGCCAGAAATGAGATATTGGCTTCAAAAACAAATTCATAAAATATGCAATAGTATAGATTCTAGAAACTGGGCACTTGACAGAACTAAGTTACAGTAATTCACTGTCTGGGAATTGACAGAAATGTGCACACAGTGACTATAGTCAGAAACTAGAACCCTGATACTCCCTCTGTTTATTCTTCCTTACGTAACTTTGCTTCTAGAACAGAAGAGTTGCATTTGTGAATTATTTGTTTTAAATATTAAAGTAACAAAGGCCATATATGAAGCATTTAATAGGATTTCCTAATCTTTCAGAAAGTAATTTCCAAAAGAAGGAATTTATTATAAGTAACTAAGTATAACAGAATCATGATTTTTTTAAAAAAGTGTGAAAAGAGGATCAGAGAAGTAGCTCCAATTCACAATCATTTCCCAAAGAAGCGTCAAGGCTGGGCCCCGGTTGGATTCTTAAAACAAAAATGGATCCCAGGCCCAGGCAGATCCCCCAGGAAGAGCAGGTTCAAAAGTTTGGCACCAACCACTGTAAAAACTTCTCTTGTGTTTTGTTCTTTCCCTTTTGGGCATTTTTAGAAATTCACAGACCCTTGAAGCCTGTCTTATGAATCCCACGTTAAGCACCTCTACTTCTAGAGAAGAGAAATGCTACAAGCCTGAGGATGACGCTTTTAAAGGTACTGGTTTTTTTTAGTGTATAAGTAACTCCTTTATATGAATAATTAATTTAGTGATTAGAAAGGAGAAGTTGTTAATGATAGAAAAATAACTTTTGGCAATTCTTAATAACATGTAGTCTGAGTGTATAGTCAAGATTTTTATTGAAAGTGAAGCCAGGGGAATGACTTTTAATCTGTATCTGATGAAAGCAAAACTTTCCATCATAGAGTTTCTACTGGCAAGTATCATTCTGTTATGTAATTAATCCTCAAAAAAGGCTGGTTTTGGAGGCCAACAATAGCCAGCCCAGTAATTGACATTGGCTAGAAACAAAAACCCGAAGCAATGCATTATAAAGATGGAAAAATAAAATAAAGTTGGGAATAATGGTGCTGCCATCTGGCATTAATTGATGCGCAAAAGCACTCAGAGTTCCCAGGAGAAAAGAATTATTTACATGCAAATTTTCATTATTACGACTACTTAAATTATTGTAATAAATTCATGAAAATAAGACACCTTGCTAGCTTAATGCATATATAAAACCTAATAAAATATTTATGGGCTACATACCAGCAGCTTTATCATTTGGCATAAAAAGTGATAAACAAGATGACATATTTCTTTAGTCCAAGATCAAACATATTTGGTAAAATTTAGGACCACATAAAATGATGATAATGATGTTTGGTTTGAAAACTGCAGAGACCCTCACACACTTTCATAGGAGAAAAAGAGGTCATGATGTGAAAAGATAGATTTTACAGTCATTGAGTCGCTTTAGCGTTTGGGAGGAATAGAACTACCTTGGTTAGCGCATTTTCCCACAGAACACCATTTTGGTTTATATGCCATATACAAAACTATTCGTATGCAGTTTTACTGTGTACTCCAACTTAGGGATTTCTTAATATTTTTTACATCAACTACACCACGTTAAATTATCCAAAGAAAAGTGTAATGAATATAAACTCAGAAAATGGCATCTAAAAGCAACAGAGCATTCCACCGTGAGTCAGGAAATCTTCCAGATGATGTCATATGACTATTTGATGAATAAATACAATTTCTAATACCTAGAAAATTGATGTTGAGTAGGAAAAAATCTAGTAGAAAATATTACTATTAATGGCCATTATAAGATGCCATATGATGAAATCATTAAAATGCCTTGGCATTTATTACTTACATAATTAATGGGTTAACATGTTGGCATGTGATTCCCACGTGTTTTAAAGGGATATTACAGAAGTGGATTCCCCAAAGCAGTTTGTCTCTATCTCTGTTACGGCTTTATTACTTGCTACCTTTTAAATAGTTATGTAAAAGCCTTACTTCTCCTTCTAGGTTGTAAGTTTATGGTGGGTAAGAAGTGTGTCTGATTTAACTTTCGTGTCTCCATGGTACCTAACACGTGATTAACATATATTTGGGACTCAGTAAATATTAGTTGATGGAATACTTGCATTTGCTTTTAAGTATTGTCCTCTGATAGAAGAAATATTAAATATTTTAAAAATGGTGTTTTACAACTTAAATTATTATGAATGGTGGATATAAAAGAAGAAATATATACCACCAACATATTAATAGAAATTGGGTTAGCATAGTGAAATCACTGTCTTCTTTTTTCTGTTCTAACTTGTTTATGATATGGTCATATTATCTTTCTAATAGAAGGAATAAATAATAACAAAATGATAATATTCTACTAGACTAAAAATCACTTTATTAGAATTATGGTGACCTCTCCACTATAATAGTGACCTTCCTCTCCCCTCCCCACCCTCATACTCCCCACCACCACCTTCCTTTCCCCCCACTTACCATCTAGGTGATTTATGATGGAACAGGAACAAGGTGGAAAAGATAGGTTTGGAAGGAGAGAGAAGAGGTGATGTTAACCCTGAGATGCTCATTCATTCATTTAGAAATACTGAGTGGTCTGAATGGTGGCAAATGCCTGGGGTCAGGAAGCAGCAGTGGGGGAGGAGTGCAGAGACCTCAATGCCACAGGCAACTGCAGGACACGGGGTGGGGGGGCCACCATCCCAGATGCCCAGAGACCAAGTGGCCAAACAACATTCAGTCAATCCAAGGAGGACTCACAGGACAGAGAGAGGCTGAAACACCTCTCCTGCTCTGCCGTGAGGCCTTGTAAATTTGTCCTGCACCTCCCAGAGCAAGGAGAGAAACACAGAAAGACTAATGGGTTCATTTTAAATGACTGTTTAAAACGGGAAGAAATTACTTTTAAGTGGTAGGATCAAGTGTATTCTGCCATCCCTGGGAAGAGGGGGTGAGAGCAGGATGAGATCAACTGACAGGTTAAAGGAAAGGTGTGTTTCGCATGTGTCTGATCAGTGTCTCCTCAATTTACACCTGCTATACATTTTATTCATTTCTTTTTCAAAAAAAATAACGAGCACTTGCTATATACAAATCACTAGACCAGGAGTGATTTTTTCACAGAAAAATATAATTATAATAAAAGTATGGAGACTGGCATTAGGTGAGGTCACTGGAGCTCCCGAACTATAAAGTTTTGAGAAAGATGAAATACAAGGACCAGTTATATTAGTTAATTTATCACTTTATTTTATTTTTTAAGGGTTTTTGTTTGTTTGTTTTAATTTATTTTGGCTGCGTCGGGTCTTAGTTGCGGCACGCGGGATCTCGTTGTATTTTGTGGGATCTTTTTAGTTGCGGCATGCAGACTTCTTAGGTGCGGCATGCGAGCATGTGAACTCTTAGTTGTGACATGCATGCGGGATCCAGTTCCCCAATGAGGGATCTAACCCGGGCCCCCTGCATTGGGAATGCAGAGTCCTACCCACTGGACCACCAGGGAAGTCCCTAATTTATCATTTTAAATGGAATTACTTAGAGGGAACACAGTAATCTGTTGCATGTTACCAGCACAAAATTCTCTAAGCTAAGTCAGCTTGCAGGTTTTCAACCCAAAGAATGATCTTGGAACCTGAAAACTAATCACTGTGCATTCTGAACAAGTGCTGTTTAACTCGCTTCAACAATATCGGGAAGAAAAACGGCTTTGAAAGTCATTTAAAGTAATAACAGCTCTGTATCATGCAGAAAAAAAAATGACGTAAAGAAAAAATGACATTATTACATGTCTTACATTTTATTTCATGATAAAACTGCCGATGGCATTGCATCACTGAAGTCAAATTGGGAGGGGGATTCAGTGTTGAAACTCAGATATGGATTCAAGAACAGGTGCAATTACTTTCCTTCTACTCAACAAATATTTACAAAGCAGCTGTCATATGCCAGGCACTGGTTCCCAAATGGTAAGCAAGATGTAGACTAGTAGGGGAGTTTAAAAACAGAATTCTTTTTCTCAGAAAAATAGACATTGTGCTTGTGCATTGGCTAAACTTTTATCTCAGATGAACCAAGTTATATCCCACTTCAGATATATTCCCTGTTCTTCAGAAACCACCAGTTACCTCACATCAAAAAATACCTTCTCTATCTTGGAAACCTTACCAGTTACTATGTGAAAAAGCTTCAGTTTACAAAGTTTCATTGTACATAAAATTTTATCCCATCTTAGAAAAGAGAGAGGGAGAGACCTTCAAGATGGCGGAGGAGTAAGACATGGAGATCACCTTCCTCCCCACAAATACACCAGAAATACATCTACATGGGGAACAACTCCTACAGAACACCTACTGAATGCTGGCAGAGGACCTCAGACCTCCCAAAAGACAAGAAATTCCCCACATACCTGGGTAGGGCAAAAGAGAAAAGAAAAAACAGAGACAAAAGAATAGGGATGGGACCTGTACCAGTAGGAGGGAGCTGTGAAGGAGGAAAAGTTTCCACACACTAGGAAGCCCCTTCACTAGCGGAGACAGGGGGAGGCAGGGGGGAAGCTTCAGAGCCACTGAGAATAGCGCAGCAACAGCAGTGCAGCGGAGAGATTCCTCCACAGAGGATCAGTGCCGACCAGCACTCACCAGGCCAAGAGGCTTGTCTGCTCACCCGCCAGGACAGGTGGGGGCAGGGAGCTGAGGCTCGGGCTTTGGAGGGCGGATCCCAGGGAGAGGACTGGGGGTGGCTGCGTGAACACAGCCTGAAGGGGGCTAGTGTGCCACAGCTAGCCAGAGGGAGCCCGGAAAAAGTCTGGACCTGCCTAAGAGTCAAGAGACCATTGTTTCGGGGTGCGCGAGGAGAGGGGATTCAGAACACCGCCTAAATGAGCTCCAGAGATGGGCGCGAGCCGCGGCTATCAGTGCGGAGCCCAGAGACGGGCATGAGACGCTAAGGCTGCTGCTGCAGCCAGCAAGAAACCTGTGTGCAAGCACAGGTCACTATCCACACCGCCCCTCCCAGGAGCCTGTGCAGCCCGCCACTGCCAGGGTCCTGTGATCCAGGGACAACTCACCCGGGAGAACGCACGCCTTAGGCTGTTGCAATCTCACACTGGCCTCTGCTGCCGCAGGCTCGCCCTGCATTCCGTACCCTTTCCTCCCCCCAGCCTGAGTGAGCCAGAGCCCCCTAATCAACTGCTTCTTTAACCCCGTCCTGTCTGAGCGAAGAACAGACGCCCTCAGGTGACCTACACGCAGAGGCGGGGCCAAGTCCAAAGCCGAACCCCAGGAGCTGTGCAAACAAAGAGGAGAAAGGGAAATCTCTCCCAGCAGCCTCAGAAGCAGCGGAGTAAATCTCCATAATCAACTTGATGTACCCTGCATCTGTGGAATACATGAATAGACAATGAATCATCCCAAAATCAAGGCGGTGGACTTTGGGAGCAACTGTAGACTTGGGGTTTGCTTTCTGCATCTAATTTGTTTCTGGTTTTATGTTTATCTTAGTTTAGTATTTAGAGTTTATTATCATTGGTAGATTTATTTACTGATTTGGTTGCTCTCTTCTGTTTTTTTTTGTATACAGATATATATATATTTCCTTTTCTCTTTTTGTGAGTGTGTATGTGTATGATTCTTTATGTGATTTAGTCTGTATAGCTTTGCTTTTACCATTTGTCCTAGGGTTCTGTCTCTCCTTTATTTTTTTGTTTGTTTGTTTTTTGTATAGTTTTTAGTGCTTGCTATCATTGGTGGATTTGTTTTTCGGTTTGGTTGCTCTCTTCTTTCTTTCTTATTTTTAATTTTTTAATTTTTAATAATTTTTTTATTTTTTATTTTAATAACTTTCCTTCCTTCCTTCCTTCCTCTGTTCCTTCCTCCCTTTTCTTCTGAGCCATGTGGCTGACAGGGTCTTGGTGTTCTCGCCGGGTGTCAGGCCTGTGCCTCTGAGGGGGGAGAGCCAAGTTCAAGACATTCGTCCACCAGAGACCTCCTGGATCCACGTAATATCAAAGGGCGAAAGCTCTCCCAGAGATCTCCATCTCAACGCTAAGACCCAGCTCCACTTAACAACCAGCAAACTACAGTGCTGGACACACTATACCAAACAACTAGCAAGACAGGAACAAAACCCCACTCATTAGCGGAGAGGCTGCCTAAAATCATAATAAGATCACAGACACCCCAAAACACACCATCGGATGCTGTCCCGCCCACCAGAAAGACAAATCGTATCAAGTATCTTTTCCAGCCACAGCGCTATGAGACTAGATATCAATTACAGGAAAAAAACTGTAAAAAATACAAACACATGGAGGCTAAACAATACACTACTAAATAACCAAGAGATCACTGAAGAAATCAAAGAGGAAATCAAAAAATACCTAGAAACAAATGACAATGAAAATACGACGACCCAAAACCTATGGGATGCAGCAAAAGCAGTTCTAAGAGGGAAGTTTATAGCAATACAATCCTACTTCAAGAAACAAGAAGAATCTCAAATAAACAACCTAAACTTACACCTAAAGCAATTAAAGAAAAAGAACAAAAAACTCCCAAAGTTAGCAGAAGGAAGAAATCATAAAGACCAGATCAGAAATAAATGAAAAAGAAATGAAGGAAACAACAGCAAAGATCAATAAAACTAAAAGCTGGTTCTTTGAGAAGATAAACAAAATTGATCAACAATTAGCCAGACTCATCAAGAAAAAAAGGGAGAAGACTCAAATTAATAGAATTAGAAATGAAAGAGAAGTAACAACTGACACTGGAGAAATACAAAGGATCATGAGAGATTACTACAAGCAACTATATGCCAATAAAATGGACAACCTGGAAGAAATGGACAACTTCTTAGAAAAGCACAACCTTCCAAAACTGAACCAGGAAGAAATAGAAAATATAAACAGACCAATCACAAGCACTGAAATTGAGACTCTGATTAAAAATCTTCCAACAAACAAAAGCCCAGGACCAGATGGCTTCACAGGCAAATTCTATCAAACATTTAGAGAAGAGCTAACACCTATCCTTCTCAAACTCTTCCAAAATATAGCAGAGGGAGGAACACTCCCAAACTCATTCTGCAAGGCCACCATCACCCTGATACCAAAACCAGACAAAGATGTCACAAAGAAAAAAAACTGCAGGCCAATATCTCTGATGAACATAGATGCAAAAATCCTTAAGAAAATACTAGCAAACAGAATCCAACAGCACATTAAAAGGATCATACACTGTGATCAAGTAGGGTTTATCCCAGCAATGCAAGGATTTTTCAATATATGCAAATCAATCAATGTGATACACCATATTAACAAATTGAAGGAGAAACCATATGATCATCTCAATAGATGCAGAAAAAGCTTTTGACAAAATTCAACACCCATTTATGATAAAAACCCTCCAGAAAGTAGGCACAGAGGGAACTTAACTCAACATAATAAAGGCCATATATGACAAACCCACAGCCAACATCATTCTCCATGGTGAAAAACTGAAACCATTTTCTCTAAGATCAGGAGCAACACAAGGTTGTCCAGTCTCACCACTATTATTCAACATCGTTTAGGAAGTTTTAGCCACAGCAATCAGAGAAGAAAAAGAAATAAAAGGAATCCAAATCAGAAGAGAAGAAGTAAAGCTGTCACTGTTTGCAGATGACATGATACTATACATAGAGAGTCCTAAAGATGCTAGCAGAAACGAATTTGGTAAAGTAGCAGGATACAAAATTAATGCACAGAAATCTCTTGCATTCCTATACACTAATGATGAAAAATCTGAAAGTGAAATTAAGGAAACACTCCCATTTACCATTGCAACAAAAAGAATAAAATACCTAGGAATAAACCTACCTAAGGAGACAAAAGACCTGTATGCAGAAAACTATAAGACACTGATGAAAGAAATTAAAGATGATACAAATAGATGGAGAGATATACCATGTTCTTGGATTGGAAGAATCAACATTGTGAAAATGACTATACTACCCAAAGCAATCTATAGATTCAATGCCATCCCTATCAAACCACCAATGGCATTTTTCACAGAACTAGAAGAAAAAATTTCACAATTTGTATGGAAACACAAAAGACCCCGAATAGCCAAAGCAATCTTGAGAATGAAAAATGGAGCTAGAGGAATCAGGCTCCTGGACTTCAGACTATACTACAAAGCTACAGTAATCAATACAGTATGGTACTGGCACAAAAACAGAAATATAGATCAATGGAACAGGAAAGAAAGCCCAGAGATAAACCGACGCACATATGGTCACCTTATTTTTGATAAAGGAGGCAAGAATATACAATGGAGAAAAGACAGTCTCTTCAATAATTGGTGCTGGGAAAACTGAACAGCTACATGTAAAAGAATGAAATTAGAACACTCCCTAACACCGTACACAAAAATAAACTCAAAATGGATTAAAGAATTAAATGTAAGACCAGACACTATAAAACCCTTATAGGAAAACATAGACAGAACACTCTGTGACATAAATCACAGCAAGATCCTTTTTGACCCACCTCCTAGAGAAATGGAAATAACAACAAAAATAAATAAATGGGACCTAATGAAACTAAAAACTTTTGCACAGCAAAGGAAAACATAAACAAAATGAAATGACAACCCTCAGAATGGGAGAAAATATTTGCAAATGAAGCAACTGACAAAGGATTAATCTCCAAAACTTACAAGCAGCTCACGCAGTTCAATATCAAAAAAACAACCCAATCCAAAATGGGCAGAGAAGCTAAATAGATATTTCTCCAAAGAAGATATACAGATTGCCAACAAACACATGAAAGGATGCTCAACATCACTAATCATTAGAGAAATGCAAATCAAAACTACAATGAGGTATCACCTCTCACCAGTCAGAATGGTCATCATCAAAAAATCTACAAACAAGAAATGCTGGAGAGGGTGTGGAGAAAAGGGAACCCTCTTGCACTGTTGGTGGGAATGTAAATTGATACACCGTGTTCTCCATAGTGTTCTCCACTATGGAGAACAGTATGGAGGTTCCTTAAAAAACTAAAAATGGGACTACCATATGACCCAGCAATCCCACTACTGGATATATACCCTGAGAAAACCATAATTCAAAAAGAGTCTTGTACCACAATGTTCATTGCAGCTCTATTTACAATAGCCAGGACATGGAAGCAACCTAAGTGTCCATCGACAGATGAATGGATAAAGAAGATGTGGTACCTATATACAATGGAATATTACTCAGCCATAAAAAGAAATGAAATTGAGTTATTTGTAGTGAGGTGGATGGACCTAGAGTCTGTCATACAGAGTGAAGTAAGTTAGGAAGAGAAAAACAAATACTGTATGCTAACACATATATATGGAGTCTAAAATAAAAAAAAAAAGGTTCTGAAGAACCTCGGGGCAGGACAGGAATAAAGACACAGACGTATAGAATGGACTTGAGGATATGGGGAGGGGTAAGGGTAAGCTGGGACAAAGTGAGAGAGTGGCATGGACATATATACGCTACCAAACGTAAAATAGATAGCTAGTGGGAAGCAGCCGCATAGCACAGGGAGATCAGCTCGGTGCTCTGTGACCACCTAGAGGGGAGGGATAGGGAGGGTGGGAGGGAGACGTAAGAGGGAGGTGATATGGGGATATATGTATACATATAGCTGATTCACTTTGTTGTAAAGCAGAAACTAACACACCATTGTAAAGCAATTATACTCCAATAAAGACGTTAAAAAAAAGAAAAAAAGAAAAGAGAGAAACAGCACTACAAGGAGCACTGAATTAGTTCACCTAGAATGTAAGTGGGGGAGGTGGCCTGTGATAAGATTTCTGGAGATATGAAAATATCTCAAATGAAATTGGACAGATCCAGAATTTAAAGAATTTAAACTGCATCAAAGAAGCTTGGCCATGCTTTCTTATTATATAAACTTATAGCCATTTTAATAGACTTACATTTAATTGCACATTTCAGTTGTAAAGCACATTTGAGCTCTAGGTAGTTGCTGATGATTTGGAAGAAGAAATGTTCGTGTTTGGAAGATGTTCCCCCACTGACAAACCCAGCAAATGTGCAATTAGCATTTTGACTTTGAGTTTTCTTTCAGTTCAGACTGGGGGCATTTTACTTCTCTTTGAGTCACTTGGTAGCACCATGGTCAATATAGCATGAAAAACACAAGGACACTGATTTGGAGGAACTGGCTTGAGTTGAGTGTCACCATTCACTGTGATTCAACCTCTCTAATCTTTTTGAGCCTACTTTTAAAATTCTTTTCCATTATGGTTTATTACAGGATATTGAATATAGCTACCTGTGCTATACAGTAGGATCTTGTTGTTTATTTATTTATTTATATATAATAGTTTGTATCTGCTAATCTCAAGCTCCTAATTTATCTCTCCCCTACCCCCCTTCCCCTCTGGTAACCATAAGTTGTTTTCTATGTCTGTGAGTCTGTTTCTGTTTCATAAATAAGTTCATTGGTATCATATTTTAGATTACACATATAAGTGATACCATGTGGTATTTTTCTTTTTGACTTACTTCACTTAGTATGATAATCTCTAGGTCTGTCTATGTTGCTGCAAATGGCATTATGTCATTCTTTATATGGCTGAGTAATATTCCATTGTATAAATGTATATACCACATTTTCTTTATCCAGTCATCTGTTGATGGACATTTAGGTTGCTTCCATGTCTTGACTATTGTGAATAGTGCTGCTATGAACATTGGGATGCATGTATCTTTTCAAATTAGTTTTCTCCAGATATATACCCAGGAGTGGGATTACTGGATCATATGGCAACTCTTTTTAGTTTTTTAAGAAACCTCCCTACTGTTCTTAGTAGTGGCTGTACCAATTTACATTCCCACCAACAGTGTAGGAGGGTTCCCTTCTCTCCACACCCTCTCCAGCATTTATTATTTGTAGACTTTTTGATGATGGCCATTCTGATCAGTGTGAGGTGATACCTCATTGTGGTTTTGATTTGCATTTATCTAATAATTAGCAATGTTGAGTATCTTTTCATGTATCTTTTATTGGCCATCTGTATATCTTCTTCGGAGAAATGTCTGTTTTTTTGATTGTGTTGTTTGTTTTTTTGTTACTGAGTTGTATGGGCTGTTTGTATATTTTGGAAATTCCGCCCTTGTCGGTCACATCATTTGAAAATACTTTTCCCTATTCTGTAGGTTGTCTTTTTGTTTTGTTTATGATTTCCTTTGCTCTGCAAAAGCTTATAAGTTTGATTACAACCTCTCTAATCTTTATCCATAAAATGGAATTCTTCCAAGGAACAAGCAGATGAAATCATGTGTAGACACATGCTTTGTAAACTATAAAGTATTAAATATACGTAAGATATTGTTTTGTAATTATATAACTTGGGAGATAAGTTTAGACTGAGTAAGAGTGGTAATCTCAAGTTAGATGACTCATAAAACATCTGGTGTTAAATCAAGTGAAGCTAAAAATCCTACTGTAAAATTACATAGAAACAAATATTTTTGGAATCCTATAAATAAAATTTAATTACATTTATTGAGATCAGCAAAGCTTGAATTGAAAGGGAGTAAAGGGAAGAATTATAGTTCAAGACACAAATGATCTGTTCTAAGGGATTGACATTCCCTGTCAATCTTGAATAGCTAGCAGGTTTTAAAACTAGTCAAATTTAGCATAATAATAAAACTTCATTATGTTGAAACCGTGCTAATATTGTATGCAAATGTACAATCCAGCATGAAAATGACGGAAATACTCATAGTGAGATGACTAAGAGCTAAAGGAACTAATTTTCATTCTTGCCACATCTTTTCATTACTGTAAGATTTTTGATCTTGAAATAATACATAGTTTTATCAAATTAAACCTGTATTATAATAGATGCATATGATACTGATATTTGTTATTGATTATGTATGTGTGAACTTTTAGTAGAACGAAGAAAAATAGTGGAATTAGGCCCATTGATTTCTCAAATTTGTATAAAAACTGTCTTTTACTAAAAAATAATATTAATTTGGGAATACCATTTCTGAAGATTAATTTCTTCTGTAACCGTATGCAACATAATGGAATGTGGAACCTAGTTTGAAAGTGCAATCCAATGCCACATATATATTTACGCCCTTGGTCAAACCAGGGGACTCAAGTACATAATGTTGTATAATATATTGCTCTTATAGTAATACATACTCTCTGCCTAGTACTGTCTGTTTTTCTTATGGCTCTTGCCAGCTTAGTTGAGGGATTTCGCTTTGTAACTGCTCTGTCAGATCAATTGTGTCCTTCTGGTTCTGTGCAGTGTAACAGTATGACATCCAGAGCTTATTCAGATGAGCAGAGAGCAAATGAACTTCCTTCTGCTCCTCTGTTGAAGGGAAGAGAAATTTCTTCGACCTGTAAATGTTGAGAGCGTCGTACTATCCTTTACAGTAGATGAATCTCAGCACCGTGAGTTCCTAAGGGTGCAGAGTCCAGGGCGAATCACACTGGTCCCTTTTTATATTTGCACAAAGGTCGGATCAGGTTCAAAGGACTAGCTCCCCTCCACATCCTGCCCCGAGGGGATAGGAAGCTTCCAAACATCCAGGTGAAATAAAGGTGTGTAAGAGGAGCCTGCAGCCTCTGGGAACTGGCCTTGGTGACTGGGGTGGGAGTGTTTATGGGTTCATTTTAAGACAAAGCCCCTCCCTTTCCTCCTCAGGCTACTTCTCAGCTCTTCCTGACGGCGAAATTTAGGACAGAAAAATCACAAAGCGATCACCCCAATTCCTTCAAGTCATAGGGATCATTCTTGGCCAGCACCAGCTGCGTGGGCCTGCGACTTACACAGTCACAGAGAGCCCCAGGCTTACAAGAGCCCCATGCTTGGCATAAATGCTCTACTGTCTCGGTCTTGAAATTCTTAATACTCTGTGGACAAGGCGCTCCATTTATTTTTGCATATACAGATTTTGTATATGAAGCCACAAAGCATTTTTAACACAAGAAAACAACTGGTTCCTCATCTTACTGCTCTCTTACCACAGATAGATGAATCAAAGGAATTTAGGGCTGGAAACAATTAGGGTAAGATTAAATTGAGCCCAATTTTTAATAGAGATTAAATTTAAATGCACTGTGATATTGCACTTCTGGGGTACTCTTTCAGGATTATCAGTGCTTTCTTCTTTCCATCTGGGTTGATTAGAGTATTTTGAGATAGTAAAATGTGGTTTGCTAGACATTTCAAAGCAAACATACAGAGTAGATACATAGAGGTCACTACAGGGTTTTTTATTTTTATTTTGTTAAGTGAGAAAAGCTGGGTGCAACCAAGGTGTTGGATAGTAACCGATCTGTTAATACTGAGGGACGGTGCCAGGCCTACACAAAAGTGTGAAGATGGAGAGGTTTCACAGCATCTCTTAGCTTCTCTTTATCCTGTTATGTTTGTACTCCTTCCTCCTTATCCTAAAAATGGTTCGATTTCTGGAAAACTTGTATTTATATTCTTCTCCTCCCTCTGCCACATGATTTGAGCCAAAAGTCTATATCCCATTTCTGTCTGGCTTTGTTCTCAGTTGACTTTCATGGTTAGAAAGCTATCTGATAATTAAACCTTGTTGTATTGTTAGCCGGAAGTAACTTAAGGTATGACTGCTACTTGGGGTACTCTGTGTTTTGATATCTCATACCACACAAAGTCTTACAGATGCAAAGAAATGAATTTCTCCCAGAGTCATTGTGAAGCCACTGACAAGCCCGTGGGTGCTTTCTGAAGGCCTCCAATGGCACCAGGCAGACAGCCGCCATTGTGTCTGCTCGTAAGTGCTGCCCATGATGGCCATGTGTGGCTGCGAGACAGAAGAACCTCCTGACTATTCGTTTAGTTCATGCTGAGTTTGAATAGCTCAGTAGCTCGTCTAGACTAATGATTCAGACCTTGTCACACTGTCCCTCTTACGGCAGATGCTAACATACAAAGTAATGGACTTTACATAACCCCACCCCTTCTTCCCCATCCTCCTTGCTGACTCTGCTTCCTAGGCCACTGAGAAAATAGAAGTAATTATGAGAGAACTTTCACAAGCTCCCGTCACATCTCTCATTTGCCAGCAACTACACTCCCATATACTCTGCCTTCTCTCCCTAACTAATGATTGTCTATTGACCTTGAGTCATCTGCTCAAGGTCATCACTCCAGCAATTCACCCTTCCCTTCTGGATCATTCCCATCAGTATACAAATATGCTGGTATTTCTCTTATCTAAAAAAAAAAAAACACCCAGCAAAAACATCCTCTCTCTTGATCCCACTTCCTGCTCAGGCTACCAACCATATCTGTTTCCCTTCACATCAAAACTTGATAAACATACTTACACTTGCTCTTCCAGCATCTTGCCTCACATTTCCCCTCAACCTCCTTCAGTCGAGTTTTTGTCCCCAGTCACTCCACTAAAACCTCTCCTGTCAAGTTCACCAGTGACCTCCATGCTGCTCAACCCAATGGTTTATTCTCAGACTTCCCATCACCTGACTGTCAGCTACATTTGAAGCAGCTCATCGCTCGCTTCTTGAAATGCTTTCTTCCCTTGGCTTCCAGGACTGCACACTCGTGGTTTTTTTCCTACGTCACTAGCTGCTCTTTCTTGCACCCTCTGCTGACTCTTTCCCACCTCCCTGTCCTCTTAACAAGGGACTGTCCCAAGGAAAGGTCCTCGGGCCATTTTTTCTTTTGAATCTACATTCACTCCCTTGGCCATTTCAACTAGTCTCATCGCCTTAAATATCACCTATAGGTGAAATACCCCCAAATCTTTATCTCCAGCCCAGACCTTTCTCTTGAACTCTAGACTCCTCCAACTATTTCCTCTACTTCAGAGTTGAATAAGCATCTCACACTGAACCCTGATCTCCCCTTCCAGGTCCACTCCTGTCCCCATCTCCCCCAGTCTATTCTCAGCAGACTAGCCAACGTGATTCTATTAAAACGTAGGGCAGATTACATCACTCTTCTATTTAAAACTCTCCAATGGCTTCTGGTCATTCTCAGAATAAAAGTCAAAGTTCTTGTCATGCTTATTAGGCCCCCATATTACCTCTTTGCCCTCTCTCCCGTGTGCTCATTCGGCTCTAATCATGCCGGCCTCCCAGCCGCTCCTGCTTTTGCCTAAAGACCTCATTTGCTCTCCTTCGGCCCAGATGGCTCCTTCCCCAGATAGCTGCATGCATCGTTCCTTTGCTTCTTTCAGGCCTTTGCTCAAACATTACCTTTCTCTCTCGGGCCTTCCTTGACCACTGTTAAAATTGCAATGCCCCTTTCTAGCCACCTTCCCTGATTTAGCTTTCTCCATGGTACTCTCTCTTTCTACCTCTAGGTGTTTCTGATTTATTTTATTATCTGTCTCCCTCACCTCCAGAATGTGAGCTCTATGAGGGATAGGATTTCTGTTACCTGAAATATTCCCAGTGCCCAGGTCAGCATTTGGAGCCACAGTAGGTGCTCAGTATACACTTGTTAAATGTAGGATGCTATTATCTTTCTACCAAAGAACATGGCCTGCTATATCTTTCTACCAAAGAACATGGCCTGCACGTGAGCTTCAGAAAACCAGTTTTTTCCAGGTAGGGATCAGATCTGTCTCTTTACAAAGCTGAAGGAATGGCTGGAAGGCAGACACCCATGCTTGCGGCGTGCTTGCGGTGGGTGGAGCTTTCAGTAGGAGGCCCTCACTGTCTAGCCAAACCACCCCCTCTTGCCCTTTCAGCCGAACGTGGAAAATTGAGATGCTGTGCTACATTTTTACTATTTATTCACAAGTATTCTTTTTACTCAGTAATTAGTATGCAGCTTTATTTTTCATGAAATGCCTCTTTTAAAATATGTTATTGTAATGATTAGGACTATTACTGTAATGTACTGTAATCATTACTGTAATGATTAAGCCGATGAATTATTTGTAGCAATAAAATAGTCTTCAAGATTGGCATACTGTTACCTCTTGCATTTATTCTGCTTTCTAGTCATAGTAAATAACTTCACATTTAAAATGAGTGATTGCTGCCCACCACAATAACACATGTTGCTTCCATCAGAGGTTGTAGCAAAAAGTGTATTCTGGAAACACTGGTGTGGACAGTAGCTACCCACTCTCCTGCTGAGAGTACTTACTGGCTGCTTCTTGAGAAGCAACACCTAACTAACTCAGTGGGGCAAGGCAGAAGATTTGAATAAGTCTGAGGACATATTTGAGAACGCAAAATTTCATTCTCCCAGTGTTGATGCAGAAAAGGACAAACTGCCCATAGTTACTCACCGCCCCCCCCATATATTCCAATGAGAAATACAGAAAAAAAGCTTGTAAAATTTCTTCACAATGCACACATTGAGATGAATGAAACAGCTGGCAGTGGCATCTCGCCTCTGAGTTGGATTTATAAAAATATTAGTGAGCTCAATTTTCTGTATTTTGCTATTTCATTCGGGGAGTGATGAAGAGAGTCTTTTATCATTATAAAACTCCAGGCTTCGGTGTCATTTATCACAACGTCGTCTGGAATTCTGAAAATGTTCTGTCAGGGTTGATCTGGACATTTCAGGACTTGACATTTGATAGAAGTTGGGTAACCGAATATCGTAATGGTATCTTTTTCCTATATATACCCTGTCATTCAAGGCATAGAGTTTATCTGCAATGTCACTGCCAATTAAAATTGAAAACAGGCGGGAGATGTAACGATGCTGAGCCAAGAGCAAGTATAATTTCTTTCTCCTCCAGGACACATATCGACAATCAGTTTCTGCTGTGAGCGTTACCTAAACAAACATAAGACCACACATAATCAGAGATTAGGAAGCAAGAAACATTCTGCCATGTGGTTTTTTTTTTTGGCCCCAAATTTTAAATGAATTTCTCGTGCTGATTTTAACTTTAAAAAAGCCTACCAACCCACAATATATTGTTAAAATAGAAACTACAAAACTTATTACTATCTATGTAATTTATAACATGAATAATCACAGTGTTGTGCCCATCTCCAGTTTATCTGTTTTCTAAGTTTGGGTATCTAGATTTTGCATTTCAGTGAAGTGAGAGTTACTTGATATTAAAACATAATAAAGTTGGCTAATGTTAGAGAAATATTTCCAAGTCAATCCTGAAGACTGTAAACATTTAACCCTAATGCAGTTTCTGCAGTACCGAATAGAATTAACCTACTCTGCATGTGTATATGAATTTGTATTACAAAGACTCACACATGGATACACACACATGTATGTTACATGTATCAACCAGAGGAAGTATACCATAATAGACAGAACCTACTGAAAGGATTATCTTTCAAAACTACCCGATATGGCAGCAGACTAGTGACAGTAAGTTTAGCATTTTGTTGCTAGAAAACAACTGAAATTCATCAGTATTTTGAATTTTAAAAGTCACTTGTTTTGTCATAAGGGCAGATTTTTTGTTCTTGGTGTTTTTCTAAACTGTGACAGGTGGCAGTGTTTAGAGTCAAATATCAATTAATTATATTTGAATTCCCATATACTCAGTTAAGCAAAGAAAAATTTAAGAATATTTATCACAGACTCCTTTCTGTCATAGGTAATACCCAATCTTCTCCTTGTTGCCGGACCTATAAAGTGACATTAATCAGCAAGACTCAAGCAGAACTGGGAAGACATGCGTGATACTAAGTACATTCCAAAGTTAAATATAAATTATTCCTATGTCATCTGCTGCTCTGTTTGCTTGTTTGCCTGTTTTTAAACAGGAAGAGGCAGTGTTCACAGTGTGGCCTAGTTATTCTTTACCTGAAAAATGCCCTCCTCTGTGGGTTTCAGTGAGTCCCATTCAGGAGAATCCAGGAACTGGAAGGGGAAGATGTAATGCAGAAATTCGCCATCAACTGTCACTCTGATCCTACAAAGGACATCAGTTATGAGGGAAGGAGAAAGAGAGCACTAAGTTGGGGACGAGGATACGGAACAGTATTTCCGATCTCTTATGTTTCTTATGGCTTTTAAAATCTTTAAGGGCAAAATATTAAATTCATACATTACAATAAGTGACAAAAATCCCCTTTAAGATTTATGTACCGCTGTTCCTCCCATGGTTAGGATTCTGGAACAGTGGGTAAGATTCATCAGAAAATTCATCAAACTGTACATTGATGATATGCACCCATTTCTGTGTATATAATATCTTGCAATTAAAAGTTTCAATGCACTCAGTCAGATTTTAAATTAAGCAGAAGAACACTGAAGAACGTAAAGAAGTACCACTGGAAATACCTCTGTAAACTAAATATTTAACCTTTTAAAAAACACGAATAATCACGTTAGTATTTCTTCCTCCAAACTTCTGTTTTCAAATTTTATATATAGTGCACGTCCCCTTCTAGCAAGTGGGCAATTGCTAGAATTTACTGAAAAAAATGATCATTATAAAATTTAAGTGTTCTTTATTATTTAAAAGAATGCCCTAGCAGAATCTGTTCAAAATACTTTGCGTGCTAACATAAGTATTCTATGAATTTAAGCTGGCATCATCCTCTTGACTCTCATGATTAGCTTGGAAACAAGTAGCATATCCAGACAAACCAATTCATACATTTGATTTCTGTGAAGAAATATTAAGACTCTAAATTATAACCTGCTTCAAGTAAATAATACCCTGTACTCTAAATGCCTATGTCCATGACTCATGTGTCAAGGGCTTTCTCATGCCTCAGCGTGCTAAATGCGGCCCAGGACTATGCTGTGTTGAGATGGAAAATGCAGCAGAAAGAAACACAAGCTAGTAAGGAATAAAGAGGAAAGACATGCAAGCGTCAAGAGTACAAACCTTCCTGAAACAAGCAGGGAGAGTTTGTCAATGGAGGTTTTCCCCTGCATGGCATAACAGTGCTCCTTTTCCAAAGTAACCACTTCTGAGCTCATAGCAATAGTTCTGAAGTCAGGCAAAGAGGTCCCCAGAGGCTGGAAGAGGGAGCTGTACAACAGCTGAAATTCTCGCGCAAAGGTTATGCTGCGAACTTGATAGGCGATGTGAACAAACCGCATGAAGCAGATGACAAACAATATAAAATTCCAGGAAAATATGTCAGCTGCACAGACATCTACCCAAGCCCAGATAGCAGAACAGAGAAAACCCAACCCCAGCAAACTGAAGACGTAAAGGAGCCCGAAGAATCCACTGCCACCCATGAAACCTACTACAAATAAAATACTGGCAAGATGATAGATGGCTCCTTCGGCCTCTTGCTTCCAGATGGTGCAGACTGGGTGTTCGTCTATTAGGTTCTTCCATAAACTTGAATTTCTCTCCATGGCTGTACTACCGTCTGGTTCACTTCTCAGTTGATGTTAAATGATATCGAAGCAAGTAATTAAGTCCTTTGCTTTTCCATCATCAGTGTTTTGCTCAGTCTTCACAAAACAAGAGAAAGCCCGGACACTGGAGTTGGGGTGATTAAGGGTTTGGTGTGTATGGATCTTGAAAAACTAAGAATCCCATGCTAGCATCCTTAAGTTCATCTGGGCTCCTGATTTAGATCTAGCCCAGAAATATTTTGTGGTTTCCTGTGTGAGAAAAAAACAGAAAGGATTCTAATTAAACAAGGAGAATTGAGAAGTATATTCAGTGAGCCATCAGCATTACTTATTCAAGTTGACATCCTATTTTCTATGAAGTTAAAACGTTTTCAGCACAAATACTGAAAGTGTTAAATTTCTAGGATATATAAATGCATATTTCAGAGTTAGGCTTATTAATAATAATAAATTATTTACAGAAATTTTAGTATTTGTTACAACTAACTAACTACATATTTTTCAAGAAAGCTAATGAGTGCTATAATCAGCTGGTCCCTAGAAGAGTAATTCAGTATACCGCAGAATCTCTTGGGACAGTGACTAAATATGCAGCTTCATAGACTGCTTCTGGATATACTGAGTCAGAATCTCTGAGGGTGGAGCCTAAGTGTTGGTATTTTGAACAAGCTCCCCACATGATTTTGATGCATCGATCCGTGGCCTTCCATGGCCCACCCTTTTAGAGATACTGTTTGACAATATGTTATTCACTCTTTATGGGTGAAGAATTCGAAGCTCAGAAAGGCCAAGTAATTTATCCAAGGCCACACAGTGGTTGGTGGCAGAGCAGAACTTCAGGACTTGAGCCTGTATGCTAAATCCAATCATGTGGTCTCCCATGAGAGATATTTTAAATTAGGCATTGTAAGGAGCCCTAATAAATCAATAAACATAAGAAACACACAGTTAGGAGTCAGAGTTTAAGGGCACATAGTAGACTGTGAAAATGTTTAATTAATTAGATCTAAATTATTTGAGAAATAAAAATTCAGTTCTCTTTCACTGTATTAGAGGCTATTTCAGGTTAAAGGTTGCATCCATATAACTAAATAAATAATAGTAAAATTCCTGCTACTTACACATTTATTTACCAGATGGTCAAAAATGTTAGCGACTTGTTCCTCTGCACATATATTCTCTACCCTTTCAGCCATATGGTATAAATGCTAATATGTGATCTGACTCAGGAGAGATTTAACCATGATGACAGAGCTGTAGGATATGTATCATTTATCACCAGGTTTCTTAACAATAAATGGTTTCAGTGTGAGGCATTCATTAGATTGACTTTTTTGAAACCAAAACAACATTCAAGAACCTTGAACTTGTGTGCTATATTTAGTGTTTTTATCTTGAGATGGATTTTTCCAGAATACCTGTTAATAAAATATCAGATATCATAGATCTTGTCTCATAGAAAAAAAGTACACAAACAGAGGTGAAAATGACTTAGCTGAAGTGAAAAAAGGAATAGTGTTGCTACCAACAGAACTAGAAATGAAAATAAAGAAGCTGCTGCTGAAGTTCCTGGTTTTCCATCTTGGACAGTGATTCTCTTCTCAGCAAGTAATGACATTAAGAACATCACCAGGGCTTCCCTGGTGGCGCAGTGGTTGAGAGTCCGCCTGCCGATGCAGGGGACACGGGTTCGTGCCCCGGTCCGGGAAGATCCCACATGCCGCAGAGCGGCTGGGCCCGTGAGCCATGGCCGCTGAGCCTGCGCGTCCGGAGCCTGTGCTCCGCAACGGGAGAGGCCACAAGTGTGAGAGGCCCGCATACCGCCAAAAAAAAAAAAGAGCATCACCAGGTGAATCATGAAAAAAAGAAACAACAACACAGACCTATAACTTACAACCATATTGTTATTTCTACTTATGCTGCTTTCAAATACATATTACACAGTCTGCATCCCTCTAATGATCACTCCACACATCTCTCTGTGAGAGATGAGATTCAAGGCAGACTGGCATGCTGAATATGTTTCATTTCTCCTCTTTAAACAAAACACAAAATTATATATTACTGCACATTCAAAACAAAGAAACGTTTTTAAAAAATACAATGAGTAGTGACAACTGTGAAACGCAGACTGCAAATGTCAGTCCCCCTGCTGTTTAACTTTTAAAACTTGGGTATTTTAAATTAATCAGTTCCTTAAGATGCCAGGCACAGCCATGAAGCCAATATTAAAAAGCACCACCAGTAGAGCTCTGAACTTGGGTTTGAACTTCCTGAAAAATTTATAATCCTCAACAAATTGTTAAAATGATGCTAACAGGGAGAGGCCATGTAAAATGTTTGTGGCAATTCAGAAGGGAGCTTATGGGAATCTTGTCCCCTTAAACTCTTGACTTGGGGGATATACTGGGCCACCTACATTCCTGGAGTGTGACCCATTATGATTATATGAGGAACCGTGTTTCCGGCCCTTCCCAGTCGGCTTCTGTTTCAGTAAGCTGCTCCCAAGCCATCTTCCTATCCTTGACACCGTCTCACTCAACAGGGAGTGCTGACTTGCCCTGATTAAATTACTCCACACCCAGCCTTTCTCTGCTTGGTGTGTTTTTATTCAGTCACCAAAACAGATGTACTTTATTAGAAGAGGAAGAACTGACAGGGGCAGGTGATGAGCCTGAGTGCTCCTCTGACATGTGCCAGCAGCACTATATGAATGCCGTACATGGTTCATCAACCAGCTGGCTGCTTGAAAAGCCTGTAGGCCTTAAGTCATGTTTTTGGGTAAATAAATGCTGAAACGCCAAAGGAGCACAATGGATTTCTTAAGCAATAAAGTGGGTGTTCCCTGCAAAAGAAGGTAACACATGGGGATACAAGTGACGGAGACAAAATAAAGGGCAAATAAACAAAATATTTCCAAGTTTGCTCTTTAAATTGTAAGACCCTGAGTTCTAGGGAATAAGGAAATGTAAAGGCAGGCACGAAGACGCTCAGTGAAATGTGATCTAAACTGGGTGGCAAACTGATGAAGATCAGCTCAGGAATGGCAGTTATCGGTTCAGAACGTGGCCATTTATTACCTCGCTGCATCACACTTACTGCCGTGAGGGAGGCAGTATCTCAGGCATCACGCTCAGCCTACAGATGAGCAAGGGGGGGCACCGGACAGGTTAGGTAACTTGCTTCAGGGAAAGGAGGCAGTAAGTCACAGGGTGGAAGTTCCAGTCCTCCACTCAGCTTCATGCCCTCCCCAGCAGGCAATGTGTCTTTCAAGGTTGTGAATCTGATGTAATGTGTTGGGAGACCGGTGGGATATTCTGCCAGGACAGCTTGGCAATAAAATAATAATCCCAACAGTGGATATTTGAGACCTGCTATATCTGCTTGTACTGCTCAATCCATAATGCTTAGAATACTGCCAGGGACACAGACATAGAAAGGCACTCATGAAGTAATCTGCTGTATTATTATTCAACATTGACTCACTTCCTCTTCTAGATTCCAGAGCTCTTAAGGGGCAGAGACAAATGTTTTTGTACTTCTGACCCTTGGCACTCAGTGAATGTGGATTGAAAACACTGGTATAGAGGTACAAGCCCACTCTGCCTTTTCCATTCCCACTCTCTATCCAATTCAACCCATGTTCTAACATCTTCTGTCACGTAAGGGAACAGAAGTGGAGGAGACCTTGACTGAGGGATTGGGACATCACTCATTTAAGATGTCTGGCACAACTCCAAATTCATAGGGGAATCCTTCTGTCTTTTTAGAACGTTCAGTTCCTTAAGAGCAGTTGAATTCCTGATCTGATTAAAACAACTCTAGTAGCATGTGGTATTGTGTTAGTTTGGGTTGCTAGGCAACGAAGAAGATCAAAATCCCATGAATATTCTACTCATTAATTGGAATCATATCCCAACTTTGGTGTGTGTTCCATATAGGAAATAATCATGAACTTAAAGCTAGTTTTTGCCCCCCAATATATATGATCATGCCCTAATCGCTGGAAGCTGTGAATGTAATCTTATTTGGAAAAAAGGTCTTTGTAGATATAACTAAGTTAAGGATCTCCGGATGAGAAGACCATCCTAGATTACTCGGATGGGCCAAATCCAATGGCAATTGTTCTTATAAGAGACACACAGAGGATGCAGATAGAAGAGGAGGATAGAAGAGGAGGAAGCAATGTGACCACAGAGGCAGAGACTGGAGTGATGCAGCCATAAATCAAGGAATGCTGACAGCCACCAGAAACTGGAAGAGGCAAGGAACAGAATCTCCCTTAGAGCTTCTGGAAGGAGTACACCTACCAATACCATGATTTCAGACTTCTGGCCTCCAGAACTACGAGAGAATAAATTTATGTTGTTTTGAAAAAAAAAAAAGCTAGTTTTCTCTGCTTTTTTTTTTTTTTTGCAGTACACGGGCCTCTCACTGCTGTGGCCTCTCCCGTTGCGGAGCACAGGCTCCGGACGCACAGGCTCAGCGGCCATGGCTCACAGGCCCATCCGCTCCGCGGCATGTGGGATCCTCCCGGACCGGGGCACAAACCCATGTCCCCTGCATCGGCAGGCGGACTTTCAACCACTGCGCCACCAGGGAAGCCCTCTCTGCTTATCTTTAAGGAGCTGCACTTATTCAGCAACTATGTGCCAGACATATTTGAAGAATTATCTCATTTAACCTGCACAACCCCATGAGGAAAGTACTATTATCTCCATCTCACAGATGAGAAAACTCAGGGAAGGCAAATAATCTGTTCAAGGTTACCACACTACTCATATTGGAACTAAGATTCCATCCAGGTCTGCCTGACTCTGAAACTCACAGTTTAAACTGCATCATTCTGCTTCCACAGTACCAGGATTTAGAAAATGTAGGCTTTAGTTTTCTCCCTGCTATGTAGATGAACCTAGACATATTTATTCATCAGTAAAGCAGAGGTAATATCACCTATTCTGTCCACTTTAAAGGGTGCTGGAAGATTCAGATGAGAAAATCTTTATTAAAAATTCTTAGCAAATTTTTAAATAACATAGAAATGCCATTGCTGTATTTGTTGCTTGTATGTTATAGAGCTGAGCCATTTGGAGAATATAGTTTTCAAAAGTTTTCTTTCCCTCAGAGGATTACAGTTGAAGACGAGCCATCCTTATACTGTAAATTCTAAATTTACTCATTTCTGCAGGAGTGATCTCTATCATTCTCCCCTATCTTGTGTCCTGGCCACCTACTGCTGGCAGGTATAGACCCAGAACCAACCCATCCTTAAGTCTTCACTTTCCAGTGGCCAAGAAGCCAGTCTCTGGAAGCCAACAACAATCTTGTTCCTTAGATTAGTGTTTAGTGCTTCCCAGCAGGTGTGCCCAGATCACTTCCATCAGAATCACCTGGCCACAGCCAACATCATCTTCAATGGTGAAAAACTGAAACCATTTCCACTAAGATCAAGACAAGGTTGCCTACTCTTACCACTATTATTCAACATAGTTTTGGAAGTTTTAGCCACAGCAATCACAGAAGAAAAAGAAATAAAAGGAATCCAAATCGGAAAAGAAGAAGTACAGCTGTCACTGTTTGCAGATGACATGATACTATACATACAGAATCCTAAAGATGCTACCAGAAAACTACCAGAGCTAATCAACGAATTTGGTAAAGTAGCAGGATACAAAATTAATGCACAGAAATCTCTTGCATTCCTATGCACTAATGATGAAAAATCTGAAAGTGAAATTAAGAAAACACTCCCATTTACCACTACAACAAACAGAATAAAATACCTAGGAATTAACCTACCTAAGGAGACAAAAGACCTGTATGCAGAAAATTATAAGACACTGATGAAAGAAATCAAAGATGATACAAGTAGATGGAGAGATATACCATGTTCTTGGATTGGAAGAATCAACATTGTGAAAACGACTATACTACCCAAAGCAATCTACAGATTCAACGCAATCCCTATCAAACTACCACTGGCATTTTTAACAGAACTAGAACAAAAAATTTCACAATTTGTATGGAAACACAAAAGACCCCGAATAGCCAAAGCAATCTTGAGAAAGAAAAACGGAGCTGGAGGAATCAGGCTCCCTGACTTCAGACTATACTACAAAGCTACAGTAATCAAGACAGTATGGTACTGGCACAAAAACAGAAATATAGATCAATGGTATAGGATAGAAAGCCCAGAGATAAACCCACACACATATGGTCAACTTATCTTTGATAAAGGAGGCAAGAATATAGAGTGGAGAAAAGACAGCCTCTTCAATAAGTGGTGCTGGGAAAACTGGACAGCTACATGTAAAAGAATGAAATTAGAACACTCCCTAACAACATACACAAAAATAAACTCAAAATGGATTAAAGACCTAAATGTAAGGCCAGACACTATCAAACTCTTAGAGGAAAACATAGGCAGAACACTCTATGACATAAATCACAGCAAGATCCTTTTTGACCCACCTCCTAGAGAAATGGAAATAACAACAAAAATAAATAAATGGGACCTAATGAAACTTAAAAGCTTTTGCACATCAAAGGAAACCATAAACAAGACGAAAAGACAACCCTCAGAATGGGAGAAAATATTTGCAAATGAAGCAACTGACAAAGGATTAATCTCCAAAATCTACAAGCAGCTCATGCAGCTCAATATCTAAAAAACAAACAACCCAATTCAAAAATGGGCAGAAGACCTAAATAGACATTTCTCCACAGAACATATACAGATTGCCAACAAACACATGAAAGACTGCTCAACATCATTAATCATTAGAGAAATGCAAATCAAAACTACAATGCGATATCATCTCACACTGGTCAGAATGGCCATCATCAAAAAATCTACAAAAAATAAATGCTGGAGAGGTTGTGGAGAAAAGGGAACTCTCATACACTGTTGATGGGAATGTAAATTGATACAGCCACTATGGAGAACATTATGGAGGTTCCTTAAAAAACTAAAAATAGAACTACCATATGACCCAGCAATCCCACTACTGGGCATATACCCTGAGAAAACCATAATTCAAAAAGAGACAATAGCCAGGATATGGAAGCTACCTAAGTGTTCATTGACAGATGAATGGATAAAGAAGATGTGGCACATATATACAATGGAATATCACTCAGCCATAAAAAGAAAAGAAATTGAGTTATTTGTAGTGAGGTGGATGGACCTAGAGTCTGTCATACAGAGTGAAGTAAGTCAGAAAGAGAAAAATAAATACCGTATGCTAACACATATATATGGAATCTAAAAAAAAAAAAAAAAAAGGTCATGAATAACCTAGGGACAGTACAGGAATAAAGACGCAGACCCAGTAGAGAATGGACTTGAGGACATGGGGAAGGGGAAGGGTAATCTGGGACAACGTGAGAGAGTGGCATGACTTACATACACTACCAAATGTAAAATAGATAGCTAGTGGGAATCAGCCGCATAGCACAGGGAGATCAGCTCGGTGCTTTGTGACCACCTAGAGGGGTGGGATAGGGAGGGTGGGAGGGAGACGCAAGAGGGAAGAGATATGGGGATATATGTATATGTATAGTTGATTCACTTTGTTATACAGCAGAAACTCACACCATTGTAAAGCAATTATACTCCAATAAAAACGTTAAAAAAATTTTAAAAAAACTTTATAATCTTAAAAAAAAAAAAAAAAAGAATCACCTCGGTGGCTTGTTAAAATGCTCCTTCCCTGGCCCCACCCCAGAACTACTGAGCCAGGAAGGGACCCAGAAAGATGCATTTGTGATAGGCTCCCAGTTGATTCTTATGCACACTAAAGTTTGAGAGCCATTATTTTATCTTGTTCCTGAAGGATCTTTGAATTATCCTTGCTTGCAGAGCCTCAGCTGTGTCCATTCCTGGCTGACCACTGGCTGTCCTCCCATGCTGGTTACTCCATGTAATGTTCCCTGATCCCTAGTTGTCTGTCCACGGCTGTAGTGCTGGTGTCCGTGCACCATTCTGCTATCTAGTCTGTCCAGTTGGCATTACAACTTAAGAGAAGAGTCCTAGTCTTAGCTGTGCCCCTAAACAGCGTGTGATTTTAAGCTTCCCAGACCTGTTTCCTCATTGATAAAATGAAAGAGTTGGACAAATAATGTACGGTTCCTTTTAGCTCTAAAATAACACAACTCTCCATGATATGAAATAGAACATTATTCCTAGCATAGGTCAAAATGTAGAGCTGAGGGGCAGAACTGAATTATGACTGCAGATCTTAACACCAGGTTTATGACTGGGGCCCAACTCTAGAGATTGTTTAATTATTTAAGAACTGTGGTAGGGCCCAGGCACTGGAATTTTTTCACAAATTTCCCAGGGATTTTGTTATGCAACCAGGGTTACAAACTTTTAGGGGGATAGGGTTGAGAGACACCAGAACATTCTGTAGAGTAAAGGGTCTGAATTTTAATCCTTATTATTTTTTAAAAATTTATTTTATTTATGGCTGTGTTGGGTCTTTGTTGCTGCGCACAGGCTTTCTCTAGTTGCGGTGAGCGAGGGCCACTCTTCGTTGCGGTGCACAGGCTTCTCACTGCAGTGGCTTCTTTTGTTGTGGAGCACGGGCTCCAGAGCGCAGGCTTAGTAGTCATGGCACAAGGGCTTAGTTGCTCTGCGGCATGTGGGATCTTCCCAGACCAGGGCTTGAACCCGTGTCCCCTGCATTGGCAGGCAGATTCTTAACCACTGAGCCACCAGGGAAGCCCTAATGCTTCTTTTTAAAGGGCTGGAAAGGCCCATTTTCTCCTGTGTCTTCATTTCCATGCTTTGCTCAGGTCAGGAGGCGTTTTTCTTCCTCACCACTCATCTCCAAGGGGGCTCAAGGTTTATGGATATTCTGCAGCAGCCTTTCCTTAACATGGTGGCTGAAGTGCACCTTCTAGGTGCTGAGTTTTTATGGCCTTTATTATCGGTCTACATGGCTTCCACTATATATTATATTGCCCATTATATATATTTTCCTTTTTAAAGTGTCATAATTTGCTTATTCTCTCAGTTGGGGTATATATTTAAGTATTTTTTATATAGCAGTGATAACAATGCTCAGGGAGAAAAGCAGTGTGTAGAATAGTTTTGGAACAAGCAGGTTAATAAGCCAGGAAGTCCAAGTGAGATTTGATCAATACCTGAATCAATGGCTTAGGTGTTGGACTAAAAAGAAAGGAAAGCATATATTAGACCATGAGGAAGAAATGAAAGGAAGATGTGTCTCTACTGAGACAGAGGAACAGAAAAAGGATGAAGATACTTTCATCTTCCTTTCATCCTTTTCTTTCCCGAAGCTCGGAAAGAAATCAGAGGAAAGGGGGACTCATTTTGAGTCATGTTTAACCTGATGCAGTTGGTCTAGCAACAGAGTTCACAACAGAAGATAAGGGGCAGGATGGAGGGGTATGTAACAGTTGTCTTGTAATAACACAGGACAATCCTGAGTAAGGACTGGAGCTGGCAAGACTATCTAGAAAGTGAGTACAAAGAGAAATGAGAGTTGAAATTAAATGCCCATGATCAGAGGCCTTAGAATTCTAGGGGTGTGCTGGCTACTGCAGGAGCCAGGAGCCACCTGTGGCTGTCGAGCCCCTGAAATATGGCTGGTCTGAAGTAAGATGTGCTGTGCACAAGGGATTGCGAAGACTTAGTACACAGATAAGGAATAAGTCGTGAATAATTTTTATATTGGTTACATGTTGAAATGATAATGTTTTGGAAATACTGGGTTAAATAAAACATGTTATTAAAGCTGATTTCACCCATTTCTTCTTATTTTTTCATGTTGCTACTAGAAAATTTTAAATTACATATGTGGCTTGCATGATATTTCTCTTGGACAGTGCTGGTCTAGAGCCTCTCAAGCAATAAAAGAGAGGAAATGAAAAGACTTGACGTGATGCTGTGCAAACAGTGCATATGTATAGCATATAAATGTATAAATATGGAAGAATTATCTAAGATTAAGAGCAAAGAGTTGATATCAATGTAAATGATATTGGCTACAATATTCATATGCTACAGTCAGATGTTATCCAAGGCATAGATGTGTCACCATCTGGTTTCTGCCTAAAAAGATGGCCAGCCCCACTACAGCTCTTGGCCTCTTTATCCTACGAAGGAAGGCACTACTTTTTCCTTTTCCCTTAGGAGAATTCTACTTTTCTAAGCAATTATATTACATGGTCTTGTTTTATCATTTCATCTTCTGATGATACCTCATGGTATACACTGGAAATCTCAGACAGACAATCTTATAAATTTTATGCTGGAGATTGGATTGTGGCCTTCTGGATTCCAGAAGGTCCACACCAGCCTTTGTTTGCACATAATGCCTAAGTCTCTTCATGTACCACTAGGCTTCTAGGCTGGAGTATGCCTTTGACTCTTCATACCATGCGCACAGGCTACGAAGGGCTTCTCTGATTCTCTTGTCTCAGCTAAGGTCACATTTGATTATCTTCAGCCATGTTTGCTTTCTCACTTTATCACATACGGTGGTAGGGAGAATTCTAAGCTTCCTGCCCTGCTTGTGTGCACGCCCTATAATCCCCTTCCCTTGAGTCTGGGCAAAACCTGTGAATGGCATGGGACAGATGCTCCCTTGATTAGTTAATATTATATGGCCAATGGTGCTGGAGTAGTCACCGCTGTGATTATGTTAAGTTATATAAGACTCCACTGTAGGACTCGAGAGGGATTGGAAATTAGACAAACATATTCTTACTGGCCTAGAAAAAAGCAGACACCATGCTGTGACATGCCTATGGGGGCCACAAGGCAAGGAACTGCAGGCAGTATCTGTGAGCTGAAAGAAGTACCCAACCAACAGATACCAGGATAATGGGGACCTCAGTCCTACAACCACAAGGAGCTGAATTCTGCCAGCACCCTAAGAAGCTTGGAAGAGGACCCTGGACTCCAAATGAGGGGTGCAGTGTGGCTGACACCTGGATTGCAAGCTTGTGAGGCCCTGAGCTGAGGATCCAGTTTAGCTGTGCCTGTGGACTTCTGACTCATAAAAAGTGTGAGATAATAAATTTATGTTGTTTTAAGCCACTAAGTTTGTGGTAATTTGTTACAAAGCAATAGAAAATGAATACACACACAGTATACACCAATACTAACTATACATGAGGCTTTTCATTAATCTAATAATCTACATTCTATGATGGACTTGGAATATAGGTCTGTGGAGCAGAAGACACTCAATCCTTGCTAGATTTAAATTAGGAAAATCAGGTGGTAACAGGTCTTCAGTCATATCTGGAAAACAAGAGGGCAGCAACGAAGACCCAACGCAGCCAAAAAAAGAGAAAAAAAAGAAATTACAATTTTTGGAGCAACAGAAGGATAGGTTGAGCCCTATGTTGAATCACGCAGTGCCCTATAATTCTTAATTTGAAGACACAGCAGTAAACCTCTCCTTCTCAAGCTCATCATTTGATTGCTTTAAACAAACAACCCCCATACTCTGCTTCAAGTTCTTCTGACTTCTCCATGTCCTGGAAATGGTTAAAGGCACAAGCAGGAAGCCATTCACTTTTGATCACCTGCTATCATGTCAAGCAGTAAGTTCACCTAAGATTCCTGATGAAAGATGCAAGAGAAGCTGGAATCATGAATGCATTAACAGTCTTTTGATATGAATCCAAGGTAGACACCTTCACTTACCTCTCCTCCAAGTGTCCTATATGCAGCAAATGAACTCACTTTTTCTATGTTTATTTACTTCAGGTTCTCATTTTCCTTCCTGGCAAACACACCTGTTAAGTTCATGTGTGCTAGCTAATTGGCTATAATCTTTCCTTTGTCATTTTTTCGGGCTTAATGAGCACGTGGATCACACACCAGGGTCAACGATGTTTGAAACCACCAAACCAGCCACTACTGGTGCTATCAGGAGCACTTCTGCAGGGAATGACCATTTCAAGTGTTCGTATATAGACAGGAGCTTTCTCTTTGGCTGTGAGAAAGATTGTTCACTGGTCCTCCATCCACGTGCTGAACGATCTTTCCATTTCTTTGATTTCTTTCAGCCTCGTTGTTATTGACTTTGTAGTACTTGAGCTTATTCCAGCCATAGATGTTTCTTTTTTGTGCATTTCCTGTCATGATCTGCAATGTGGATTATTCCCTTATTCCTGCTGCTCAGGAAATACTACATATTCTCTTGATTCTTTCAAAATATTTGATTATCTCAAGCTTCTCTTCAATATTGAAGCTTTCATTTTGCATGCACTATTTTTCTTTTTTGAATCAAGATGCTTAAACATTCTTGGGATGTTGAATGAGTGTGTTTTTATGTAGAAAAATTCCTAAGTGCAAAAGAATAGCAAAACACAATCTTGCAGGATACCACATGGTGAACCAAGGTAGCTGGTAGACGTTGAGGTCTCTGTGTGTTGGCATTTTGTGTATTCCTACAGGGCTCAGTTAGCTGGTTGCAGTTTACTGTGTTCACCTGGTGTTTCTGGCTGAGTAAATCATGTATAAGCAAGTGCAAAATTTGTGTTATGCTCAAATTGTTCCCTAATATTTCAATTGCATTGGAATGACGCTGGTTTTCAAAACAAGCATTATAGTATAATTGACTGCATCATGAACTTTCAAATGGCCGGGAAAATATTACTAATTAACATACGCAGTAATTCAATAAATTCCTGCCCTCATGGGGCTTGCATTTTAGTGAAATTCAAATGTTGACATAATTAAAACCCAGCTTCAAATTATGAGATCTAAAATCATCTAATAGTACATCTTATATGCAAAAAACTTACGCTACTTAAAACTCATTTAAAGTCAGTTGTTGCATATTGAATTTTAAAATAAATGCTACATTTTAAAAGACAGTCTAAAGTCTTGAAAATCAAAATGCAAACAAACTTGCTTTTTAGAACTTCCATCAAAGACCAAAAGCAAACAGACAAATAAACCCCCAAACATTATATGTGTCATTGGAGTACCACATTACACAGTAATGTGTCTGTATCCTTCTAGTTGTATAAATGCAAAGAAAGACATATGGAATGATCTTCACTTAATCTTAAGGGTGGTTATTCTTGTATGGTGGGACACTACTTTTTTCTTTGCACATATCTGTATTGTTTGCTTACTTTAGTTTTTATCTATTTATTTTTTTGCTTGCGTTGGGCCTTCATTGCTGCGCGAGGGCTTTCTCTAGTTGTGGTGAGCAGCGTGGCCTATTCTTCCTTGCAGTGCATGGGCTTCTCATTGCGGTGGCTTCTCGTTGCAGAGCACGGGCTCTGGGTGTGCAGGCTTCAGTAGTTGTGGCACGCAGACTCTAGGGCACAGGGCTTCAGTAGTTGAAGCACGTGGGCTCAGTAGTTGTGGCTTGTGGGCTCTAGAGTGCAGGCTTAGTAGTTGTGGTGCATGGGCTTAGTTGCTCCGCAGCATGTGGGATCTTCCTGGACGAGGGATCGAACCCATGTCCCCTGCACTGGCAGGTGGATTCTTAACCACTGCACCACCAGAGAAGTACCTGCTTCCTTTATAATAATCTTACAAAACCAAAAGGTGGTTTTATATTAATTCGAGAATTTTTAAATACAAAAATTTCAGAGAATAAAAATCCATGAATCCAACAACCAGAATTAACAAATATCATGTAATAGTTTTGGATCCTTTTAAAATAAAAAAAATTTTCACAAAAAATTGAAGATCACCACAGATTGCTCTCCAGTATCATTCCCCACCCATCCATTCACTCTATATAATTGTATTTTTCTTTCCTGTCCATATAGAATAATTTTTAAAATTCCAATTAAAAATGAAATGCTAGATTAGAAATATATCTTATAAGGTGGGTTTTTTTTCAGATTCACTCTTAAATTTTTGTTCTGATGAATAATTTTAAACATATTCCAAAACAGAGAAAATAATATATAATGAATTCCTATATACCCATTACCAAGATTCAACAATTGTCAAGATTTTGCCACATGGAGTTTCTGAAATCAAAAGCAAAAAATTGTGACCTACTGTTCAACCTACAGTTTGTTCAGTCAATAAACAAACACCTACTAAGGAAGACAGGGAGAACTAAGATGAGCTGTGCTCTTATTATGTGCCAGACACTGGCTCTTGCCTATGCTGACCCACTTAGGAGTCACAACAACTCTGCAACCCAAATAGTATTATCAGCATTGTTCAGAATGGAAAATGAGGCTCAGAGAGATGAAAGTTCTATAGGCTCAGCTGCTATAGACCATTTTCTAGACCATAAATCCCTCCTCCTCTGCCAATTTCAGAGTGCGTGTGTGACAGTCACTAGAGGTTATTCTGCTGAAAAGCACAAAATGAGAAGATCTCACTTTGGGTCTGTATGAATTGATCCCTGAATTCTCTGGGCTGGAGGAGGATCCAGCATTGTTACAGGAACTTTAAGTCAGCAACTTTTGGTTATTTATTTAATTTATAAAATAACCAGTTGTAAATTTCACTTTAAGACATTTTTGTCTAACTACTTAGATAAAAGAGAGAAGTATTTTCCCCTTTTCTTTAAAAAAAAATCACATTAATGACTCAATATACTCTTGTAAATTCTTACTTATTCTCTATAGCTCATAATCCCAGCTGACCAACACCCATAATTACAAAAAGAGATTTCAATCGCAATTTGCAGGCTTGCAAATCTATCCTGGATATTTTCCAAAACTGTTTCAAAACTTCTTGCCTGTCATGTCACTATGTGTTGTTATGCTCACATACTACAGCAAATGCTTCATAACCATTCTTGATCTTTCCTGGGGACTGTTTAAAAATAAGCAGACGTGAATGCTCCAGTGTGTCAACCCTATTAGTCAGTCTTGTGATAAGAAGCATGGGATTTGGGCTTCCCATGACACATTTTTATTTAATAACATAGAATATCACCATTTAGAAACCCAGGATGCACAATGATTCAGCTATTTTGAGAGACTGATGAGATTAAAGAAACTCAATTATCAAATGTCTCCCAGTTTATATGTATAAAATTTTAGAACAGATAACATCTTACTCTAGATTTCACTTAATATTTGTATCCCAAACTCTTCAAAAGACAAACCCAGTCTCCCAGAGAAGGAAAGAGGCTTAAAGATCATCTGGGATCAGCCAGACCTCTTCATTTTGCAAATGTGGAAGGAGATCCAATTTTTGTATTGTTTATATTTTGTTTCAGGTAGTTCTTGTTTGGTTTTCTCTTGCCATAAAGAACAATGCCAAGTTCCTGTACTGTCACACCAGGGATATGTTCATGCAACAGTCCTTGGTATTAAAAATGACAGAAAAGAAAATAGCCACCAAACTTTAGTATGAACAGAGACCAATAATTTTTTTAAGGCTGCCATAAAACTCAATTGCAGTGTGCAAGCTTGCAAATTGAAAATAACCACAAAAGTTGGAGTGAAACGTCAGGAAGGAAGGCTGTCACATTCTAGAAGTTTAGAAAATCAAATTCGGTTATGTAGAAAAGTGGGTTTCTAATTCTACCTTTCCATTTATTTACATATAGAACTTTTTGCAAAATATCTCCTGACTAAAACAATTTTTTTTTTGGCCATAGTCCTATTACTGTATTTGATTCTGTGCCTTTAATCTTTTCTTAAAATACAGACCCTCAAAATGTATCATACCTCTGTAACCGACCTTGGTGAGGAGGTAATTTAGTGGTTTTCAAACGTCTTTTTCTTTCCTTCCTTCCCTTTTTTTTTTCAGGGGCATTCCCCAAATAGAGTAAACAGGTCAGCGTGACCTTGGATGAGGTCGCTTTCTCGGTCCCCAACTCAGCGTGAAACCCTGCCCCTAGTCAGACCCTTTGCAGAAGGAAACTTCCCGCCGCTGCCCGACTTCCCCAAGGCCAACCTAAAGATATCAGGGCCCCCAGAAGCAGCTTTTCTCCCTCGAAAATCCGGCCTTTTGGGGGGACTCCAAGGTGCCCGGGGCAAGAGTGGGACCAACAGCAGAGGTGGGAGGAAGATTCACCTCTATGCGCGGACGAGCCGAGCGCCCAGGGCCCGCGCGCCGACCCGCAGCAGCGATCCCCCCACGCCCGCCAAGCTCGAGCGGCGGCGCGCGGACCCGGGGCTAGCCGCTGGCTCGAGCGGGGCTGGAGCCCGGCGGCGGAGCGGCGCGCGCAGTAGCACCGGCGGCGAAGCACCGGCGCTGCCGGGGGTCTGCGGCGAGCGGCCCCCACGCGGGGGCGGGGCCAGCACAGAGGCCTCGCCCGGCGAGCGGCCCCGGCGTTGACAGGTGTGAGGGTGCGGACGGGGGCGGGAGAGTGGCGGCCGAGGCGCCCCAGCTCCCTCCTTACCTGGCCTTCCCAGGCCCTGCGCTGAGCTCCGGCCTCGCGCCCGGAGAAGTTTCCCAGCCGAGCGCGCCGGGCCCTGGCAGCCGGCGCGAAGCCCCCGGCGCCCGGCTCGCGCTCTCCTGGCCGACCACGGGCAGGCGCCCGCATCCGCGCCCGGGCGCTCGGTGACCGCAGCCCGGCTCCGGAGCGGCGCGGCGGTGCAGGCGGGGACTGGTCACGGGCGCGCGCCCCGGGGGCAGCGGGGGTGGCGGCGGCCGCGGGCGCGCGGGGCCCGGGCAGCCCCAGCCTCCTGCGAGTCGCCGGACTGCTGATCAACTTAGCGATCGCGGCGGACCAAAGTTTGCGAAGATGGGTTTCCCGAAGTGAACACCAATCACAGTTATAAAATGAACCTTGTATTATTCGCTGTTATCCTAGGCAGTGAGACATGGGGTTGACTCCTGGGATGGAAAGCAACTGTACGTCTGCCCTCTCAGTACCTCACACCCAACCCCACCGCCCCGCACTGTAAACAAAAAGTGGTGAAATTACCTGAGAGGGGATGGGAATATTTGGGTGTATAGGACAGAGAATGTTTAATATCTTGATTCAAATCAATGAACGTCTGAATAAAGAAAATGTATAAAGAGCATGGACGATCATAGAAGGAAAAAAAATTAAACACAGATGATAAAAAATTTCAAATCAGTGATGAGCCAGTGCATGCAACTTAAGGCAAAAATCAAATGCATCTTTTCCTCCTATGAAGTTAGTGAAGTTTTCTTTGGTCAAACCCTATGGTGGTTGGTGAGGGAACAGTGAAATACAACTTACTCAAGGGTTTCCATCTCCTCCCCTCTCTCAGCACCCTCATTCGTGTTATATAACTGTGTTGGTGACAGTGATTCCGGGAACAAAATATTTACTGAGTAATCAGTGTCTCTTTTGGTCTCCAGAATAACAGTTAAAGTAATATAAATGGTAAAATTAACTTCCTTTAATTGTTACTGGGACTGAGGGACAAAAATTAACCATGTTCCTACAGCCCGTATGCGGCTAGAAGCCGCTTGTCTTCCAGGCGTTTGCTCTTACTCTTCATTCTAGGGATTGACTCAGAGATGTTGGAAATCCAGTTTAAACTGGATATGGCTGGGGAAGTGAGAAGGTCATGAGCTTTGACATCAGATGTATTCTGGGTTTAGATTTTACTTCTTATTTAGTGTTGTACATTACAATGTTTTTAAGGATTATATTCATGATCATTTTAAATTTAAAACCTCAGAAGCAGCAAAGATATGCTTGTGTGATAGATTGTAAGGTGGCTTCATGATTCCCACTGCCTCCTGGGTTTCATGCCTTTGTTGGATCCCCTCCCCTTGAGTACATTTGGGCCCTGTGACTTGCATGTAAACAATAAATACAGCACAGGTGATGGATGCCACTCCTGTAACTACATTACTCTACAGAAGACTTGGTCTTGGTAGCACACTCTCTCTAGAGACTGTCCATTTTGGCTTGATGAAGTAAGCGTCCATGCCGGGGAAGTCCACGGGGCATGGGGCTGTGGGTGGCCTCTAGGACCAGCCTCTCGCCAACAGCCAGCAAGGAGCCAGGGCCCTCGGGTTCTACAAGCACAGGGAAATGAATTCTGTCGACCATCTAAGTGACCTTAGAAATGTTCTTCCCCAGTCAAGCCTCCAGATGAGAATGCAGAGCAGGGGACACCTTAATTTTGGCTTAGTGAAACGCTAAGCAGAGGACCCAGTTAAGCCATGCCTGGACTCCTGACCCAGCAAAATTGTGAGGTAGTAATTGTGTGTTATTTTAAGCCATTAAGTTTGTAGTAACTAATACAACTTGTATGTGTGGTTCAGGTATTCAACATATTAGTACGTACAGTGTAGTTCCTTCTTTGATAAACTTTGTGTTAAATATTGCTGTCCTGATGCCTTCTGGTTTTTCTCTTTTACTCCTTCACATACATGTCCCTGCCTTGATCTTCACTGCAAAGTCTTCATGAGACAAAAACTAATGAAGTGGTGCCCTATGCATCAGCCACAGGTCGAGGGCTCTCTGGGACTTCCAACCGCATTACTGCATTTTTTTTTTTTTTTGTGGTACGCGGGCCTCTCACTGTTGTGGCCTCTCCCGTTGCGGAGCACAGGCTCCGGACGTGCAGGCTCAGCGGCCATGGCTCACGGTCCCAGCCGTGAGCAACATGTTTTCCCTCCACATGCAGAGCAACTAAGCCCTGAATGGTCAGGAGCATTATTCCTAATAGCCAAGAAGTGGAAACAACCCAAATGTCTGTCAGCTGATGAATGGGTAAACAAAATCTGGTAAATCCATACAGTGGAATATTGTTCAGCCATAAAAAGGAATGAAGTGCTGATACATGGAATAACATGGATGAAACTTGAAACCATTATGCTAAGAAGCCAAACACAAAAGGCCACATATTTGCCTTTCCTTTTTGGAGCAATGAAATGATCTGGAATTAGATAATGGTGATTCAACATTGTGAATATGGTAAAAAAAAACCCACTGACCTGTACGTTTTAGGAGGGTAAATGTTATGGTATGTGAACTATATCACAATAAAAAAGTAAAAATAAGTTAAAAAAAGAAAAAGTACATTACACAGTTTTAGGTCAAAGCACTTCTTAGAGTTGTCTAGACTCTACCTCCTTACTCTTCCTGCAATCTTCTCATGGAAAATCTTTGCGCTTCTCTTTTCTGTGCATGTGGCAGAATCAAAGCGGTCAGAACTGCTTCCAGAACTGAAAATGCCAGTGTTTTCTGGTGGATAGGATCCCAGCAGGCCTTAGGGCAGCAGGACCTGGGCTGGTGATTTGGCAGGGGAATTAGGAAACCTCTTGAGGTGCAGTCCAGCAGAGTACCTGTCTTGGCTAGATCTCCATCAGCACCCAGGAAAAACCTGTCATCTCTGTTGCTGTCTGCAATAAGTGCTATGTGGTGTGTCTAGGTTGTTCTTTAGTTTGTTTTTGGCTTTTTTCCTCTGCTTTCCCAAAGCTTTGTGGGTTGTCTCCATTTGAACATGCTCTTAGAGTCAGTCCCTTGAGAGATTGGAGAGCTCCCAGGTTTTAGGTGAAGGTCACATCTTGGGGAAGAAGTTTGCACATTTATCCACCCAGAAGACCTTAGTCTTTGTTTAACAGCAGGAATAGCTGCTTGGAGTAGATTGGGGGATCTCTGAGGCATTCAAAATCCTTATGAGTTTAGCGAACACTGATATTAGGAGAGCCTCTGGTTAGTTTAGAATTTCACTGCTTCTGAACATCCACCTTGAGATATTTCCCGAAAGATGGACCATGAACTTCTGTGTGAGGCCCAGACAGTTTTCAAAGTTTCAGTCCTCATCCCAGGATATATCCTTATATTACGTAGGGCAGAAGGCAGAAGATTTAGGTTAGGATAGAGTACTGAATGTTTTGGAAACAATAATACCTTAATTTTTACATCATCAAAAGTATAGCATCATTGTTCTTAAATAAATTTTGTTCTGAACAAGACCTAAATTCAAGAAATTCAGTATGTAGCTAAACAACAGTTATTTTTCAAATGGTAAATAAAGCTGATTGATATAAAAATTACAGTTAGATCTAGGCAATATCGTTATGGAGCTGATTAAAGAAAGGTAAACACTGATGTATAAACAAATGAGCAATAACTGACTATGAAATATTCCCATTCCACCTGATCAAATAAAAAAGTATTTGTAGTCAATTATATCTCAATAAAAAATTAATTGTAAAGTAAATAAAAATGGGGAAGATTACAAATGAAGAATAACCAATAATAAAGAAATTTATTTAAATATTCACTCATCAAAGATGCAATTCAAATATGCAAGTGTACAATTAAACTCTTTTTATAATATCAAGACCATTCAAAGAGAATATTCTTCTGTGCATCCTATAAAGAGGGTGTTGCCACATGAGTAGTTGTAACTGGAACACAAATCTTAATGTCTGGTCCATGTAAGCAGTTGTTCTCTCTTAGGAAATGGGATGGAGAGCTAACTGTTATCTAACAGCTACTTCTCTACTTTGTGTAAAAGAGGTTCTTAGAAAAAATATGAAGGTCAGCATTTGAGATCCAAGTCAGCATTTGTGAAGAGGCCTCACTCTGCTCCGTCAGAAAAACTCAGCCACAGCCAAGCTTTGAGGCCAAGAACCAAATGAGTGGGGTGACCCTGCCATTTATGGGACCTGGGAGGGGCTGAGGTTTTCTTGGCTTGGTTCATGGTAGGGGGCAGAGACCAGAGTTACCCTTTTCTCTCTCTGCTCCTCAAATCACTTCACTGGTTGCAAATTCATTCATTCAACAGATATTTATGAAGTGCCACCATGTGCCAGGCACAGTTAGTTCCGGGCACAAATGGGTGCAAAGCCTTCATTATGGCTCTATGGTACATAGCCATATGTACCGGGAAAATATACTCAGGAAAAAAGTAGATTACCCTTTAAATGTATTCTGCCTACATCTCATATTTTTAAATATGGGATTCAAGTGACTTGATATAGTTGCTTTAATGTATGGGATTAGTGAATAGGACATGTCTCATTTTCTGCCTAATAGGTAATAGTTGGAATTGAGGCACAATGCAAAGAGAAAAATATATTATGTAAAAGTATCTCACAATAGTAAGCCCTATGTTAGGGCTTGTTTTTGCTAAGATTTTAGTTAAGAAAGCACATTTTAAAATTCAGTAGCCTAAAAGGATTTTTATTTATTTATTTTCTTAATATTTATGTATGTATGTATTTATTATTGAGATAACATTGGTTTATAACATTATTTAAGTTTCACGTGTACGACATTATATTTCTACTTCTGCATACTCTACAGCTTGCTCATCACCATAGCTGACCCCCTTTACCCATTTCACCCTCCCCCTACCTCTTCCCCTCTGGTAACCATTACTCTGTTCCTTAGAGGATTTTTAAATCACAAATTATCTCTGGGTTCCAGAAGGGAGAATTAGTGTTCAGAGTTAGGAGAAAAATGGAAAGTTGCTGAAAAGTAGAAACACAAACCAACTAAAGTGAAGAGAAAACAAGAGGATAGAAGTGTGGATTCCTCTGTAAGGACTTTGCATTTTGTATTGACTATTTTTTAATATTATACTACATTCTAAACACAATTCTATTAAGAAATTGTAGGTGAGAACTTTATTGTTTAGATGTGTTGGTCTTTTAAAATTATGTCTTTCATAAAGCTTAGTAGAATGTTTATATCAGTATCATCTTTAATAAGTTAGAAGACTGAAAATTACAGAACTAAAAAGGTTAGTAGACCTTTACAGAAGGTCATCAAAATGAAGTGTGGCTTAAGCACAAACTCTAAGCAGTTCTAAAAGTAGACAGATAATTTTACCATTAGCCTGGTGATGAGGTGTGGTAGGCCATTGTTGAATTTTCAGATTAACAGAGCCCACAGGGGCCTTATAAATCTAGAGGCTTATCATTCATGTTAATTTTTGTAAGTTCTTCTTAGGTTTTAATATTAACCATACCTCTGGGACTGTAATCAAGATGATAAGATGATCTAGCTGAGGGACTTCCCTGGTGGTCCAGTTGTTAAGACTCCACGCTCCCAATGCAGGGGGGCCGGGTTTGTTCCCTGGTCAGGGAACTAGATCCTGCATGCTGCAACTAAAAGCCCACATGCCGCAACTAAAGACCCCTCGTGTCGCAACGAAGATCCTGCATGCCACAACTAAGACCCGGCACAACTAACTAACTAAATATTTAAAAAAGAAAAGATGATCTAGCTGATTTTGATGTTCCTGAATCATTAGATTTTTTAGCTTTTTTTTTTTTTTTTTTTAAAGAAAGCGAAAATAAAATATCTGACTCTTTAAAAGTACCATACTGGGGACTTCCCTGGTGGCGCAGTAGTTAAGAATCCACCTGCCAATGCAGGGGACACGGGTTTAAGCCCTGGTCCGGGAAGATCCCACATGCCGTGGAGCAACTAAGCCCATGCGCCGCAACTACTGAGCCTGCGCTCTAGAGCCCACGAGCCACAACTACTGAGTCCGCATGCCACAACTACTGAAGTCCGTGCACCTAGAGCCCATGCTTCACAACAAGAGAAGGCACCGCAATAAGAAGCCCACACATCTCAATGAAGAGTAGCCCCTGCTCGCCGCAACTAGAGAAAGCCCACGCACAGCAACGAAGACCCAACGCAGCCAAATAAATAAAATAAATATATAAATAAATTTTAAAATTTATAAAAAAAAAAGTGCCATACTGGATTGGACCTGGAGGAAGTGTCAAGTAATTCCTGTCCGGATTGCTTTCAATAAGTGAGATGATGCAAATTAAGTCCTTAGCACAGCATTTGGCACATAAGCTATCTCATTATTATTGTTACTATTATCCATATCATAGACTATTATATAGCTGAGTTTTATAAGGAAAAGATATACTATATAGTAAATACATGATCTTTTAAACATTTATTATTTATTTATGGCTGTGTCGGGTCTTAGTTGCGGCACGCAGGATCTTCATTGAGGCATGCGGGATCTTTCGTTGTGGCACGTGGGCTTCTCTAATTCTGGTGTGCAGGTTTTCTCTTCTCTAGTTGTGGCACGCAGACTCCAGGGTGCGTGGGCTCTGTAGTTTGCAGCACGCAGGCTCTCTAGTTGAGGCACGCGAGCTCAGTAGTTGTGGCCCGCAGGTCCAGCTGCCCTGCGGCATGTGGGATCCTAGTTCCCTGACCAGGGATCGAACCCGCGTCCCCTGCACCGTAAGGTGGATTCTTTACCACTGGACCACCAGGGAAATCCCTTCTTTTTTTTAAATTGAAGTATAGTTGATTTACAATGTTGTGTTAGTTTCTGGTGTACAGCAAAGTGATTCAGTTATACATACATATACATATTCTTTTTAATATTCTTTTCCATTATGGTGTATTACAGGATACTGAATATAGTTCCCCGTGCTATACAGCAGGACCTCGTTGTTTATCTGATCTTCTCTATATTGTTTATCTTATTTTATACACTTTTCGGTTTTTTCCTTTTCTGTATTAACTATATTGTATGTATAATCAGGAAAAAAAGCAATTACCAGAAAAAGAACCCTTTAGAAAGAGCAAGGCCACAAGAAAGGATCTGACTTTATTGTGGACCAGGGATTTGAGTAATTGTTCTCTTTCACAGGCCTGTTTATACAGAGGTATGGGCTGGTCTGGTGACCACAGGTATATGGCACCGGCCA
The DNA here is from genome assembly GCF_005190385.1 of Monodon monoceros. Lineage (NCBI taxonomy): Eukaryota > Metazoa > Chordata > Mammalia > Artiodactyla > Monodontidae > Monodon > Monodon monoceros. The sequence goes on from NW_021703771.1 coordinate 35,555,004, forward strand.
TCAGGAACATTCCCCTGATCACACCCTATTACACCCCAGCCCCCGGGCCCTGTGCGCTTCCTCTAGGCCAGGGGTAGGCATGGGTACTCACTGTTGGCCGTGGAGCCGGTGCCCTTGGGGCCGCCTCTCCAGCAAAAGTGCCTGTGGAGCCGTCACTTTTCCCGTGAATCTGGTGTCTGGGCCTCATTTCCCCATCGTTAAATGAGAAGACAGTAACGTCGGGTTCCTCTTTAGAGAAGCATTCTAGGAATCAGCTGAGTAGTATCTGTAACTAGCTGGTGGGCAAAATCTCTCTAGCTTTGCTCCATTTATTAGTGATGTCCGGGGTGGTTTCCTAGAACTGTGGATGGAAAGGACTCTTGGGAGGCCCCCATCCAGCCCCCCTTCAAGGAAGGCTGCAACCAAGCCACGCAGACTGCCAGGATGCTTCTTCCCTGGCTTCCCTGCATAATTTATTTATGGCTCTAAAACCCAGCAGAGTCAGTAATGTCCTATCTCTCTTTATATCTTTCCACTCTTAAACTGCATCCCTATTGGGACTATTTTCAAACGGGTTCCTTAGTCTTTGGACTTCCTCCAACTTCTCTGCATTCAATGCAAGAAGCTCTAAACTCAACCTTTCCTCTAATAGATGCTAAGCAGTCTTGCTTGAGCAGAGTAAAGGACAATTTGTATCCTTCAATGTCGTACAAAAGTTATTCTCGGCAGAGGGAGCATGTGGAGGGAAATTAGGGGCTTCGGTGAGCTGAGATCAAAATTCTGCTCCACAGCCCACCTGCCAGAGACCACAGGCGAGTCAGTTATTTGCTTTGCCTCAGTCCTTAGAAGGCGAGAAAGGAATACATACTAATACTTCATAAGGCCACTGTGAAGAGTAAATGAGGTAGTATATGTAAAGTGCTAGGTTTATGTTGTGCATGTTTTTTTCATACAAAACTGGCTTAAGTACAAGTCAGTTTCTTCATCTGGTGTTTAGCAGAAGAAATGTCATCTGCTCCAAAGCTGGAGAAAAAAGTGACAATAGTGGGGCTTCCCTGGTGGCGCAGTGGTTGAGAGTCCGCCTGCCGATGCAGGGGACACGGGTTCGTGCCCCGGTCTGGGAAGATCCCACATGCCATGGAGCGGCTGGGCCCGTGAGCCATGGCCGCTGAGCCTGTGCGTCCGGAGCCTGTGCTCCGCAACGGGAGAGGCCACAACAGTGAGAGGCCCGCGTACCGCAAAAAAAAAAAAAAAAAGAAAGAAAGAAAATAAAAAGTAACTATAGTGGATTTACTGACAAACAGAACTATTCTGTGCTCTAAGAGATGTTCAAGAGTAATTTTAACTATGTTCAATATTTGCCTTAAATGCTGATTTTAAAGCCAAGCTCTATGATAAGATCCAACTTCCTTGAGTAAGCGTTTACCTTACAATTTTATAGTTCTCAGCAGTTTACACTGCAGTTCCGACAACTCACTTTTTAAAGCTTAGTGATTTTGGAATCATTGGCCCAAAGATAGATAACCTAACACTCATAGTCCTCACGAAGGGATAGCTTAATTTTGAAATATCTCCTTTAATTCCCAGAAATCCCTGTGAAATAAGAGAAAAAAACATACATGAGCAGTGTTTGAAGTAGTCAGTGCATAAGAGATAAAAGGTATATCCCCAGCTTTGTAGGACAGAGTAAAAACTCTGTTGCAAATGAGACAAAATCCCACAGATTCAACAACAAATAAATGAAGAAAAAACCCCCAAACCTTAGCATGTTTCCCATATGTCCATCAAGATATATGCTTTTAATATAATAAATGAGACACTGTTCTAAGCAAATTGCATGTATTAGATATTTAACCCTCCTATGAATTTATGGACAAGTATTGTTTCCATCCTCACTTTCTAGGTAAGGAAGCTCAGGCATGGAGAGATTAAGTAATTTTTGCAGGTTTTACGGCACACGTGGCAGAGCTGGATTCAAATGCAGGCAGGGGGTTCCAAGAGGCCACACCTTCTGCCCCTGTACCACCTGCTTCTCTTGAGTGTCGCTGGCTGGGAACTGCTGACACAGCCCAGTCTTTATCCCTAATGGGGAAGCAGTTGTAGTACAGGACTTAAATGCACATATTTTGGTGTCTAAAAGATTCCTCTTTTAATCCTTGCTTCACCACTTAGTGGAGAAGCAGGAAGGGAAGTGATTGCCTTCCCTGCTCCCTCCATCTCAAACCCTCGCTGGTAAAGAAACTGAGATCTAAAGGATTTTGATATTTAAAATAGAAATCAGGTTCTATACCCAAACACTGAGTTGTTTTACCAACCTCTGAGTCAGCTTGCCATAGTCAAATCATCATGCAATCAGAAAGCTTCCTATATATCAGCTGTCTCAGATGCACTAAGTGGTGTTTGGTTGTCTTGTTGTTTTTAATAATCTGCTAAGTATACATAGATAAGGCAGTGTGAATTACGGAGGAAGTTAGTGTATTAACACTTTGAGTTAACATTAATTCAAGTAAGATAAATTGTTACTATTTTTCTCTGATTTGGTTCCTAAGCTTCATTATCACTTGAAGTGTAAGTATTACATTGATTTAATAGTTAAGCAGCTAGTAGGTATGGTTACCACTTGTTGAATACTTACTTTGCGCTGGGAGTTTTACTTAAATTATGTCATTCAATTTCTCAGTGAGGTTGGTAAGTATCTTTACCCCTCATTGTTGATGGGACATTGAGGTATAAAGCAGTCTCCAGCAATTAGCTTCAGTTCCTATTATAACCTAGAGTGATGGAGGCAGTGTTAAAACTGAATCATTCTGATGCCCTCGTGTGCATATTTACCACAATTTTCTACTGCTTCCCAAAGAATAAAGGCAAGGCTATGTTTATAGCTTCTGACTTGCTACACTACAGCTTTAAAGGTCAGTATCTATGGAATGTGTATTCTTTTTTAACATCTTTATTGGAGTATAATTGCTTTACAATGTTTTGTTAGTTTCTGCTGTATAACAAAGTGAATCAGCTCTACATATACATATATCCCAATATCTCCTCCCTCTTGCGTCTCCCTCCCACCCTCCCTATCCCACCCCCTAGGTGGTCACAAAGCACTGAGCTGATCTCCCTGTGCTATGCAGCTGCTTCCCACTAGCTATCTATTTTACATTTGGTAGTGTGTACATGTCCATGCCACTCTCTCACTTCGTCCCAGCTTACCCTTCCCTCTCTCTATGTCCTCAAGTCCATTCTCTACATCTGCGTCTTTATTCCTGTCCTGCCCCTAGGTTCTTAAGAACCAGTTTTTTTTTTTGATTCCATATATATGTGTTAGCATACGGTATTTGTTTTTCTCTTTCTGACTTACTTCACTCTGTATGACAGACTCTAGGTCCATCCACCTCACTACAAATAACTCAATTTCGTTTCTTTTTATGGCTGAGTAATATTCCATTGTATATATGTGTCACATCTTCTTTATCCATTCATCTGTCGATGGACACATAGGTTGCTTCCATGTCCTGGCTATTGTAAATAGTGTTGCAATGAACATTATGGTACATGACTCTTTTTGAATTATGGTTTTCTCAGGGTATATGCCCAATAGTGGGATTGCTCGGTCATAGTTCTATTTTTAGTTTTTTAAGGAACCTCCATACTGTTCTCTATAGCGGCTGTATCAATTTACATTCCCCCCTGCAGAGCAAGAGGGTTCCCTTTTCGCCACACCCTCTCCAGCATTTATTGTTAGTAGATTTTTTGATGATGGCTATTCTGACCAATGTGAGGTGGTACCTCATTGTAGTTTTCATTTGCATTTCTCTAATGATTAGTGATGTTGAGCATCCTTTCATGTGTTTGTTGGCAATCAGTATATCTTCTTTGGAGAAATGTCTATTTTGGTCTTCTGCCCTTTTTTTTTTTTTCTGCCCATTTTTGAATTGGGTTGTTTGGCTTTTTTGATTTGAGCTGCATGAGCTGCTTGTATATTTTGGAGATTAAACCTTTGTCAGTTGTTTCATTTGCAAATATTTTCTTCCATTCTGAGGGCCTTCTTTTCGTCTTTTTTATGGTTTCCTAGGCTGTGCAAAAGCTTTTAAGTTTCATTAGGTCCCATTTGTTTCTTTTTGTTTTTATTTCCATTTCTCTAGGAGGTGGGTCAAAATGGATCTTGCTGTGATTTATGTCATAGTGTGTTCTGCCTATGTTTTCCTCTAAGAGTTTTATAGTGTCTGGCCTTACATTTAGGTCTTTAATCCATTTTGAGTTTATTTTTGTGTATGGTGTTAGGGAATGTTCTAATTTCATTCCTTTACATGTAGCTGTCCACTTTACCCAGCACCACTTATTGAAGAGGCTGTCTTTTCTCCATTGTATATTCTTGCCTCCATTATCAAAAATAAGGTGATCAAAGATAATATATGTGTGTGGGTTTATCTGGGCTTTCTATCCTATACCATTGATCTATATTTCTCTTTTTGTGCCAGTACTATACTGTCTTGATTACTGTACCTTTGTAGTATTGTCTGAAGTCCAGGAGCCTGATTCCTCCAGCTCCATTTTTCATTCTCAAGATTGCTTTGGCTATTCGGGGTCTTTTGTGTTTCCATACAAATTGTGAAATTTTTTGTTCTAGTTCTGTGAAAACTGCCATTGGTAGTTTGATAGGGATTGCATTGAATCTGTAGATTGCTTTGGGTAGTATAGTCATTTTCACAATGTTGATTCTTCCAATCCAAGAACATGGTATATCTCTCCATCTGTTTGTATCGTGTTTAATTTCTTTCATCAGTGTCTTATAGTTTTCTGCATACAGGTCTTTTGTCTCCTTAGGTAGGTTTATTCCTAGATATTTTATTCTTTTTGTTGCAATGGTAAATGGGAGTGTTTTCTTGATTTCACTTTCAGATTTTTCATCATTAGTGTATAGGAATGCAAGAGATTTCTGTGCATTAATTTTGTATCCTGCTACTTTACCAAATTCATTGATTAGCTCTAGTAGTTTTCTGGTAGCATCTTTAGGATTCTCTCTGTATAGTATCATGTCATCTGCAAACAGTGACAGCTTTACTTCTTCTTTTCCGAATTGGATTCCTTTTATTTCCTTTTCTTCTCTGATTGCTGTGGCTAAAGCTTCCAAAACTATGTTGAATGATAGTGGTGAGAGTGGGCAACCTTGTCTTGTTCCTGATCTTAGTGGAAATGCTTTCTGTTTTTCACCATTGAGGACGTTGTTGGCTGTGGGTTTGTCATATATGGCCTTTATTATGTTGAGGAGAGTTCCCTCTGTGCCTACTTTCTGGAGGGTTTTTATCATAAATGGGTGTTGAATTTTGTCGAAAGCTTTCTCTGCATCTATTGAGATGATCATATGGTTCTTCTCCTTCAATTTGTTAACATGGTGTATCACATTGATTGATTTGCGTATATTGAAGAATCCTTGCATTCCTGGAATAAACCCCACTTGATCATGGTGTATGATCCATTTCATGTGCTGTTGGATTCTGTTTGCTAGTATTTTGTTGAGGAATTTTGCATCTATGTTCATCAGTGATATTGGCCTGTAGTTTTCTTTCTTTGTGACATCCTTGTCTGGTTTTGGTGTCTGGGTGATGGTGGCCTCGTAGAATGAGTTTGGGAGTGTTCCTCCCTCTGCTATATTTTGGAAAAGTTTGAGAAGGATAGGTGTTAGCTCTTCTCTAAATGTTTGACAGAATTCGCCTGCGAATCCATCTGGTCCTGGGCTTTTGGTTGTTGGAAGATTTTAATCACAGTTTCAATTTCAGTGCTTGTGATTGGTCTGTTCATATTTTCTATTTCTTCCTGATTCAGTCTTGGCAGGTTGTGCATTTCTAAGAATTTGTCCATTTCTTCCAGGTTGTCCGTTTTATTGGCATACAGTTGCTTGTAGTAATCTCTCATGGTCCATTGTATTTCTGCAGTGTCAGCTGTAACTTCTCCTTTTTCATTTCTAATTCTTTGATTTGAGTCTTCTCCCTTTTTTTCTTGGTGAGTCTGGCTAATGTTTTATCAATATTGTTTATCTTCCTAAGGACCAGCTTTTAGTTTTATTGGTCTTTACTATTGTTTCCTTCACTTCTTTTTCATTTACTTCTGATCTGGTTTTATGATTTCTCTCCTTCTGCTAACTTTGGGTTTTTTGTTCTTCTTTCTCTAATTGCTTAAGGTGTAAGTTTAGGTTGTTTATTTGAGATTTTTCTTGTTTATTGAGGTAGGATTGTATTGCTATAAACTTCCCTCTTAGAACTGCTTCTGATGCATCCGATAGGTTTTGGGTCATCATGTTTTCATTGTAATTTTTTGTAAGTATTTTTTGATTCCCTCTTTGATTTCTTCAGTGATCTCTTGGTTATTTAACAGTGTATTGTTTAGCCTCCATGTGTTTGTATTTTTTACAGTTTTTTTCCTGTAATTGATATCTAGTTTCATAATGTTGTGGTCAGAAAAGACACTTGATACGATTTCAATTTCTGAAGTTTACCAAGGCTTGATTCTGACCTAAGATATAATCTATCCTGGAGAATGTTCCATGAGCAAATGTGAAGAAAGTGTATTCTGTTGTTTTTGGATGGAATGTCCTATAAATATCAGTTAGGTCATGTGTCATTTAAAGCTTGCGTTTCCTTATTTATTTTCATTTTGGATGATCTGTCCATTGGTGAAAGTGGGGTGTTAAAGTCCCCTACTCTGATTGTGTTACTGTCGATTTCCCCTTTTATGGCTGTTAGCATTTGCCTTATGTATTGAGGTGCTCCTATGTTGGGTGCATTAATATTTACAATTGTTATATCTTCTTCTTGGATTGATCCCTTGATCATTATGTAGTGTCCTTCTTTGTCTCTTGTAATAGCCTTTATTTTAAAGTCTATTTTGTCTGATATGAGAATTGCTACTCCAGCTTTCTTTTGATTTCCATTTGCATGGAATATCTTTTTCCATCCCCTCACTTTCAGTCTGTATGTGTTCCTAAGTCTGAAGTGGGTTTCTTGTAGACAGCATATATATGGGTCTTCCTTCTGTATCCATTCAGCCTGTCTATATCTTTTGGTTGGAGCATTTAATCCATTTACATTTAAGGTAATTATCAATATGTATGTTCCTATTACCATTTTCTTAATTGTTTTTGGTTTGTTATTGTAGGTCTTTTACTTCTCTTGTGTTTTCTGCCTAGAGAAGTTCCTTTAGCATTTGTTGTAAAGCTGGCTTGGTGGTGCTGAATTCTCTTAGCTTTTGCTTGTCTGTAAAGTTTGTAATTTCTCCATCATATCTGAATGAGATCCTTGCTGGGTAGAGTAATCTTGGTTGCAGGTTTTTTCCCTTTCATCACCTTAAATATGTCCTGCCACTCCCTTGTGGCTTGCAGAGTTTTTGCTGAAAGATCAGCTGTTAACCTTATGGGAATTCCCTTGTATGTTATTTGTTGCCTTTCCCTTGCTCCTTTTAATATGTTTTCTTTGTATTTAATCTTTGATAGTTTGATTAATATGTATCTTGGCGTGTTTCTCCTTGGATTTATCCTGTATGGGACTCTCTGTGCTTCCTGGATTGGATTGACTATTTCCTTTCCCATATTAGGGAAGTTTTCAACTATAATCTCTTCAAATATTTTCTCAGTCCCTTTCTTTTTTCTTCTTCTTCTGGGACTCCTATAATTCGTATGTTGGTGTTTTTAATGTTGTCCAAGAGGCCTCTGAGATTGTCCTCAATTCTTTTCATTCTTTTTCCTTTATTCTACTCTGTGGTAGTTACTTCCACTATTTTATCTTCCAGGTCACTTATCTGTTCTTCTGCCTCAGTTATTCTGCTATTGATTCCTTCTATAGAATTTTTAATTTCATTTATTGTCTTGTTCATCATTGTTTGTTTGCTCTTTAGTTCTTCTAGGTCCTTGTTAAATGTTTCTTATATTTTCTCTATTCTATTTCCAAGATTTTGGATCATCTTTACTATCATTACTCTGAATTCTTTTTCAGGTAGACTGCCTATTTCCTGTTCATTTGTTTAGTCTGGTGGTTTTTTACTTTACTCCTTCATCTGCTTTGTATTTCTCTGTCTTCTCATTTTGCTTAACTTACTGTGCTTGGGATCTCCTTTTCACCAGCTGCAGGTTTGTAGTTCCCGTTGTTTTTGGTGTCTGCCCGCAGTGGGTACAGTTGGTTCAGTAGGTTGTGTGTGCTCCCTGGTGGAGGGGACTGGTGCCTGTGTTCTGATGGATGAGGCTGGATCTTGTCTTTCTGGTGGGCAGGACCGTGTCCGGTGGTGTGTTTTGGGGGTGTCAGTGACCTTATTATGATTTTAGGCAGCCTCTCTGCTAATGCGTGGTGTTGTGTTCTTGTCTTGCTAGTTGTTTGGCATGGGGTGTCCAGCCCTGGAGCTGCTGGTTGTTGAGTGGAGCTGGGTTTTAGCATTGAGATGGAGATCTCTGGGAGAACTCTCGCCGATTGATACTACGTGGGGCTGGGACGTCTCTGGTGGTCCAATGTCCTGAGCTTGGCTCTCCCACCTCAGAGGCTCAGGCCTGACACCCGGCCGGAGCACTAAGGCCCTGTCAGCCAGACGGCTGGAGGATGGACAAGTCAGAAAGGAATCAGGTTTTCGGCTCTTGGATAGTGGCTGACTTGGGATTGGGGCTCCACAGCTCTGCCTCAGTGGTTGGCCTGGAATATGTATTTAATAACCACTTTTTTACAAAATGTGCACAGTTGTTGATCCCCTGCATCTCAAAATTTATCTCTAATCTGGTAATTCCATACTCTTATCCTCACTAAAAAATCTTCAAACTGAAAAAACAAAATGTCTCTCTCAAAAACTGTTATGCAGAAAGGAAGGAAAATCAACTGATGCTTTGTTCAAATGTGGACAAAATATTAGCTGTGATTAACTCAACCACTGGCTCTGAGTTGTTTCACAGTAGCAAGGACAAAAATTCTTGGCTCTGTTAGTGACATTCGGATGAAACATCAAGTTTTATAGAAATGATCCCCATATCGCTGCTTTTTTCTGGCACATTAATACAACTAATTCATCAGCAGAATGAGCAAGCCATTCTTGAAACAGACCAGAGCTTCCTTTGATGAAACAGAGCCATCACAAGCTGTTCTCCGGAACCTGGGAAAGGATTGTATTAGTCTGTGTTGTACATGTTTTGCTTTTGAATTCATTTGGCCACCAGTGAACATAATAGCTGTTCAAGGCAATAGGAAACCTAGTTACAGAACATTAGTGCCAGGTTCTTGCTGGTTTATTTTTCAAATATGCTATTTCTAAATTACCTAATTAACACACATTTACATACCATTTCAGGCCATATGAATTTCTTCATTGTGTGACCTGTTCACTAACCAAAATGGATGATTGAGAGAAGTAAGCACAAATGAGCCAATCCACAGTGGAAATGGGAATCAAAGCAACTGATCTGAACTTGGGAGGCTCCTATTTCCCCTCCATCTCAAAGGCACATACACACATGGGTCAGATCTGGTTGCCATGTGTGTAGACAGTGAACAGCAATTGTCTACCAGTACTGAGCTGACAAAGGAGACCCAGAGAGCAAAGGTGGTTGGTAAGGAGTGGTAAGAGTGCTGTCCCTCCCTCCAGTTTTTCAAGAAACACCAATTCCCTCTTGAGCAAAACAACAACAACAACAAGATAAACCAACCCCCCCACCCACCAGAACTTGTCACCATGTATATAGCTCTATGACACATTTCCTTTTAGGAATATCTCCTACAGCTAGGTAATAAAATATATATGGTGCATGATTTCCCTGATGAACTGGGCTTATTAGTTTAAAGAGTAAATTGATCTTTGGGACTATGTTGGAGAGGTCCTTTCTGGAAGCTGTAATAACATTTCTGAGCTATAAGGATTGGTTCCTATGGACTAGGGTTGACTAAATTGTACACTTGTGTTCTAGGAGGGATGGGAGAACTTGGCCAGAGTCACAACAGGAGGGTATGAGAAGCTGAGCTATTACAGTTGCAGGAAGGAAAGAGGTGGACCTAGGGACTTAAATATACTCAAATGTAAAATTGTCTTTCAGAGGGTCCTAGGTGTAAAATGCTTGAATTAATCCTACTTAAACGATGTAGAAAAACAAACATCTACCAGACAAAGGAAAAGTCATGAAAATTCATCTAAACAGCTAAAAAACAGAATGTGTAGACTCCCTCTCAATTGTGGCTGTTTTTAATCCACCCATGATGGCTGGCTATTCAGTTCCTTTGGCATTCATTCCAAAAACCTCTTTTGTTTCTTGATCCACAGAGAGAAGTCAATTTGCAATGACAAACTGACATGTTAAATGTTAAACACGAATCTCAAATTTAACTGAAATTATTTCATGCCGCCATGAAGCATAATAATCCATTATTTTGTTTTGTCTTGACTATGGAAGGGCAAAAGAAGCAGAACTTTAAATTAAAAAATATAAAAGCTCTTAAGCTCCTTTTACCTTGTCAAAGGCATAGGGAGGATGGAGGTTGAGTATTTCCATTTAGTGTCTGAGCTACTTGAGAAGATAAATTGGGTGAGACCACACAGAAAAATCCTCATTATTTTGTGCCCTTTGGACATGCTGTGGCTCCCTCCTAGGAGCTCACACCATGCCCCTTCTGAATTAACTGAAGTGACTGAGTTTATGCCAAAATATGCTCTGAGTAACATGTCCCCACAGAGACGGCTGTGCTGTGACTGGCAGCAAGCCAGGGTTTTGTCCTCCTTTGGCTCTAGCCTCTCCACCCCAGGCTGGGGAGGCCCAACTAGTGAGTGAAGAAACAAAGAAACACTCCGTTTGCTTGTGGAAGTGGAGTGAGCCAGGGAAGGAGCCTCCTCCTCCACTCAAAGAAGGCTCTTTCAAAAGATGAGAACTACCTGCTTTCTACCTGGGACAGAGCATCTGGTGCAATTAAACATTCAATTTATAAGGCTTTTACTTTCATCACTTTTAAGCCTCACCATAAGCTAGTGAGAGAGGTAGGAGTGGGTGAAATGCAATACATAACCCTGAAATTTGTTGAGTCTGAACCATGGACTAGGTACTCTGCTGGGATCATGCACACAAAGTAAATATAATGAGGTCCCTGTTCTGAAGGGAGCGACATGCATTCTAGTGGGAAATTGAGACTGCAAATTGTACATGAAATTGTTGTCAGTATTGGTATCCTAGGAAGAGGCTGTTTTGAACTCAAGGATTCAGTCTTGGCAAGAAGATTGCAGGGGTGGGTGGAGGGGTGTTTGTGATATTTCATACCAGTAAAATGATTTGCTATATGCTTTAGTAATCAGTATACATAATTTTTTTCTTCCTATCCATTTCATTCTAAAAAGTATTTGAGGGCTTCCCTGGTGGCGCAGTGGTTGAGAGTCCGCCTGCCGATGCAGGGGACATGGTTTCGTGCCCTGGTCCGGGAAGATCCCACATGCCGCGGAGCGGCTGGGCCCGTGAGCCATGGTCGCTGAGCCTGCACGTCCAGAACCTGTGCTCTGCAACGGGAGAGGCCACAACAGTGAGAGGCCCGCATATGGCAAAAAAAAAAAAAAAAAAAAAAAGTATTTGAAGAGTTCCTCCGAGATGACAGCATAAGAAGGCCCTGAACTCACCTCCCATGGACACACTGATTTTACATGTACATATGGAGCAGTTTCTCCTGAAGAAAAACTGAGGGCTGATTGAACAGCTTCTGCACAACTGACAATAGAGGTACCACACAGAGACAGGTAGGAGAGATGGAGACACGGTATCAATGGGACCTGTAGTAGGGACGTCACTGAGGTGCCCATGTGCCCTGGGGAAGAGCAAAAAAAAAACAAAAAAAAACCCAGCAGTTTAAAGGGCATTTAGACTGTACATGAGAGAAATCCACTTACAAACCCTAGAGCATCTGCCGAATGGGCAGGGAACTTCTGGGACTCTCTCCAGGGTAGGAGGTACCAGAGATTGCCATTTTTGGCAATCCCCCTCCACCTTGATAGTGTACAAGGGAACGTGGTCCACTCATCTAGCTGGCATACCAAGGCTGCCTGGTGCACCCCAGGTCCTTGGCCTACACCTCCAGCCATCCCTTCAAGGTGGCTCCAGCTTAGCACACCCTGGGCACCCCACCCACACCTGCCCCAGGAAAAAAGTGCAAAAACCACAAACACATGGAAGCTAAACAACATGTTACTAAACAACCAGTGGGTCACTGAAGAAATCAAAGAGGAAATAAAAAGATACCTGGAGACAGATGAAAATGGAAACACAACAATCCAAAATCTATGAGATGCAGCAAAAGCAGCTGAAAGAGGGAAGTTTATAGTGATACAAGCCTACCTCAGGAAACAAGAAAAGTCTCAAATAAACAACCTAACCTTACACCTAAAGGAACTAGAAAAACAAGAACAAACGAAACCGAAAGTTAATAGAAGGAGAGAAATCACAAAGATCAGAATAGAAATAAAAGAAATAGAGACTGAAAAACAATAGAAAAGATCAACGAAACTAAGAACTGGTTCTTTGAAAAGATAAACAAAATTGTTAAACATTTAGCCAGACTCATCAAGGAAAAAAAACAAAGAAGGCCCAAATAAATAAAATCAGAAAAGAAAGAGAAGTTACAACTGACACCATGTAAATACAAAGGATCATAAGAGATTACTATGAACAATTATACGCCAAAAGACAACCTAGAAGAAATGAATAAATTCCTAGACATGTACAATCACTTAACAGTGAGTCAAGAAGAAATAGAAAATATGAACAGACCGATTACCAATAATGATAGTGAATCAATAATCAAAAAACTCCCAACAAGCACAAGTCCAGGACCAGAGAGCTTCACAGGTGAATTCTACCAAACATTTAAAGAAGTGTTAATACCTATCCTTCTCAAACTATTCCAAAAATTGTAGAGGAAAGAATACTCGTTCTACAAGGCTAACATTACCCTGGTATCAAAACCAGACAGGACACAACAAAAAAAAAAAAAAGAAAAAGAAAATTATCAGCCAGTATCACTGATGAACATAGATGTGAAGATCCTCAAACATTAGCAAACCAGTTCAACAATACATTAAAAGGTTCATACACTATGATCAAGTGGGATTTATCTCAGGAATTCAAGGAAGTTTCAACATTTTCAAGTCCGTAAATGTGATACATCATATTAATAAACCAAAAATAAAAATCATATAGTCATCTTAATAGATACAAAAAAGCATTTGACAAAATTCAGTATCCATTTAAAGTAAAAACTCTCAACAAGGTAGATATAGAAGGAACATACCTCAACATATTAAATGCCATACAGGCATACCTTGTTTTATTGTATTTTGTTTCATTGTGCTTCAGAGATATTGCGTTTTTCACAAATTGAAGGTTTGTGGCAACCTGGTGTCAAGTAAGTTTATCTGTGCCATTTTCCAATAGCATTTGCTCACTTCATGTCTCTGTTTCACATTTTGGTAATTCTCACAATATTTCAAACTTTTTCATTATTATATTCGTTATGGTAACCTGTGATCAGTGATCTTTGATGTTACTATTACAAAAAGATTGTAACTTGCTGAAGGCTCAGATGATGGTTAGCCTTCTTTAGCAATAAAGTATTTTAAAATTAAGGTACGTACACTTTTTCAGACATAGTGCTATTACACACTTAATAGAGTACAGTATAGTATAAACAGAAATTTTATAAGCACTGGGAAACAAAAAAATTGTATGAGTCACTTTATTGTGATATTTGCTTTACTGCAGTGGTTTGGAACTGAACCTACAATATCTTTGAGGTATGCCTATGTATGACAAGCTCACAGCTAACATCATACTCAATGGTTCAGAGTTGAAATCTTTTCCTCTAGGATCAGGAGCAAGACAAGGATGCCCACTCTCACCACTTCTATTCAACATAGTATTGGTAGTCCTAGGCACAACAATCACACAAGAAAAAGAAATGAAATGCATCCAAATTGGAAGGAAAGAAGTAAAACTGTAACTCTTTGCAGACGACATTATGCTATATATAGAAAACCCTAAAGCAGCAACCACAAAACTATTAGAATAAATGAATTTAGTAAAGTTACAGGATACAAAATTAATATACAGAAATTTGTTGCAGTTAATAATGAACAATCACAAAGAGAAATTAATAAAATAACCCTATTTACAATTGCATCAAAAAGAATAAAATACCTAGTAATAAACTTAACCAAAGAGATGAAAGACCTGTACTCTGAAAACTGTAAGACATTGATGAAAGAAATTGAAGACAACACAAATAGATGGAAAGATATACCATGCTCATGAACTGGAAGAAATAATATTGTTTAAATGTCCATACTACCCAAAGCAATCTACAGATTCAATATAATCCCTTTCAAAATACCCATGGCGTTTGTCAGAGAACTAGAGTAAATAATACTAAAATCTGTGTGGAACCATAAAAGATGCCAAAGCAATCTTGAGAAAGAAGGAAAGCTGGAGGCGTCATACTCCTTTATTTCAATCTAAACTACAAAGCTATAGTAATCAACACAGCATGGTACTGCCACACAAACAGCACATAGATCAATGGAACAGAATAGAGAGCCCAGAAATAAACCCATGCTTATATGGTCAATTAATCCACAACAAAGGAGGTAAGAATAAACAATGGAGGATAAGACAGCTTCTTCAATAAACGGTGTTGGGAAAACTGGGCAACTACATGCAAAAGAATCAAACTAGACCACTTTCCTACACCATATAAAAAAATAAACTAAAAATGGATTATAGACTTAAATGGAAGACCTGAAATCATAAAAATCCTAGAAGAAAACATAGGCAGTATGCTCTTTGACATAGGTCTTAGCAATGTTTTAAAATATCTGTCTCCTTAGGCAAGAGCAACAGAAGCAAAAATAAACAAATGGCACTGCATCAAACTGAAAAGCTTTTGCACAGCAAAGGAAACCATCAACAAAACAAAAAGGCAACCTACTGAATGGGAGAAGATATTTGCAAATAATATGCCCTGTAAGGATTTCGTATTCAAAATATATAAAGAAGTCATACAGTTCAATATAAAAACCCAAATAATCCAATTTAAAAATGGGCAGAAGAGGACTTCCCTGGTGGCACAGTGGTTGAGAGTCTGCCTGCCAATGCAGGGGACACGGGTTCGTGCCCCGGTCCGGGAGGATCCCACATGCCGCAGAGCGGCTGGGCCCGTGAGCCATGGTCGCTGAGCCTGCACGTCTAGAGCCTGTGCTCCGCAATGGGAGAGGCCACAAGAGTGAGAGGCCCGCGTACCGCAAAAAAAAAAAAAAAAAAAAAGGGCAGAAGAGCTGAATAGACATTTTTCTAAAGAAGACATACAGATGGCCAACAGGCACATGAAAAGATGCTCAACATCACTAATCATAAGAAAAATGCAAATCAAAACCACAATGAGGTATCACCTCACACCTAATAGAATAGCTATTATCAAAAGAAAAGAAATCACAAATGTTGGCAAGATTGTGGAGAAAAGGGCACCCTCATGCATTGTTGGAGGGATATAAGTAGGTACAGCCACTATGAAAGGCAGTGTGGAGGTTTCTCAAAAAATTAAAAATAGAACTACCATATGATCCTGAAGTTTCAGTTCTGGGTATTTATCTGAAGAAAATGAAAACAGTGATTTGAAAAGTTATATGCACCCCCAATGTTCACTGCAGCATTATTTATTATATACAGTAGCCAAGATGTGAAAGAAACCTAGGTGTCCATAGATAGATGAATAAATAAAGAAGATGTGAGATATATATATATATATATATATATATATATATACACACAATGGAATATTACTCAGCCATAAAAAGAATGAAATCCTGCCATTGCAACAACATGGATAGACCTGGAGGATATTATGCTAAGTGAAATAAGTCAGAAAGAGAAAAACAAATACCATATGATTTCACTAATATATGGGGGAAGAACACAAAACAAACAAACAGAAAACATAAATAGACTCATAGATACAGGTAACAGGCTGGTGGTTTCCAGATTGAAGGGGGTAGAGGGTTGGGCAAAATAGATGAAGAGGATGAGAGGTACAGACTTCCAGCTATAAAATAAATAAGACCTGGGGATATAATATACAGCATAGGAAATACAGTCAATAATACTGTACTAACTTTGTATGGTGACAGATGATAACTAGACTTATCATGGTGATCATTTTGTAATGCATGAAAATATCGAATCACTATGCTATACACCTGAAACTAACATAATATTGTAAGTCATTTATACTTCAATAAAAAAATAAATAAAAATAAAAAGTACTTGAAGTGTCTGCAAAGATAAAAGATAGATATGAGAAGTATCTAAATTATCTAAGAAGTTGTATTAAATTTATGTTGGCAATGCTGAATTCACTTTTTAATTTTTTAATTAACTATGGAATACATCAAAAATATTTATAAAATATTTGTTATCCCTGAGAACTTAAAAAATCCTGTTATGAAATATACACAAAAATTAAGAGAAAGATGTGATGAAATCCTATACCTACCACCCAGCTCCATCAATTATCAACACATGGTCAGTCTTGTTTCATGTAATCCTTATGTACACCATTATTTCAAAGGAAGTTAGAGTTCATATCATTTCATCCATAAATATTTAAAAATGTACTTCTAAAAGATAAGGACTTGTTTTAAACTTAATACCAAGGTCATATCTAAAATTAATAATATTTCTTTAGTATCATTAAGTATTTACCTAGAGCCCTTTATAACAAATATAGTTGCTGCTGTGGTTATCTATTGCTGTGCAACAAACTACCCCAAAACCTAGAGGCTTTAAAGGAGAACCCATTATTCTCTCTCATGTAGGAAGGTTTTTAGTCATTAAGTCAATTCCTTTGGGAGGGTTCAGATATTTCATTTCTTCTTGAGTTAGTTTTGGTAAGTTTTAATTTTCTAGGAATTTGTCTATTTCATCTAAGTTTTAAAATTAACTCTCATAGAATTGTTCATATCTTTTTATAATGTCTGTAGTATCTGTAGTTATGTTTACTTTTTCATTTCTAATATTGTTTATTTGTACCTCTTCTCTGTTTTTCTTTATTAGTCTCATTAGAGGCCTGTCAATTTTATTAATCATCTCAAAGGACCAAATTTTGTTAATTTTCACTATTGTAAGTTTGTTTCCTGATTTTTAATTTCTGCTTTTATCTTTATTATTTCTTATCTCCATCTTTCTTTGGATTTTATTTTGCTGTTCTTTTCCTAATTTCTTAAACTGGAATTCTTTGTTCAATAACGTGTAGCCTTTTTTCACTCCTAATCTGTGCAACAAAAGCTGTATATCTCTCTAATTATTGTTTTAGCTGCATGCCAAAAGCTTTGATATGTAGAATTTTCATTATTGTTTAGTTCTAAATTTCTGATTTCTTAATTTCTGTTATAATTTCTTCTTTGAATAATTGATTATTTAGAAGTATAGTTCTTTATTTTCAACTATGGGATATTTCTGGTTATTATTTTGTTGTTGGTTTCTAAGCTATGTGGTCTGTCTAATACCATTCCTTTGAAATTTGTTGAGATTTATGGACTAGTATGGGGTTATTTTTTATTACACTTTTTTTTCTTCTTTCACGCATTGGCAATTGTCTTTGCCGTCCCCTGGGAGACAGGGGTTATTTTAGTTCATCCTTCCATTGAGGGTGTACACTTTGGGTCCTAGCTCTATTGTCTGTTCAGGCCCTGGGTTTTATCTCCTCTACCCCAGCCCCAGAAGGCTGTGCATATCAAAGCTCCTGTTCATCCAATTCAGTGCCTGCCCTCAAGATGGAAGCAACATCAGTGTTCTCTCCTCCCTGCATGCTCTGCTTTTTTTTTTTTTTTTTTTAATTGAAGCATGGTTGATTTACAATGTTGTGTTAATTTCTGCTGTACAGCAAAGTGAGTCAGTTATACATATATATACATTCTTCTTTATATTCTTTTCCATTATGGTTTATCACAGGACATTAAATATAGTTCGCTGTACTACACAGTAGGACCTTGTTGTCCATCTATTCTATTCCCTTTTAGTTTTTGACCTGAGTATTCCTTACAGTCTATTCTAACCAGTTTGTCAATGCATTTAAGAAGATTTTTAAAAAATAAATATTATCCATCACTTTTCATTGGTTGTGAACCTAGTCTGCATACATCCATCAGCAGACACCTATACTGACATCTTATTTGACTACTGTTGAATTCCTGTAACATGTAGTAAGTAACATGTTCAAAGAGGTCAAGGCTTGGACATTTCTTGACGCAATCACTAGAAATACTGTTAGGGAAAAATTTAACAGGATATGTAGAGCGAATGTTCACAAGTATTAACCAAACATCGAATAAAAAAATACACACTGAAAAGAGAAAAATGATATATTTTTAAGTTCCATTCAGAGTCCTCAAAACTACAGCCAATAAATCTGAATAATTCTGAAATGACCCTCATATGTTTGCTAAAAAGATACATAGGAGTGTTCATAGCAGCATCTCTCCTGTCAAAAATTGAAGAAAAAACAGCAAATACCTATCAATGGTAGGATAGATAAATAAGTTGTGGAATGCTTTATAGCAATGAGAATGAACAAACTACAGCCAAACTACTATACGAATTTCATAAATATAGTGTTGAGTGAGAGAAGCTCAATACAATAATATATAAATTTGTATGATTCTATTTATATAAAGTTCAAAAACAGACCAAACGAATTTATTGAGTTATAATTCAAGGTGGTTGTTACCTTTGAGAGAAAATTAGTGAAAGGGATGGGCACACGAGGACTTCTGAAGATCTAGTCGTGTTCAATTTCTTAATCTGAAAGCTTGTTACATAGGTGTGCTCATTTTGTGAAAATTAGTTGAAATGTACACTTTTAATGTATGCATTTTCTGTATATATACATCAATAAAATTTTACATTACGAAAAATCCAAAATGAGAGATAAAAGCCATGAATTTATTTAAGAAATGAAATATCCACCTGATGCTGCTCTTGATTTTTTACAAAAGGATTGTGCTAGTAAAGTGTTAACATAATGACATTGTAGCTGTTTAATGACTTCTGGAAAGCTGGGGACCTTGATCTTGAGAAGTAAGAATAGGAAAAATGGAGATATTTTTCTTCTAAGTGTAGGAAAACACTGCTTTCCCCAGACCGAGTTATACTGTAGAATTGTGCAGAGCTTTTCCTTTTTTTTTTTCCGTTAAAAATTTTTTTTATTGAAGTATAGTTAATCTTCAATGTTGTGTTAGTTTCAGGTGTACAGCAAAGTGATTCAGTTATTTATACATATATATATATATATATATATAAATACACACACATATCCATGTTCTTTTTCAGATTCTTTTCCATTATAGGTTATTACAAGATATTGACTATAGTTCCCTGTGCTATACAGTTTTAGAGTGGTTATGTTTACTGATCACCTGCAAAATTCTTGGAAATTTAAAAATCTGTTCTTGTGAGCTAGTACAGAAAGGCTCCAGCACAGAAATCCCTTTTCTACCCCTGAGCAGCTTTGTGTGACCTTAAAGAAATTACTTTACTTATGGAGCTTTAGTTTTCTCATCTCAAATATAGTGAGAACATATTAGGTTATTGAAAGGATAAAATATTTATGACCATGCCCAACAGATGGTTAGATCTCTTAGATGGTTAGATGGTTAGGGCTCTTCTTAGTACATCAGAGATCTGAGCCATGTATTAATCTTCTTCTTTGACAGTTGTCCTCATTCTACTCTAAGCCTGTTTCTTCAAGTGTAGAAAGAGAATACATGCCTACCACTCTGACACCTGGTAAGTAATCTTTTGATTATTAATAATATTATTAGAATATTGTCAAATAGCAAGTTTGGTTCTAGTTGTCTTTCTTAATTTCTGCAGTGACTTATCATCTGAGTGCAGTTATTTCTGTGGGAACCCTAAATTATTCCTCTGTGTCTACCACAAAGAAAAATCTAAGTGGCTTCCATTTTCTGCCCTTGCCCTCTCTGTAAGATCTTCTTTGCCACCAGTAAAGCATCATTATCTTACTAAGAAATGCAGTGGGACATTTCATTCTAGATCTATGGTTTGCCTTGAGCTAGAGAAATATTCCAAGTTCTCTAAGGAAGAATTTCAGCTCAGCTTACTTGCCAAAACTTGTCAGTAGATTCGTGGATTCTTTACGAGCAGAATCTTGGTTCCTCACTTTACTTTGTGCCCTAAATTTAAACATAGATTATCACTTATTCTGTTTGTCAGGATTCCTACATTTTTCATGTTACCCTCATTTTCTGCATTGTAGTTTTCCATTCTGAGATGGAGATAAATCATATTGTCCCAGCCTGTTTGTAGTGTATTGATCATCCAGTTCTCTTAAATGGGCTTTTCACATGGTTGCCCATTTTACATCTGTTCATTCCTTTCTTTTTTTTCGTTTTAATTTTTTTAACATCTTTATTGGAGTATAACTGCTTTACAATGGTTTAGTTTCTGCTTTATAACAAAGTGAATCAGTTATACATATACATATATCCCCATATCTCTTCCCTCTTGCATCTCCCTTCCTCCCGCCCTCCCTATCCCACCCCTCTAGGTCGTCACAAAGCACTGAGCTGATCTCCCTGTGCTATGCGGCTGATTCCCACTAGCTATCTATTTTACATTTGGTAGTGTATATATGTCCATGCCACTCTCTCACTTTGTCCCATCTTACCCTTCCCCCTCCCCATATCCTCAAGCCCTTTCTCTAGTAGGTCTGTGTCTTTATTCCCGTCTTGCCCCGAGGTTCTTCATGACCATTTTGTTTGTTTTTTAGATTCCATATATATGTGTTAGCATACGGTATTTGTCTTTCTCTTTCTGACTTACTTCACTCTGTATGTCAGACTCTAGGTCCATCCACCTCACTACAAATAACTCAATTTCGTTTCTTTTTATGGCTGAGTAATATTCCATTGTATATATGTGCCACATCTTTATCCATTCATCTGTCGATGGACACTTAGGTAGCTTCCATGTCCTGGCTATTGTAAATAGAGCTGCAATGAACATTGTGGTACATGACTCTTTTTGAATTATGGTTTTGTCAGGGTATATGACCAGTAGTGGGATTGCTGGGTCATATGGTAGTTTTATTTTTCGTTTTTTAAGGAACCTCCATACTGTTCTCCATAGTGGCTGTATCAATTTACATTCCTACCAACAGTGCAAGAGGGTTCCCTTTTCTCCACACCCTCTCCAGGATTTATTGTTTCTAGATTTTTTGATGATGGCCATTCTGACCAGTGTGAGATGATATCTCATTGTAGTTTTGATTTGCATTTCTCTAATGATTAATGATGTTGAGCAATCTTTCATGTGCTTCTTGGCCATCTGCATGTCTTCTTTGGAGAAATGTCTATTTAGGTCTTCTGCCTATTTTTGGATTGGGTTGTTTGTTTCTTTTTGATATTGAGCTGCATGAGCTGCTTGTAAATTTTGGAGATTAATCCTTTGTCAGTTGCTTCATTTGCAAATATTTTCTCCCATTCTGAGGGTTGTCTTTTCATCTTGTTTATGGTTTCCTTTGCTGTGCAAAAGCTTTGAAGTTTCATTAGGTCCCATTTGATTCTTTTTGTTTTTATTTCCATTTCTCTAGGAGGTGGGTCAGAAAGGATCTTGCTGTGATTTATGTCATAGAGTGTTCTGCCTATGTTTTTCTTTAAGAGTTTGATAGTGTCTGGCCTTACATTTAGGTCTTTAATCCATTTTGAGTTTATTTTTGTGTATGGTGTTAGGGAGTGTTCTAATTTCATTCTTTTACATGTACCTGTCCAGTTTTCCCAGCACCACTTATTAAAGAGGCTGTCTTTTCTCCACTCTATATTCTTGCCTCCTTTATCAAAGATAAGGTGACCGTATGTGTGTGGGTTTATCTCTGGGCTTTCTATCCTATACCATTGATCTATATTTCTGTTTTTGTGCCAGTGCCATACTGTCATGATTACTGTAGCTTTGTAGTATAGTCTGAAGTCCAGGAGCCTGATTCCTCCAGCTCCGTTTTTCTTTCTTAAGATTGCTTTGGCTATTCGGGGTCTTTTGTGTTTCCATACAAATTGTGAAATTTTTTGTTCTAGTTCTGTTAAAAATGCCAGTGGTAGTTTGATAGGGATTGCATTGAATCTGTAGATTGCTTTGGGTAGTATAGTCATTTTCACAATGTTGATTCTTCCAATCCAAGAACATGGTATATCTCTCCATCTATTTGTATCATCTTTAATTTCTTTCATCAGGTCTTTTGTCTCCTTAGGTAGGTTTGTTCCTAGGTAGTTTATTCTTTTTGTTGCAATGGTAAATGGGAGTGTTTTCTTAATTTGACTTTCAGATTCTTCATCATTAGTGTATAGGAATGCAAGAGATTTCTGTGCATTAATTTTGTATCCTGCTACTTTACCAAATTCATTGATTACGTTCATTCCTTTCTCATACAAGATGCACAGCCTACTTTTATTTCTATTTCTTTATAAAATCTGATGTAAAATAGTGTATTTTTCCCTAGTACATTTCCATTGGTTGAAGATTTATCAGAAATTATTTGACTCCATAAGTTCTATTTACATTATTTCTTTGAATTTCATGGTATTTTCACCTCCCAAACCCCTAAAGGAAAGCAGCGCCAGGAATGACCTCTCAAACTGATTTTCTCAAGTCTTCCTTCTTAGAGCTTAGGCAGGTCTCACATTTCTTCAGGGCAGAGATTACCTGTTTTATTTATCATCTAATCCATAGGTAAACCTAGTGATTCTTTTGCTATGGCAGGATATAGAGAGGAATTTATTTGCAAGGCAAATAAGAAAATACTGAACTTTTATACTCTTAAGACCGGACGTTGGAAGAAACTTATTCTTCAAAAATATATATCTTTTCTGAAGACTCAGCTATTCCTGAAGTGAACATAAATTATAATTTTTACTTTAAAAGTAGAGTGAAGATAAAAAAAAATTACTAAAGTCTTGTATATACATTCTGCTACTGCCAATTACATTACTTTAGTCGTATTATAGTAACCATGACATCATCGGTATAATCTAGTATTCCTTTGCATTTGGGGTTATGTTTTGACAGTGACCTTTATCTGCATTTTTTAAAAGATAGATAAAAAATTGCTGCATTTTCCCCCACAAGCATTTGAAGGCGATTACAGGTATATTTCAACACATATTGGTATATATGTTGTCATTGAAGTAGACGGTGAAATTAGAAAACTAACTTTCAAGTGCTCCCAAACAGTATATCTGTGTTTCACATGGCTGGGATTCTTAATTTTCTCTGCTCTTTCTCTTTCCCTGGTTCTCCAACTTTCCTCTTAAATGTCAGTGTTCCCAGGGTTCCATCTTTGGTCCTTTTTCTTCTCATGTTATACACTCTGCCGTGCCTACAATCATCACCACCACCCACACTCCTCAACTCCCACATTTCCATCTCCATCTCACTTCTAAGCCTCCCTTTCTCTATCTTCAACTGCTGGCTAGCCCTGGAAGATGTTTCCCCTTGGATCTCAGTATCCAGGAATGGGTGGTTCTCGGAAGCCACCGACTTGCTTTTAGCTTAGGGTCTCAATGAAACGTGTGCTCGATTGTGTTTCTCTCTGTTTTGCCACTAGGAAGCTCAGGGCAGATCTGGTGGACTATCCGTAGTTGTTGTTTAGGGTCTGCCTTTTACTTTTTGTGTATTAACCTCACCTCTGTCTTAATTCTCTTCACCTCAATTTTTCACCTAGTTATTTTTATCCTGCTATAATGTATGTATTTATGTAGCCTTGGTTTGGAATAGTCAAGGTAAAGTAATATGATGTGATTATATATATAAATATATCCTTTCTGAATATCTCCACCTTGATGGTCCATGTGGGTATAACAATGTCAACATGTTAGAAATATATACTCCTCCTAACATTCTCTGTCATGAACTAATCCAACTAGTTTCCCAAACTAGCAGTAATCCCAACTTAATTTTTTTTTTTGCGGTACGTGGGCCTCTCACTGTTGTGACCTCTCCTGTTGTGGAGCACAGGCTCCAGACGTGCAGGCTCAGCGGCCATGGCCCACGGGCGCAGCCACTCCGCGGCATGTGGGATCTTCCCGGACCGGGGCACGAACCCATGTCCCCTGCATCGGCAGGTGGACTCTCAACCACTGCGCCACCATGGAAGCCCCCAACTTAATCTTTGACTCTTTCTCTCTTTCCCATCATCACCTCCAGTTAGTCACCAAAGGCTCCCAATTTATCAAGAGATTTCCTCTTCATCCCCACAGTCACTGTCCGACTGGACTATTGCAATGGTTTCTTGCCACTCCAGTTTGTTCTGTGTTCTGCTCCCAGAACAACCTTCCTAAAATATATATCAGATCCTATTAGCGCCCTATTTAAAACCCTTCACTGTCTCCCCATGGCCCATAAGATAAATTCCAAACCACTTTGTATGATGAACAAGGCCCTTCATGATTTGAACAGTGAACTCTTTCCTCTCCATAGTGGGAGCTTATTCTCCTTTCTAGAGGTCCACCACTCTCTGTGCCACCATTTGATCCATGTTGGATTCCCCTGGAAGCAGACTCTGAGACACATAGAATTGGAGTGCAGGAGTTTGATCAGGCCATGGTCTTGGGATTACCAAGATAAGAAGGGAGAAAAGCAGAAAGGGGCTGAGAGACAAGTCGGGCTGTGACAAGTGATATGTTGGAGCCAGCTTGCATGGAAATTGGCAGATGCTGTAAATCAGGG
The DNA here is from genome assembly GCF_005190385.1 of Monodon monoceros. NCBI lineage: Eukaryota > Metazoa > Chordata > Mammalia > Artiodactyla > Monodontidae > Monodon > Monodon monoceros. The sequence continues at coordinate 35,579,749 of NW_021703771.1, forward strand.
CTTTCCCTCCTCCCCCCAGAGAACCCGCTTACCAGCTCACCTCTGGTTGCAGTGCAGTTGCAAAAGGCCTCGGCTGAACCCACAAAGTGTTTGAAAGCTGGGAAGGCCCTTCAGGGTTGTTCTAAACTTGAGGTGAGGGAGCTGGGCATCTATACCCCTCTGTTATCAGTCACTGGATGTGGACTTTCTCTGGAAGGGGACATGACCTTGGGCAAACTCTCTTCAGCTGAGGCAGTTCCGAAAGAGGGCTGACAGCTGAAGGCTGTCTGTAGGCACGTCCCCGGCATCTGGAGCAGCAAGTCCTTCAAGAGAAGCTTGCCACAAGTTCCCTACGGCCTCCGCATTTGCAGCTCTCTGAGCACCACTGCCTCTGCTGGGTGGGGAGGCAAGTGGCAGAGCGAGGCCCACGTTTAAGATTGGCCTTTGGCTCTCATAGCCTGGCAGCTGTAACAGGTAGAGGAGTCTTTTGACAAAGTCGATGGAGCCCCTGGTTTTCTCTCCAACCCTTGAATTAGGAATTTAAGAATTATGGATTGTCTCCTTCCTTTATTAAGCTATCCACCCCCCAAAGTCCTTTAGTTCATCAGCTTCTTCATGTTCTTTTATGGCAGTGGTTCTCAACTGGGGACAGGTTTGCCATCCAAAATTATACCACAAAGTTGGTCCGGTGAGGACACTGCCACTGGCACCCTGAACATTGACCTGTATACCTTGTGTCTTGGACAGGATGCTCCATCCCTGGTGCTGAGTAGCTGCAGCCCCTTAGCACTGGGTGCTGCTGACACTGCTGCTGGTTTTCAAGAAAATCTCCTTGCTTGTCCTGCTCCTCTCTGTCCCCTGTTTCAAGGTCTGGAGCCGGTATATCGAACCTCTGAGGCCTGAGACGTTAACTGCAAATGATGCTGTGACAGTGGGTATCTGGAACCTTCGGCTTGGATGGTGGGAGGTGGCCTTTACCTGTGGTCAAAACTCACCAGGAGGGCAATTTCCCAGACAGAGAAAGTGTGTAGATGCTGGAGAGCAAAATCCCGACTTTTAGGTGAAAAAGGTGTTAATTCCTCCTGACATTTGCATCTATTTCAGGCCATTTTATCATAAACATCTCCAACAGCAAAACACTTGGATGTGTATAGCTCTCTGTATTTTTCCAGTGCATTACCTCAGGTTAATTTGTAGGTTTCTGACCCTGCCATAACTGCTGTTTACTTGATTACACACACACACACTCATACCTTGGTATGATAGCCTGATTATTATAATTACTTTCTCAGTATAAAAATAGGTGTATGTCCTCTGAAGATCTTACCTTTGTTATTCAAATTCATTTCATCATGTGTTAGCAGTGCCAGAATAAACAATGCTGGAAACAATTTCCTAATGAAGTAAAGCTAGACAGCGTGACTTTTCATTTTTGTCTTTGGTTAATTGTTTGCTCGTCTCCTCTTTTATGCAAGATAAATCCACAGGTAAAGCTGTATCAAGGCAGAAAAACAAAGTCTCTTTTTTAAGAGTTCTTAGTTCTAGTGTGACTTTTTTTTTTTTTCTTATTGTCACTTGATGGATCTTTTCGTTCACCTTTTCTGACAACATCCAAGATGAAAAGTTCTGTGCTTCATAGATGAGCTGATGATCCCCTGACAGGGCTCTGCAAAAGTTTCTGGTTAGCCTGTCGCATAAAATACCAGTATTGTCTGGAAGACTCAGAGATCGCCAGTGCAGTAGGGCAATTTCTTAAAATAAATTTAATGAGACATTCTAAAGGAAGGATCCAGAGGCAGGTCCATTTTGACTTTCACATAAAGACTAGGGGCAGCCAATTTGCCTGTCACTGTTGGAGATGTTTAGGGATGTTGGTAAGAGCTCATTTTACAAGTTAGCATACCCAAACATAGGACTGCTTTTTCATTGTTGCTTAAGGTGTCTCTTCATACTGTCATCTATCATCATTCCGGGTTTATAGGTGGAGAAACTGACTAGGAAAAGCAGACCACAGACTCAGAATTAAAAGTCAAATATGAAAACAAATGATCAAATAAAAACCCAAGGCTTTTCCAGTGCAGGAAGGAAGGAGGGGAATCCTTCCCAGTCAGAGGTGAGCTGTCATAATCCCCAGTTTCTTAACTCTTCAGAATGGTACACTTTTTTTGTCTCTTTTTTTTTAAAATAAACTTTTAATTTTAGAATAGTTTTAAATTTACAGAAAAATTGGAAAGACAGTACAGAGAGTTCCTATTTGCCCCACCCCTGGTTTCCCCTGTTGTTAACATATTAGTATGGTACATTTGTCACAGTTAATGAGCCAATACTGATATATTATTATTAACTAAAGTCCATATAGTTTATTCAGATTTCCTTAGTTTTTTAAAAAATATAATTGATGTATACGATTATATTAGTTTCAGGCATACAACATAATGATTTGATATTTGATATACTGCAAAACAGTCACAATAAGTTTAGTTAACATCCATCACCATACATTTTTTTCTTGTGGCGAGAACGTTTAAGATCTACTTTTTAGCAGCTGTCAAATATACAGTACAGTATTATTCACTATAGTCACAACACTGTACACTACATCCCCATGACTTATTATTTTATAACCAGATGGTTGTGCCTTTAGACCCCCTTCACCCATTTCACCATTCCCCCCCGCTGCCCCTTGCAACCACCAATCTATTCTCTGTATCTCTGAACTTGTTTGTTTTTTCCAGATTCCACGAGGGAGATCATTTGGTGTTTGTCTCTGTCTATTTCACTTAGCATAATGCCCTCAAGGTCCATCCATATTGTCACAAATGGTAGGATTTCCTTCTTTTTTAATGGCTGAATAATATTCCATTGTGTGTGTGTATTATATTTTCTTTATCCATTTATCCATCAGTTGACACTTAGGGTGTTTCCACGTCTTGGCTATTTTAAATACTGCTGCAGTGAATATGGGGGCATGTATATCTTTTCCAGTTAGTATTTTCATTTTCTTCACATAAATATGCAAAAGTGGAATTTCTGGATCATATAGTAGTTCTGTTTTGAATTTTTAGCTTGATTTAGTCCTACTGGTTTATTTTTGCTTTTGTTATCTTTGCTTTTGGTTTCAAATCCAAAAAAAATCATTGCCAAGACTGATGTCAAGTAGCTTACTGCCTATGTTTTCTGGTTTCAGGTCTTAATTTTTGTGTACAGTATAAGATAGTGGTCCAGTTTCATTCTTTTGTGTGTGCCTGTCCAGTTTTCCAACACCATTGTATATTCTTGGCTCCTTTGTCATAAATTAATTGACCATGTATGCATGAGTTTATTTCTGGGCTTTTTATTCTGTTCTACTCATCTATGTGTCTGTTATTTTATGCTAATACTGTAATGTTTTGATTACTATAGCATTGTAATATAGTTTGAAATCAGGGAGTATGATGCCTCCAGCTTTGTTTTTCTTTCTCAAGATTGCTTTGACTATTCAGAGTTTTTTGTGGTTCATTACAAATTTTAGGATTGTTTATATTTCTGTGAAAAATGCCATTGGAATTTTGGCAGGAATTGCATTGAATCTGTAGATTGCTTTGGGTAGTATGGACATTTTAACAACTTAATTCTTCCAATTATGCTTTTTGTATTATGTATGAAACAAATCATCACACTCTAATTCATGTACATTGTCTCCCATGAAGAAATGTAAAGCAGGGTCAGAGGATAGAGTGACAGGGGCCATTCTAGGTAGGGTGATCAGGAAAGGGCTCTCTGAGGAAGTGAGGTGAGACCTCTATGAAGATCTGGGAGAGAAAATACCAAGCAGAGGGAAGAGAGGGCAGAGGCAGTTTATTTCTGAATGTAGCATATGTGATTCTTAGCAACTATGGTCCAGTCAGGTTTGGATTATGGATTCTCCAAATAATTGAACATAACATATAATCAGACTATAGCCGCACGTGCCCACGCGCACTCGTGCGCACACACACGTGCATGCAGGCACACTCTTCTGTCAAGATGCCAACAAGTAACACGAATTAGCTAAATGGTTCTCAAACTCTAATATAAGTGAGAGTCACCTGGGAATCCAGGTGAAAATGAAAAGTGAACACTGCAGGACGGCTGGCAGGCTGCCAGGCATTCGGTTCGCTCTTACTTTTCCTTGTAGTCATCAGGCTTCAACTTACTCTGAGCTTAGTTTTAACTTTTTCAGTAAAGGATAGTTTGCTGCTGTGGATCCAGGAAGCAGAGGGTTATCACGAAAAGAGCAAAGGGTCACTTCCAGCTGGAAAGAGCAGATGAAGTCATTGGAACAATTTTTCCACTGAAGAAGACTACAAAATCTGGATGAAACTTTTTAAAAATGTTAAAGCATCATAGAGATAAATGATTGTAAGGATTTACTAGGCCAGATTTTTGGAGAAGAAAGTGGAGCCTCTTCAACTCTCAGTGTTCTGTCCTCAGTCTGGAAGAAACCACTAAAAGTGATCTTATGACAGCAGCGAGATGGTGGGAAGGAGTATCAAAAATTTGAGTCTAGTACCTACCAGCATTAGAAGCTGCTGACCCCCTCCCCCAGGCCCCGGGTTGGGACTGCAAAGGGCTACACCATGGAAGTGCAGCTATACATGGCAGTCCATAGACTACTAGCAGCCTCGGGGGCTGGCAGAAGTGCTTTCTGGAGGAACAAAACATCACTGTACATCCAAAGTAGTTCTGTAACTATTTTTTTTAACACAGTGCCCTGCAAGACACAAAACAAACCAAAATCATGGTCAATCCAACCATCTGGACATGTTTATACTGATGATACTTGAGTGCATCTAATCAGAATTCAGCAGCTGACTGTTAATAGAGTAGGAACTACTAAGATTACTACATTGTATTACAAGTCAAAACAGGAACTGGTCAAACAAATAAATTTTGTCCAATGGACGGTAACTTGACAATGAAAAAGAACTACTTTTTCATGCAAAAACATGGATGACGCTCAGAAAGATTAAGCTGAGCAAGAGAAGGCAGTCAGGTACTGTACCTACGTGTGGTGCCATTTATACGACATTCTAGATAATGCAAAAATAACCTATAGTGGCAGAAATCAGATTACTGGTCACCTGGCGCCGGGGGAAGGGGGGACTAAATGCAAAAATAACCTATAGTGGCAGAAATCAGATTACTGGTCACCTGGCGCCAGGGGAAAGGGGGGACTAAATGCAAAAGGGCATGAGGAATATTTTGGGGTGATGGAAATGTTTTATATCTTGATTGTGGTGATTGTCACATGAGTGTATGTGTTTGTCAAACTCATCAAATTTTACACTTAAAATGGATGCATTTTATTTTATGTAAATTATACCTTAACAAAGTTGATTTGGAAAAGATATTAAGTCCATCTCCCCTAAAACTTTTATTCTGTGTACTTTTCTCATCTAAACAATTCCAAGACTCATTTAATATAATGATGATTATTGCAATATTTGTTAAAAATGTGCTCTTATTTACTGTGTGTGGTAGTACGCCCAATAATGATAATAATATTATTAGCCTTATTTTATTAAACTGTTCCTCACGTTATTTAGTAAATGTCTTCTTTAGGATCTGCCTGATATGAGCATCCGCACCTAAACATATGCTCCTGAAAGCCTTCCAACAAAACTTTCTCATTGGTTTACTCTTCTTGCTAAGAAACAATAGAGAGATGTGATAAGTTTCATAATTTTAATACACTATAAAATATACAAATGTATATTTAAAAGTGCGTTAAAGGAGTCGGGCAGATTGGTGAATGCTGATTTCCATTCAGCATTGGTTGGTTATTATTACAAATGGTAACTTATTGAACGTAAGTTCTTTTTCTTATTACAGCTAGGATTAGAATTACATTAACAAAATAGGACTAATAAGGGAAAAAAATGGATAGAAAAAGCCCAAATTAAAGTATTTCTATTATGAATCTCATAGTAAGAAATAAAGTATGAAACAAACTTGGCATTTCTGAGACGTCTTGGGAATCACAATCCATGCTAGCTGATTCTCTCGCTCCTGTTAACAAGCCAGTCACCTTCTGCACTCAGATTGAGAAAGTCATTATTTTTCTTTGCGGGCTGTAATTCTGCTAATGCTGGTGCTCTTGTTATAGCAGTCCTGTAACTCAGTTGGCTAGGATGGATTTATAGACTCTGGGTCTTTACTGATAACCTTTACTGACCTTGTAAGATTCACAGATCCTTATTATGGCAGAAGTCCAAAGTGCTTCATGAATCAAAATGTTTTGGCACAAACATGTGATTCTGAGTACGCTAGACTGAAAAGAGCTTGCTGTGCAATGAGAGACCACGCTACCTAAACCAACAATTTTCCTTGAAAAGCCCAGTGTTAAATACGCACATGAATGTTTGTTCTCCAGCAGGGCACATCTAGCTCCCTACTCGGCATCCTTTGTACTCCAAGGAAATTAAGGCATGTCTTGAATTGTGATGATGCCTGAGTCAACACAAAAAACACTAAATTTTATACATATCTGTGTTGACATAAATTGAGATCCTTTCCAGCTCTCATAGCAAAATTGAATCCCTGCATAAGAGAATTGTATGCAATAAGATGTAATCCCTTAAATATTTTACCGAGGGTTTCTTAGCATTCATTCAGGAGAATTATGTTTGGGGAATGTGAATATGTCAGTGAAGAAAATCATGTTATAAAACCCAGAGAAGCAGCTTTTTATTGGCATTCATAAAACCAAATCCTCATTTCTTGGAAGACCAAAGCTAATGATGACATTCCCTACAGTAACTTCATCAGTTAGTTCATAAATTTCCTTGAGTGTCCACCCATGGTATTGCAAAGCCTGTTTTATATACTCTGGAGCACTAGGAGAGGAAACACTGGAGGAGGTGTTTTGCCCTCAAGTTATGTAAATTTTAATTAGTATTAAATGAGAAACATAAAAGAACAATGTGTGTGTATACACACATATCTACATTATCTATCTATCTATCTATCTTCATCATCATCTATCTTCTGCAGCTAAAAACAGAGATTAACTAGGGGTGGTGGTTGTGTTTGGGACAACGGGGAAGTAAGTGCAATTAACACAATTAAAAAAAAAATCTCAGGCTTCCCTGGTGGCGCAGTGGTTAAGAATCCGCCTGCCAGTGCAGGGGACACGGCTTCGATCCCTGGTCCGGGAAGATCCCACATGCCGCGGAGCAACTAAGCCCGTGCGCCACAACTGCTGAGCCTGCGCTCTAGAGCCCGCGAGCCACAACTACTGAGCCCGCACGCTCTAGGGCCTCCGTGCTGCAGCTACCGAGCCCGCGTGCCTAGAGCCAGTGCTCTGCAACAAGAGAAGCCACCGCAATGAGAAGCCCGCGCACCACAACGAAGAGTAGCCCCCGCTCGTCGCAACTAGAGAAAGCCTGTGTGCAGCAACGAAAACCCAACACAGCCAAAAAATAAATAAAAAAAAATTAAAAAAAAAAAATCTCTGCTAGTACTGCCATAGTCGTCTACTTCTTCCTTTTTAAATAAGGGGCTTAATTTGATCCTGTGTTAGACATTGACAGGTAACTCCTCCTGCAACAAGAATATAGAAAGAACTTGTTATATGTGAGTCCCAAAGGGCTCACATGGATCTTCAGTATTCCCCACCAAACTTTTAATTTTAGAAGAACCATAGTCTGAAGTTGACATAAGCAAAAGAATTTAGGATATCTTTTAGTGTACTTGTTTGTTTTTGCCAAGGCCCGTTACCAGTCGGGGTCTGAGGACCAAGCTGATATCCCAAGGAGGGCCCTCTGGCACTTGGTACTCGCCGTCTGTCTTCATAGGGCCATCTTACAGGAGACTTGTAACCCTTCTCTGCCTCCTAGTCCTCATCAGGAGTATCCCAGGCCATCTGTACATGTTTCCAGAATCTTGAACCTTGAAAAAATAGGACTGAGGTCTCAATCTTTTCCCTCCAGAAGACTTCTTATCTCCTATGAAAATAACCACCTCTTTTAAAAAAACTTCAGGCCCACGGAAAAGAATATAAAAAAGAATGTATATATGTGATAACTTGAGTATATGTGTGTATAACTTTGCTGTACAGCAGAAATTAACACAGCATCGTAAATCAACTACACTTCAATTAAAAAAAAAAAAAATCAAGCCCCATGTAATAATAGCAGTGGAGAGGTCTATTACATGAAGATACCTGCATACTCACCAGACCCTTACCAAACCAGAGACATGTTAAATCTGCTCATCTAGATCCCCTCCACCTCGCTCAAACAGGGAGTATAACTCAGGGAAGTAGAGGATCAAAATTTAAAGCTGCCTGCTACATATTTTACCTGAAAAAAAAATTAAGTAAGATATGCACTCAAGCGCATATATATTCTCATTTACCATTAAAATACTCTTTAAAAATTTGTTTACTCTCTCAAATATGTAAGTAAAATTGACAGCTTAGGAAAGGCCCTATGTTTACTCTGTGGTTTTGCCTAAATCCTCATCCATTGTCAATGTGAGTATAAATACTTAAGTTTGAAGAACATGGAAGTGATCATTGACTTGCAAAAAGTACAGAGCAAGTGCTTTAGAAACTCATAGGAGGAAAAAGTAATTTCTGTTTGGAGAATATTCAAGGCAAACTTGATGGAAAAGTTTTCTTTTTTTTTTTGGCTGCGTTGGGTCTTTGTTGTTGCGTGCAGGCTTTCTCTAGTTGCAATGAGCGGGAGCTACTCTTCTTTGCAGTGCGCGGTCTTCTCATTGTGGTGGCTTCTCTTGTTGCAGGGCACCGGCTCTAGGCGCGCGGGCTTCAGTAGTTGCAGCAGACAGACGCGGTAGCTATGGCACTCAGGCCCTAGAGTGTGCGGGCTCAGTAGTTGTGGCTCGCGGGCACTAGAGCACAGGCTCAGTAGTTGTGGCTCACGGGCTTAGTTGCTCCACGGCATGTGGGATCTTCCTGGACTAGGGATCAAACCTGTCCCCTACATTGGCAGACAGATTCTCAACCATTGCGCCACCAGGGAAGTCCGATGGAGGAGTTATTTTCCATCGTGGCATCAATGGCATAGACTTGAGCCAGCCACGCACACATATGTTTGATCTGTGTAATGCTTCTCCCTTCCCAATCCTTCTGCATACGTTTCAAGATGGCAGTTTGAGTTTTCAAAGAAGGTCAAGGGATGGATATGAAGAAGGGTGAGTTGTTGAAAAAGAGCAAGTTGTATTTGTAGAATCGGAGACTGTTTGGGCTGAATTATGTCAGGTTTATGATGTCAGGTTAAAGGAGGGGTGACTCTCAGATGTCAAGGGCACAGATGATAGAAACTCTCCTATCACGCGAGTCTTTGTGAGAAGAAAGACCCTTTCTCCCACCACAGAAATCAGAGTGCAGACCTTCTTTCTGCTTGCTTTCATAACGAGAATACAATATCTACTTATCTCTCTTGTGATATTGTCAGCAATTGATAGGTATAAAATAATGGGTCCATTATTTTATAAGAGATTGTGAAATGGTGATATTCTAGTTCTATAATTTCTTCATCATGTTTTAATTTACATAATGTCATTTTTTTTGCTTCTTCATCCATTTGGTTACCCTATGAATTAACTTTGCTCCCTGGAAGGCAAAGCTTGAGGCAAAGTTTGCATGCTGGGGTTTTATTGGGAGATGCAATTCCAGGACAGCACAATTGAAGGAGAAAGGGAAGTGAGGCAGGAAAAACAACTGCAAAGTGGCATGTTCTAGAGCTGGCATAGCCTCACAAAAATACACGACTGGTTGTTTGATCACATAGGACGTCTGCCAGAGAGCAGTGTGAAGCACTACATCTTGGAACAGTCCATAAGGGAGAAAGGGAGGCAAACGTATCTGCTGATGGTTTCCCAAATCCTGTCTCTCGCTGGTCAGAGTTCAAAGTTCACTTCAAGGGGCGTTAACTCCTCTAACCTTCCAGGCTGACCTATCAGACTGCCCAAGGCAGTGTTTGGGGAAGCCAGATGCCATACACTAATGTTTAACACAGTATCTGGGTCCAGAAGCAGTGGGAGGAGCCAGCCTCTTTATGCCCATCCCCTCAAGTTGGACCTGGGCATCAGAGCTGCTGCTGCCCCCACAGCAGCAGGCATGACAGCTGCCGTGCTCAGAGCCCAGCTCTCATCTCAGGGGAGGCTGAGACAGTTAGCGGTGTTAGGAGAGCATGCAACAGTGGTAGTAGTGGGGACGTCCACCGAAGAAGTGGCCAAATCTCAGGGGCAGGTGGGCTGTGCACATACGGGGAGGTGCATGAACTCAGTTTTGTATGCTCTGAGGCCTACTTCATACAAACAAGGCAGGATAAATGCTTGAAGTTTTCCTTTTCAAATCATTTTTAGAGTAGTGACTTGGTTCCATAGATCCTCCAAGGGTGATCAGTGAGGATTGCACATTTTGTTTTGGTTTTTAGGAGGGTGGGCATATTATTACAAATCCACGGATTTTTAAAAAACTGAGTTGATTTACTTCAATCCATTGAAATTTGTATTTCACATAAATGCATATCTTATAAACGTCCAAATTGTCCCTTCTTTGGCCAGTGGAAGCCCTTTCAGGTTGCTTCCTGACTTCTACTGGCATATTTCTGGAAGTCTTTGAGAGTTCCTTTGCTTTCCGGTGTGACCAGGTATCTTGTACATTTCCTGCCTCAGACCTGGAATCAGCCATGTCTGCAAGGAGCCCCGGTTCATATTTGTGGGAATAATATTCAGAGCCACACTCTGGACACTAAGGATAAAGTAGCAGAATATGGAAGGTAAATATAAGTGTTAGGAAAATTTTATTAAATAAAAAGCGTCAAAAAATAGAAAAATTAGATTCTCAACAGGAAAACTAAATTTTTGACAAATGCAAGTAATGGAAATGTATATATATTTCAAATCTAGAGGAAAATTCAAAATTTTACTTCAGTGACTTGGCAGACTCCTATTTAAAGACTCATTAAGGAAAACCTTTCATTCAGTTAATCAAACAAACATTATTTGGGTACTTTCTGTTGCAAATTTTTGAATGCTCATAGGTTTTTAAAAACTGCACCTTGTTCTGAGAATGGAAGCTTGAAACTAGCCAGGGACCTGTGTATGTACATTTTACAAAGGAAGCTCTCTTAAATATAATGGTTAAGTATAAATGGGACCAGGGAGAATGGGGTGGGGGGAGCAGAGAGAATTAATTTTTTAGGAAACATCCATTTACCTTCTATGTGCTAAGCTCTGCCATTGAGAATTCAAAGGTGAATTTAAATATAAGATTTAGCTCTTTAGGTATTTCCAGATAATTTGAAACTAAAAGAAGCAGATAACTAATTAAAAAACCATGTTTTAACTAGTAACTGAGCTACTAACTTCCATAGACTGAGAGGGAGAGACCTACAGCCAAGACAGAGTTGGGGGAAGGCTTCTAGGAGCAAGAAGCATTAAACTTGGGCTTGAAGAATGACTTCGCCAGATAGAGAAAGGTTGTGGAAAAAAGAACATTCAGGCTATAGAAAAAAGCATGTGCAAAGGCAAAGAGATGGGTAAGGGAATGGTCCCAATGGAATGGCAAGATGTTCTGTGTGTCAAAAACAGAAGAGAATGTGGAGTAAGCCTGCAATGAAGAGAGCAGAGGGAATTGAGTCTGGAGTTGTATATAAATAGTCAAATTGAGAATGGGGTTATACATCATGCTAAGCATTTGAACTGTTTAGTTAATTAAACAAGATTGAGTTTGTGTGAGATGTATCATTTCAGAATACAGTTTTGTCATCTCCTTCATAGATAAGATGTTGACCTTAAAACAAGTTTCAAGCTTACCTGGAGAGAGCAAAGACCACAGTGTTCTGAGCATGCCAGTGGGCATTGGGAGGACAGGGGCTCAGGTTGAGGGTATGGGGAATGTAGGTGGGAGGTGGCTGCTCAGACAGCCAGGAGGGTCCCAGAGCGCCTTACTGTAGCTCTAATTTCATGACTGCAATTCCTCTCGACTTCCAGTCTTGACCCCGTAGTGACTTTTCATTAGTCACTTTTCTTTCTTTCTTCGTTCCTGACTTTGCTGATGATTTTCGAGTGGCTGAATACTCTAAGGACAGGGATCTCTAGTTAGTAGTGGGAACTATCTTTGGGTCCTGCACTCTCACCTGGTAGATCTCTAAGTTAATAAGAGTGCAGGGTCCTGACAGGGTTTATACATTGATCTATTTGGGGATAGGAACTTCCACGGGAGTTTGAAATAGGGTCTGACAAATGAGACCCTGTGGATAGTGTCACACTACTTGTATTAGGATAAATCTAAACTTCTGTAATAAAGACACTCCACAATACCATGACTTTAATAGCGATAGTAATGATAATAATAACAATAATAAAATTTCTTTCTCTCTCTCACTAGTAGTTTCAAAGTGAGTGTCGTAGGTCAGTGGGATCACTCTGCTCAAGTGAGGACCCAGGTTCCTTCCAAGTCATGGCTCTGCCATCTCTTGGCCAGTGTGCCTCAGACTTTAATGTGCATATGAATTCCCTGGGGATCTTGTTAAAATGAAGATTCCATTTCAGCAGGTCTGGGGTGGGACCTGAGATTCTAAGTTTCTAACAGTTCCTAGATGATGCAATGCTGCTGTTCCCTGACCATACTGGAGTAGCCAGACCCTAGGGCGTTATCATTGTCTGCATGGTCAACGCTGAGTCACTGCCACAGCCAGGGTCTAACCTGCCCTGAAAAGGAGATGCGGGGGGAGGGTGGAGGCTCCCTTGATGACCTGGAGGTGGCACACAGCACTTCTGCTCACGTTTCCTGGATAAAATCTTAGTTACATGGCCACACCTAATGGCAAGGATGTCTTGGAAATGTAACCTTGCTGGGCAGCCATGTACCCAGCCACAGTTCTTACTTTTGGAGAGCGGGAAGCAGATGTTGGCAGACAACTCCCAGTCCCTGCCACATTCCGCTATCTAAAGCCCCCTCGTGCACCTCTCAGAGGCTTCTGGTGGTCGCCCAGTAACGTGAGGTGTACTCAGGGAAGCGTCCGTGATGCTTTCCAGACAGCACTTCACAGCATTCTTTCCTCCGGCACATTCTTGAGATATCCTGCTCTCGGAATTTCCTGGGTACAGAGGTTCTCTTTCTACCTTCATGACTTTGGAAGTGAACAAGATGACCAAATTATACCTCTTCAAGATCTACTTGTTTAAGGCTTCCTGTTTTTGTGAGGATAAATTGATGCTTCAAACCCAGTATCACACATTATACCAGCAAAGACGATCTTGCTGGGCTGGATCAACTGCGCTGCAGGCTTTCCCATCTGATGAGTGAGATACGATAATAAATGAGTGGAGGCCACTGGCAAGATGCATAGGCAGCCTCAGAGTGAATCATAACCACAGTACATTTATAATAAAGCCCCAGTTCATATGCAAGCAGACAGCAACATTAGATGGTCAAATAGCTCAAGGATACTGAATGAAAAACTTACTGTTCATGAGTGATAATATTTGCCCTTCTATTTTTAGTTACCTGATTGAAAAGTATCTGGCTTATTCACTGAAAGAAATTTTTGCTTCCTGATACTCATCTCAATATTCAAGCAAGTGAAATAGAATTAACTGTTTTAGCTGAAAGGCTAGAAGGGCAAAGAATGATTGAGTAAGCACTCCATGGCTGCTTTAATGTGTCCTTAATAAACGGCCTTAATAAATGTGTAGGAAGAGATACTAAGCTGCTCTCTGAAAAAATAAAAAAATTAAATGTGTATATTCTCCCCTCAAAATACAGGCCTAGAGAACAATGAGCCCTTAGTTGAATTTTCTCCTCAGCATGACATTTCTCTGTTATCGTTCATTGAAATGAAAAATTCCAAAGTGAGAAAAAAAACCCCGAAATATTATTCTCGAAATCAAATAAGGCTACCATGTCCTTCCATTAGCCCCAAGAGTTGCTTCCAATTATTGTAAGCAGATTTTCTCATTTGTGCTTTTTAGAGAAACAATATTTGAATTTCAGGAGGAGAGCTGAGCATTGAATCATGTTATATACATGCTCAAGACGGTAGCAGCAGTCCAGAAGAGAAGGAAGAATTCTCCCTGGATTCTGAGTCAAAATATAAAGATTTAAACCCTAGCCATCTAGTTTTCAAATAATCGTGATAATGATGAAAATAGTGATGACAAAGATGATGACGATGATAATACCCAGCATCTGTGGAGTGCTGACTGCAAACATGGCGCTGTTCCAACGCTTTCCATGTATTAACTCACTTAATCCTCATAAAAACTCTTTGAGGCAGGTCGTATTATAATCCCCACTTTATAGTTGAGAAAAATGAGGCACAGAGACGCTAAATAATCTCCCGTGGTCACACAGCTACTGTAGCAGACATGGTTCACCCAAGATCTGTTTCTTCTTTCTGGGCACATAGCCAGCTGACATTTCCCAGCCTCTTTGCAGGAAGATTGGCCACTGCACTAAGTACCAGCTGATGGAGTATGAGTGATGTGTGCCATTTCTAGACTAAAGCTTTTTAGAAGCAGGAGTGTCCCCTCCATGCCCTTTTACCATTTGCCTCCTGGATGACGACTATGCTGAGGCACGGGGGGTTGGCAGAGCCACAAGTAGAAGGGGACCGAATCACTCCCACCAATCAGGAACACCCTCCTTGGAGTATCGCAGAGACGAAAAACAAGCTTTTACTCTGTCTGAATCATTACACCTTTGAGCGTCTACTTGTTACTACAATATAGCCAGCCCCAGTTAACACCCCAAAAAGTGGTGGAATCTGGATTTGAATCCAGGCAGGCTGGCTGCATCATCGCCCTTGGTTAAATCACTTAACTTCTTAATTTGAAAAATGGGAATGCTTGTTGCAACCTGCCTCTCTTAGCTTCTGAGCTAGTGTCCTGCAGTCTCCAGTAGAAGACTGAGTTCTTTGTAGCTCCTGAGGAAATCTGGGACAGAGTCAGCAGTACCCTAGGCAAGGTGTTCTGCTTGGTTTTGGTTAATAGTCTACCCAGGATCAAGCCTAGTCATAGCTAGGGCCAGGATACTCTTTCTGTGGACCTTAGTCATCAGCTGGGCTTCTGTAGGCTCCATGAGGCTCTTTCTGTTGTGCACCATCTCCAGGTGAGATGTCTTCTGGTCCAGAGCAGACCCAGTCCGTCCATCTCTTCTCTGCAATGTGCGCTGTGGCTCTCCCTCTAGGGGGTTTGCCTTTTAACAATGCCAGTTCTCCGAATTCCAGTCCCTCTTACTGTAGCCTGTTTCTATTTCCCACCTGTCTGCCACGGAGATCCCAGTGTGACATAAACCAACTTGCCTGACTTTTCACCCTGATAGTATATGCCCTGCCTTGCCTGACAGAGTTATTGTAAGGATGAATTTAAGTGTATAAAATTGTGTTTCAAATGTGTGGTATAAAATTAGGTATTATTATTAACATGTTTAAATCTTTAATTATCAAGTGAAATAAGCAATTTTATTTTGTTCAACTAGATATTAGTTGAAGAAATGGCCTAAATATTTTTTAAACAATAGTTAAAATTTTTTTATTGAAGTATAGTTGATTTACAATATTACATTAGTTTCAGGTATATAGCATAGTGATTCAGTATATTTACAGATTATACTCCATTAAAAGTTATTACAGGGCTTCCCTGGTGGTGCAGTGGTTGAGAGTCTGCCTGCCGATGCAGGGGACACGCGTTCGTGCCCCGGTCCAGGAAGATCCCACATGCCGCAGAGCGGCTGGGCCCGTGAGCCATGGCCGCTGAGCCTGTGCGTCCGGAGCCTGTGCTCCGCAATGGGAGAGGCCACAACAGTGAGAGGCCCGCGTACCGCAAAAGCAAAAACAAAAACAAAACAAAACAAACAAACAAAAAAAGTTATTACAAGACAATAGCTATAATTCCCTGTGCTATACAATATACCCTTGTTATTTATCTATTTTATACATAGTAGTTTGTATCTCTTAATCTCATGCCCCTAATTTGCCCCCCACCCCTTCCCTCTCCCCTTTAGTAACCACTAGTTTGTTTTCTATATCTGTAAGTCTCTTTCTGTTTTGCATATACATTCATTTGTATTATTTTTTAGATTCCACATATAAGTAATATCATACAGTATTTGTCTTTATCTGACTTACTTCACTAAGCATAATATTCTCTAGGTCCATCCATGTTGCCGCAAATGGCAGGATTTCATTCTTTTTATGACTAGTATTCCATTGTATATGTAGACCACGTCTTCTTTATCCATTCATCTGTTTTTTGTTTTTGTTTTTGTTAGCCATGCTGCACGGCTTGTGGAATCTTAGTTCCCTGACTAGGGATTGAACCCCAGGCCCTCAGCAGTGAGAGTGCAGAGTCCTAATCACTGTACCGCCAGGGGATTCCCTCTCCATTCATCTGTTGATAGGCATTTGAGTTGCTTCCATGTCTTGGCTGTTGAAACTAGTCCTGCTATGAACACTGGGGTGCATGTATCTTTTTGAATTCATGTTGTTCTTTTTTTTTCCAAATATATACCCAAGGAGTGGGATTGCTGGATCATAGTTCTATTTTTAGTTTTTTTAAGGAACCTCCATACTGTTTTCCATAGTGGCTGCACCAATTTACATTCCCACCAACAGTGTACAAGGGTTCTCTTTTCTCCATATCCTCTTCAACATTTGTTATTTGTACACTGTTGGGTTTTTTTTTTTGGTTTTTGGGGGGGTTTTTTGCGATACGCGGGCCTCTCACTGTTGTGGCCTCTCCCGTTGCGGAGCACAGGCTCCGGACGTGCAGGCTCAGCGGCCATGGCTCACGGGCCCAGCCGCTCCGTGGCATGTGGGATCCTCCTGGACCGGGGCACGAACCTGCATCCCCTGCATCGGCAGGCAGACTCCCAACCACTGCACCACCAGGGAAGCCCTGTAGACTGTTTGATGGTAGCCATTCTAGCCAGTGTGAGGTGATACCTCATTGTGGTTTTGATTTGCATTTCTCTAATAATTGGCCATGTTGAGCATCTTTTCATATGCCTGTTAGCCATCTGTATGTCTTCTTTGGAAGAATGTCTATTCAGGTCTTCTGTCTTTTTTTAAAATAAATTTATTTATTCATTTATTTTTGGCTGTGTTGGGTCTTCGTTGCTGCACACAGGCTTTCTCTAGTTGTGGTGAGCGGGGGCTACTCTTTCTTGCGGTGCAAGGGCTTCTCATTGTGGTGGCTTCTCTTGTTGTGGAGCACAGGCTCTAGACACGTGGGCTTCAGTAGTTGTGGTGCATGGGCTTAGTTGCTCCGCAGCATGTGGGATCTTCCCGGACCAGGGCTCAAACCCGTGTCCCCTACATTGGCAGGCGGAATCTTTACCACTGCGCCACCAGGGAAGCCCTTCTGCCTTTTTTTGATTGGGTTGTTTGGGTTTTTTTGATATTGAGTAGTATGAACTGTTTGTATATTTTGGATATTAACCCCTTGTTGGTCATGTCATTTGCAAATATTTTCTCCCATTCAGTAGGTTGTCTTCTCATTGTGTCAATGGTTTCCTTTGCTGTGCAAAAGCTTTTAAGTTTAATTAGGTCCCATTTGTTTATTTTTCCTTTTATTTCTTTTGCCTTAGGAGACAGATCCAAAAAAATACTGCTGTGATTTATATCAAAGAGTGTTCTTCCTGTGTTTTCTTCTAGGAGTTTTATGGTTTTGGGTCTACATTTAGATCTTTAAACCATTTTGATTTGTTTTTTTTATGGTGTGAGAAAATGTTCTAATCTCATTATTTTATGTATAGCTGTCCAGTTTTCCTAGCACCACTTCTTGAAGAGGCTGTCTTTTCTCCATTGTATATTCTTGCCTTCTTTGTCATAGATTAATTAACCATAAGTGCATGGGTTTATTTCTGGGCTCTCTATTCTGTTCCATTGATGTATGTGTCTATTTTTGTGCCAGTACCATGCTGTTTTATTTACTGTAGCTTTGTAGTATAGTGTGAAGTCTGGGAGAGTTATACCTTCAGCTTCTGCATCCCAAGGTCAAGTCTTTTCCCTGGTCCTTGGAGCCCCAGATCCAGTGCCATGCAGTGGTGTAGAATGAGCTGGGCTTGAGTGTTTGCTCAGCTTGGGCTAGGGTGCACATTGAGGTGGTTGCAGAAAACCTGGCAGCTGCTGGGGTGGACCTCTCTCCATCCTGCACTGGGGGCAAGTCAGCACCTGTGCACTCCTCACAGGAGTCCAGGCTTCTCCAACCTTTCTATCTGTCACAGTGGTCCTCTTAGCAGCCAAGGGGGTTTGTCTCCTCTGCATAGGACTCTAGGACTGGTATGCACAGTCTGTGGCTTGACCTGCTCACACCTGAGGATGGGTGTCCACCAGTGCAATCTCCCTTTTCCTCTGAGTCCCCTCCCAGAGGCACAGGTCCCAACCTCATCATTTTTCTTCCCTTCCTACCTGATAATGTGTATATCTTTTTTACAGCCTTGGTTGTACAGGAGTCCTTCTGCTAGTTTCCAGTTAGTATTCAGTGAGAATTGTTCCACATGTAGATGTGTTTTTGATATGTTTGTGGGGGAAGTAGAGCTCCGTGTCCTCTTACTCCACCATCTTGATCTCCACCTCTAGTTTTTAGAATTTGATTTTGCAGGTAAAATTATTCACAATACGCTATGTGTTGTAAGAGAGTTTTAGAAAAAATTAGAGTGAAAAATGAAGGTGGTGTTGGAGAATGGAAGTAATTACCAAAGATCACAATTGAGAAGTGTTAATAGCTGCAAATAATACATTCATTAGCAATTCTTAATGGCAAAGACTGCTGGTTCCTTTGTGGTTTCTTTTATGCTGAATTATGGCACTGAAGCAAACTGTTAATTTCAAAAGGCTGAGATATAGCCTTCTCAGCGCTGACCTGTAACTTTTATTTGCTCACCTTTGGCAGATGCTGTCCCAGGGCATCACAAGCTCTGCCCATGGAGATGAAGTATTTCTATAATATTTATTTTAGTTGTTGAGGAGAAGGCTCTCTTCCAGATCCAGTCACCCTGGTCGATTTCAAGGAATCAGGTTTCAGCTTCCAGGCAAAGCAAATTCAGAATAAATGAAATAAAAGCAGCAGTTTGTAGAAGACATTTTTATTTGCTTGAGTCAGTACCCAATACATTATATATACTATATATTTGTGTGTGTGTATATATGTATAAAACAATTTTAGATTTATGGAAAATTGCAAATGTAGAACAGAGAGCTCTTATACTCTTCAGCAGCTTCTCCTAATATTAACGTCTTATATAGCCACAATATATTTGTCAAACTAAGAGAGTAACACTGGAATACCATTAACTAAAGGCTTTATTCAGATTTCATTAGCTTTCCCACTATTATCCTTTTTCTGGTCCAGGGTCCTATCCAAGATATCACACTGCCTGTAGTTGTAATGTCTCCTTAAGTAGTTGTAATGTTTCCTTAATCTCCTCTGGCATGTGACAGTTTCTTAGTCATTCTTTGCGTTTCATGACCTTGATAATTTTAAAGAGTACTGGTCAGGTATTATTTGTAGATCGTCCCTCAATTTTTTGTTCGTCTGATACTTTTTCATCACTAGACTGGGGTTAGGGGTTTGGGGGACAAATACTACAGAAGCAAAGTGCCATTCTCATCACATCACATCAAGGAGTGTATATGATGAACTTGACTTATATCTGGTGATGTTAACCTTGATCATCTTGAGGCAGGAGATAGATGGGCTCCAGGCTAGACATTTACAACTGGCCTCCTGTTCACACTTCCTGGGGTAAGAAGAAGATGGACTCCAGGCTGGACAGTCATTACCAGCCCCCTGTTTACATTTCCTGAGGCAAGAGACAAACAGGCTCTGGACTACGTATTTATGACTGGACTCCTGTCTATATTTTGAGATCTGTACTTCGATATAAGAAACAACAACAGGAATAGGGTAGATAACCAGACACTGGACACATTTATGGCAGGGACAGAGAGGGGCTAAACCCTGTTAAAAGGTCAAGAGGTCATACATTTCCCATCCTTGGGGCAAGGGAAACATTGCACATGTGCAGAAAGGTTCCTTGGGGGTCAAAAAGGAGGGGGGCACCCCCCCATAATATGTGATGCTAAGGCCATACCACAGGCCTCTGGGCTGTAATCCATCTTGGAAAAAAAGTTGTGCATATATGCTGGGGAGGGCCCTAGGGCAGGGCAGGTGTGGAAAAGGAAACCAGATAATTGGCCAAAGGTAAACAAAGACCCGGAAGAACTGCCCTATATAAAGGACTTCACCGCTTCTTTACTGCACTCCTCCTCATCAGGGGGGATGCCCACACCCTTTCTCTCCGTGTGCATCTCTGCCTTGCTTCTGTCGTAACTAAACAAACTGTTTCTCTGTGTGCTCTCCCACTTGTTGTTGTGCTATGTCTCTAATAATAAACTTTGTACCTCTTTTTACAGTTCTTGCCTCCCTGAGAAATGCATTTTTCATTGGGGGCCAGAGCCAGGGGGTGTGGTGGTTAGGATTCCTGGTTTTCATCCAGGCTACCCAGGTTCAATGCCTGGGCAGAGAATTAAGATCTCGCTTCACGCCACCACTCACTGCTGCCTCTCCGAGATCAATCTGGCCAAAGTAGCGTTTGCTAGGTTGCTCCACTGTAAAGTAACTCTCCCCACCTTGCCCTAGTCTATCCTTTGGAAGCAGGCTGCTAAATCAGGGAGGAAAGAACACCTGCTTGAGGATGGAATATCTACATAAATTATTTGTAATTATTTGTAAGGGGGATTTGTCTCTTCTCCCACATTTATTCCTTCAATCATATATTTATACCAGTAGGGACTTGTGGATTATAATCCACAATGCTGTATTATTTCTTTCATTGCTTAAATTGTTCCAGCTTTGTCCATTGGGAGCTGTCAGGTTTACTCTTGAATCCCTTTGACATTCCCTGTCTTTTTTACTTTTATTTATTTATTTTTTTTGAGCAACTCCATCTTTTCTGGCACTAAAAGAATCATCCCAGCTTATCTTGTATTTTCACATGCCCTACAACCAGCCATTTATTCAAGAAGCTCTGCTGTCTTTTACTGGAGGATCATATCTTGCATTTAATACTAGTCTGGAAGTTTTAGCAGTGTTCTCTGTGCAGAAAACTTTGGCACAAAGTGGACCGACCTTGGGCCCAGACTGAAAATTAAAGTACAGTATTATCGGGACTTCTCTGGTGGTCCAGTGGTTAAGAATCCACCTTCCAATGCAGGGGACGCAGGTTCGATCCCTGGTCGGGGAACTAAGATCCCATATGCTGCGGTGTAACTAAGCCCGCGTGCTCCAACTACTGAGCTCGCGTGCCTCAATGAGAGAGAGAAAACCCGCAAGCCACAACTAGAGAGAAGCCTGCACGCAGCAAAGAAAGATCCTGCATGCCTCAACGAAGATCCTGTGTGCTGCAACTAAGGCCCGATGCAGCCAAAAAATAAACAAAATAACTAAATAATAAATAAATCTTTAAAATAAAGAAAAAATAAAGTACAGTACTATCAAGTGGCCCTACAAGGGACTTCTGAACATGGATCCAGAAGATTGGATATCATGGGTGAGGTGACAGGGATACCTGTTCTTGGCCTTTCAGATTTAATGCAGAGAAAATTGAATCCTTTTGCCCAGTCTCTCAACAGGAATTGGGATGCGTAAGTCAAATATATCTATACGCCTTTGTCGTTGTGATCTATGATTGTTAGTCTTCCAGAATTCATCTTAATGCCTCTATTGCCAACAGTTGTTTCACTTAGAAATCTCTTTGCTCAGTCGTAAATAGTTGTTGGAAGTTGTTGTCTATGGATGTTATAAACAAAAAATAGACTGGAGATGTCCTTTGCAGATTGTGTATTAGAGAAAAGTTGAGTAATAGTGAATTGTCTTTTAGTAGCAGAGAGATGATACTGAAGAAAAATTGCTGACTGGTATTAATAAGTAAAAGACTTTGGTCAGAATATTCCTTAAAAAAAGCCAAACTTACCACTTTTGTAGCAGGATAACCTACTGATATACTATTTTTATGCTTTATTCATACTGTTGTAGAAGATTCAAAGAATAAAAGACTAATTCCCACTCACCCTCCCCTGATATTGTGATATGATAAGAAATATACATTAGGTCTTTGTGCTCAGTCCCAGGCACAGAGCTCCTAAAACCCTTGGAATTTCCTGAGTGATACGGTGAGAAGAGTGTCTTTTGTTATTTATAATAAGCCCCTTTCAACCACACCAGAGTTTATGCTAATGAGGTGACTCCTGGAGGGTGACAGCTGGTCGTCAGAGATGCCAAGCAGGCTGTTAGAGAGATAGAACTTTCCGTCCCATCCCCTGACCGCTCAGGAGGGGAGAGGAGCCAGAGACTGACTGAATCACCAATGGCCAAGGATTTAATCAATCATGCCTATGTGATGAGACTCCCACTGAAAACCTAAAGGACGGGGTTTGGAGAGCATGCAGCTCAATGAACACATCCATGTGCTGAGAGGTTGACACAACGCACCTTCACAAGGATGGAGGCTCCTGAGCTCAGGACCCCTTCTGGAGCTCACCTTGTGTACCTCTTATTTTAGCTGTTCATCCATATATCCTTTATAATAAACTAGTAATAGTAAGCAGAGTGTTCCCTTGAGTTCTGTGAGCCATTATATTAAATTATTGAGCCTGAGGAGGAGGCTGTGGGAACCCCTGACTTGTAGCCAAGGTGATCAGAAGTACCAGAGGACTAAGACTGGTGATTGGCATCTGAACTGGGGCCACTCTTGTGGGACTGAGCCCCCGACATGTAGGGTCTGATGCTAACTCCAGACAGTTGGTGTCAGAATTTAGTTACACTGTAGGACATCCAGTTGGTGTCCAGAGAGTTGGAGAATTGGTTGGTGTGGGTAAGACAAAACAAAAACAAAACTCACACATTCGGTATCAGAGTGTTGTGAGTAAAGAAACAGTTTTTCTTTAATCCCCCATTCTTCTCTCTACTTATTTAACACATACACATGCACATGTACACACACACACACACACACACATTCTCACCCCCATTTATTAGATATTAGATCTTTGCTCTTGTTCTCTGGCATCCGTAGCCCCTGGAAGGGATGAACGGTTATTAGGGACTCAGGACCAAACTCTGAGGAGCAAGGATTTCATCTAATTGTCTGAAATGGGGAGGGAGGGTATTCCCTTCAAGAAAGAAGAGGCTGGGATGGAATCTCTAGAAACGATATTTTTCTGGAGTTGTCTGAACTTTGGCACAGGGAGTGGGAGGGAGGGAGTGGAATGTCCATCTCTCATCTTGTGGACGGCAGGAAGCACCACTGAGAGGGACACCACCGAAAAGTGCCTGGGCCACAGGACAAGAAGCAGTAGTGAAATCGCAGCCGCCACAGAATGAGAGCTTCTTTCAGGGCTCTTTCATAATTCTAGGGAGAGCAAGGAAGCTCAAAAATGACAACATATATCAGCCTTGGTGAATGATGGATGTGGACCAGAATTGCTTTGATAAGAAAAGTAAGGAAAAATTATGTCATCTGAACTGTAAGAATGGCTATCATGACTCACAGGGTTCAGCCCATAGTTGTGCTCACGACTGTGATTTACTACAGCAAAAGGATATCAAGCACAATCCGCAAAGTGAAAAAGCGCATGAGGCAAATCCTGGGAGACCAGGTGCGAGCTTCCAAGGGTCCTCTCCGGTGGCGCCAAATAGCATGTGCTTAATTCTCCCAGCAGTGAGTTGAGACAGCACATGGGAAATGTTGCAAACCAGGGAAGCTCACTAGAGACTCAGTGTCCACAGTTTTTAATGGGGACACTCTCTGCCTGGCAGATACTCAAATCCAGACTCCCAGAAGGAAAGTGTGTGTTCATCATAGACCACATTGTTTGTACAAATAGTTTAGACACAGTGAGACACTCACTGTTATTAACTGATAAAGTTAATGGTGGGAACCCTCCTGAAATCTAACTTCCCAAACAGCAGCCAAGGGTCAGCTTTGTAAGCAGACCTTTCAAAAGATATCATCAGGTCTGCTACATGAACTCTTTTCTGCACAGCATACTTTTAGATTCTGTTTAGGTAGGACAAGTTGATAGAAGACCCTTCCTTCAAAATGTATGGATACCATTGGTGGTTTTGACTGGCCCTTTGTCTCACTTGTACCCACAGGATTTTTAATTTATGGAGGTCACTGAGTGACAACACAGAGAGGCTAATGCCATTGAAAGAAGAATTTTTAGGGAATTCTCTGGTGGTCCAGCGGTTAGGACTCAGTGCTTTCACTGCCTTGGGCCCGGGGTCTATCCCTGGTCGGGGAACTAAGATTCTGCAAGCCACGTGGTGCAGCCTAAATAAATAAATAAATTTAAAAAAAGAAAGAAGGAAGAATTTTTACAGTTCCCAAGAGAAGGGGGCAGAGGGGCATGCCATTCCATGCAGGGCCCCATGGAGAAGTACCAGGTCTGGTCAGGAGGCAGGAAGAGTGAAAAGAAAGCATGGCCCAGAGCTTTTTTTGTGTTTCCTACAGGAAAGGCATGGCAGGGTGGGCCAAACAGCTTAGGATTAGCTAGTTTGGGTAATGCCAGTGGGCTCTGGGCTCTGGGTTGGTCTCCGGTTTTCTGGTACCTGGTCCTGGATTGATTTAAAGAAGGGGAAATCTTGGCTTGGTGTATCAGTTAGATAAAGGTGGTTGTTGGGGATATGGACTTGGGATTGGTTGGTTTGTATATGAAAGGCATGTTTGCAGGTGAGTTATTCATTATCTCTAGGAATTAGCTAACCCTAGGAGGGAACATTCTCTCCCCAGCCAGCAAGCCCCCTAAGATGTCAAAACATCATAAAATTAAAAAAAAAACACATGATTAACTACACCCTTATTCCAAGTTCTTACTCACACAACAACCATGAGATCATTTACAGTTAGCCCCATCTATCTCTATTGATCAAGCTTCCACAAATAGGCAGACCAAAAGCATTGTTGGTACAGTTTGTGACAACTGGGACTTGTCACAGACTCTTAAGGAAAATGATTTATGAACATTCAAGGAAATGTTTTAGGAACATTTGAGAAGATTGTTGGCAAGAGAGAAACAGAGGCATTCTAACTGGGTAGAAGATCTATTTTATGAGAATGGGAAAGTCATATGTGAATACTGGTTAACTGTTTGGTGTGCATGAACCAGAGTATAGATTGAGATAAATCCAGATGAGTTGGGGCTGGGGGGAGGGGGTTGTCACTGGTTGTTCTTAGATGTGTGAATTGAGAAGCAACTGGAAATTACCTTTTGAGTTGGAAGATGAAGTGTTCAAAATCGTATGTGAGAAAGAGGAGTCTGAAGGTGAGGTATTGAGAATGATTAAAGAAGCCTAGGGGTAGCTTGTAGGTGGGAAGGTCAGTAACGAGGCTTATAGGGAAACAAGCCAGGAACCAATAGGGGCTGGATGTTAAGAATAAAGAAAAGGTAGACAAATCCTCCAGTCTTGGCAATGTAAAGGATGGATGACAAAAAGATGGAAACAACCCAAGTGTCCATCAGCAGATGAATGAATAAACAAAATGTGGTATATACATACAGTGGAATATTATTCAGCCATAAAAAGAATGAAAGTCTGATAAATACTACAACATGAATAAAACTTGAAGACATCATGCTAAGAAATAAACCAGACACACAAAGGACAATTGGTGTATGATACCACTTCCATGAGGTAACTAGAATAGGCAAATTCCTAGAGACAGAAAGCAGAATAGTGGTTACCATGGGGCTGGTGGAGCGGAGGGAAAAGGGAGTTATTTTTAATGGATACAGAGTTTCTGTTGGGATGATTAAAAAGTTCTGGAGAGAGATAGTGGTAATGGTTATACAACATGTGAATATACTTCATGACACTGAATTGTACACTTAAAAATGCTTAAAATGGTAAATTTTAGGTTATGTATATTTTACCACAATTAAAAAAAAGAAAAGAAAAAAAAGAAGCACAATGGAATGAATGGCATTTGAAGAGTGACTCTTGAGATGAGAAGCACAGGGAACAAAATGGGTCGTGGTAACTCTGAGAGACTTGGGAATTTGATGGTTGGTAGAGCTGATACCCAGGTCATAGACTCTGTATCCATATGGATCTATCAGCTTTCTCTAGTGCCTGGGCACTGAATGCCCCATTACGCCTGTGTGAATGAGTACTGTGTGAATGAGTGGTTTGGGTCCAACGAAGATGGGAGGGAGTACTGATAGAACAATGTAACTTTATCAGAGCTACTGAAAAATAAAATAAATGCCTTATGACAGTGAATCAGGAGATTGGTCTGTGTGTGTGTGTGTGTGCGTGTGTCTAACATAGAAATACTACCATTTATGGTAGTAATAAAACCACAGGGTGTCACTCGAAGAACAATAAATCAAAGGACTGGCTGTTTTTTTGGAAAGAGCTCTAGATCAGCCATCCAGATCTGTGAGTGCTAGTTTCTCTCTCTGTCTTAACTGCTTGACCTTGGACAAGTCACTTGCCCTCTCTGAATCTCAGTTTCCTAAATTGTCCTTCATTTCCATCCAAAATAAGGAAGTTATTCACTTTATTTATATTTTTTAGTAGTTATTATTAAAATTTTTCATTTATACTGTTAATTCTGTCTAAAACTAATCAGAATCTCCACCTTTGGGGTTGGCACTGTTGATAGCCAACCCAAAGGCTTATTTTCATATCTTACTTGTCATAGAGTTTGGCTCCCACTAAGCTGTTGAAAATACTAGATGCTTACTCTGCCAGCCTACCTCCCATCAAGAACATGAGCACGTGACCGAATTCTTGCCATGGGACTGAAGGGAATCCTGCTGTGTGGGAAAGGTTTCCTACCTGGAAACAAGAGACATGTGAAGAGCAATGTTGCTATCCCTCATCCATGCCACTCTTCTTCAGTCAGATACTGTTACCTCTGCAGCAGCCATCCTACAATCCTGAAGAGACAAGTTGAAGCAAGTCAATACCCTGAGGACTGCAAATGGAAATTTGGAAAGAGTCTGGATCCTTGGAGTCACGCTTGAGCTACTGAAAATAACCTGGGACTGTCTTCCTTGGAACTTCTTGTAACGATCCCCTTTATTTAAGCCACTTTTGGTTGGATATTATGCTTTTTCCAGAAAGTATTCTACATGATACAATCTACTTCCTGAAAAATATAAGAACCTTATACAATGGAAGCTGTTCAAATAACGACTTCAGTACAGCCCCATTAAGTCTACCAATCTGCTCCTCTGTGTGCCCACTCCCTGCTTCCCATCTGTTACAGTGGATGAGCTGTCCTTGCTCCTGTAGAAAGACTACCCCTTCATCTGTATATAGATCCCATCCTCTTCTGCTTACTCAAGGACATCAGTCTCTTTCCTCATTGTCAATTTTTTCCTCTCTTCTAGGTTATTCCTGTCGACATACAAATATCTCCCATTCAAAACAAAACAGAACAAAAACGAAACAAAACACAACCACAACCTGCTTGACTCTGTCTCCCAGGACAGTCACTACTCCATTTCCTTACTCACCATTACGCCAACATTCTTTGAAATATTTCTCTATACTACACATTCTCCACTTACGCTCCTCTCTTGAGACCACTCCATTCAGACTTTTGTCTCTGCCACTCTTCAGAGGGACTTACCAAAGTCACCAAAGACCTCTGTGTTACCAAATCCAATGGCCAATTTCTCAGTTCACATGTTTTTTCACCCAGCAGGAGCATTTGATACAATTGTCTCTCTTTGAAAGATTTTATTCACTTTTGGCTTTCATGGTTTTCTTCTCTTTTGTTTGTCTTCCTACATCCTGGGACTCCTCCTCAATCTCCTTTGAGGGTTCTTTTCAACTTCACGACCACTAAATGTTGGAGGGCTCAGGGCTCAGTCTTCAAAACTCTTCTGCTTCTATCTATATCCCCCAAGCGATTTTATTTAATTACACATATACTACAGCTACATATCTCAACTCAGAAAGACAGCTCAGTATACCCAACTGTCTAGTAGACATTTAGGTTTGGTTGTCTAAAGGTCATTTCAAATTTAACATTGTTTAATACTATACTCTTTATTTTCCTCTTAAAAATGCTTTTTTCCATTCCTTTTCCATTTCAGTAAATGGTCTGGCCGAAATCTGAGAGTCATCCTTGACGCTTTTTAAATTATTTATTTATTTATTTATTTATTTATTTGCGGTATGCGGGCCTCTCACTGTTGTGGCCTCTCCTGTTGCAGAACACAGGCTCCGGATGTGCAGGCTCAGCGGCCATGGCTCACGGGCCCAGCGGCTCCGCGGCATGTGGGATCTTCCCGGACCGGGGCACGAACCCGTGTCCCCTGCATCGGCAGGCGGACTCTCAACCACTGCACCACCAGGGAATCCCTTGACGCTTTTTTTTTAAAAAAAAGCAATATCCAATCAATCAGCAAATGCCTCTTGGTTCCACTTCTTCTGCTACCATCTTTGTCCAATCTACTATCAATTCTCACCCATATTATTGCAACAGGTTCTAAGTCAGTTAAGATTGAATCTGACTGTGAGCAAGTTGTTCACAAAAGTACTCTTTTCTTGGACTAGGGTTGTTCAGGTAGTAAAGGGTACTTAATGTCGAATCAGCTGGATGTAAGATCTCTTTCCCAGCATAATCACAATAAGGATTTTTTTTAAGCCTGTCACTAGGAAAGTTTTCTTTTTCTTTTCTTTTGTTATTGAAGTGCAGTTGACCTACAGTGTGTTGTGTTAGACAACAAGGATTTTTTTTTGGCGGGGGCGGCCGCGCTGTGAGGCTTGTGGGTTCTTACTTCCCCAACCAGGGATTGAACCCAGGCCAAGGCAGTGAAAGCGTGGAGTCCGAACCGCTGGACCGCCAGGGAATTCCCCAACAAGGATTTTTGATTGCTTCTCTTTCCTAACTCTATTCTTCTTTCTCACCTTTGTGAAATAAGGGAAAGAAATGCTAGGCCTACTCCTCATTTTTCCTGAAGGACTGTGCCTAATTCTTAACCTTGCTTCACCAGGACAGGACTGTGACCTCCCATTTTTCTTTCCACGTATACGGTGCTACAAAGGGTGCTGCTGAAAAAGGTCTTGGTTTGACCCTGCTATTTCCTACCTTTAATAAACCCTAGGGGAGCTGAAATTGCAGGGAGCAGCAGGCAGTCATAGCCTGACCCTTGCTTGTCCCCTCTCAGAGCTGAATACTGTGGCACTCATTAAATATTCAGCAATCTATTCCCAGTTTAAAACAAAAAGAGGTGATGTTTTCAAACCATCTAGTGGGTCTGCATTACAATTGACGAATGACTTTCCTGCTCATTAAACATTTAGGCTCTTCCTTGGCTTGGTGCGTCTGCCTGTAATCCTGACAGCAGATAGAGTACAGCCATGTAGACTCCTTCTTAATGCAGGAAAACTCCTGTCATATTCTTATTGATGATTTTTGGCAAAGATGACAGGAAGGAGGATGGAAACATCAGGAAGATAAATAAGTCCTCTAGGGCTTCCCTGGTGGTGCAGTGGTTGAGAGTCTGCCTGCCGATGCAGGGGACATGGGTTCCTGCCCCGGTCCGGGAAGATCCCACATGCCACGGAGCGGCTGGGCCCGTGAGCCATGGCCGCTGAGCCTGCGCGTCCAGAGCCTGTGCTCCGCAACGGGAGAGGCCACAACAGTGAGAGGCCCGCGTACCGCAAGAAAAAAAAGTCCTCTAAATCCCAGAAAGTTGGCACGTGTTCTCAAGAAACAAGTGTTAGAGCTATTTAATATGTAGGTCATTTGATAATCGCATTATTACCATTTATTTCACTTTTAAAAGGCATCTTCTCTCTCTGTAATCTTGATGAAAGCATGAGGGATTTCTAAGAGCTTCGATAAAACCATTCATATGCTTACGCTAATACTCATAATGATGACCTAAAAGACACTAAAAATTTAAGCTCTTCTGGTACCTTCAACTTGCTCCTTTGCATTTGGAGCTGTTTGGCCCTCCTAAATTTTACCATCATTCTTTGAAGATTATTATTTTGTCGTATAATTATTTTAAGAGCCCATCTGTGATTTTAGTTGTAAACTGTTGCTTTTGTAGCATGTATTCAACGTCCCCAAAGAAATGCTAGGTGCGCTGGGATTTCAAAGAGCCTGTATTCCCTCTGAACTAGTTATATAATAATGAAAATAGTAACTGCTGTATATTTGTGAATTGCTTTAAAATTGTGCTCACAACTCTTTTTTTTAATTTATGAGACAACTTTGCATTTCTTCTTCCACCCCTAAAACCAATGAAAATTTAAAAGATGTTAAGTATGAAGGAACTCATGTTAAATGTAAGGTCTCAAATTATTTTGTTTCTTTTTCACTTTCTTTCCCTTCCATCAACTTTTTCTTGCACTATAGCCTCTTCCTCACGATCCCATAGAGCCAGCTTCAAAAAGGCTTTGTGCGTAGATCAAACTCAAATGGAGTTTGAGCTCCATTGTTTGCTCAAACTCTACCTTGGAGAGGGGGTTTCTTTATTGGTTTAATGCAGTTTGTTATAGAAGGCATTTCATGGGATAACTCAGCTTTGGCCTAATTTTTCTGCTTTCTGCTGATTCTTTTTTTTTTTTTTTTTTTTTTTTTGCGGTACGAGGGCCTCTCACTGTTGTGGCCTCTCCCGTTGCGGAGCATAGGCTCCGGACGCGCAGGCTCAGCGGCCACGGCTCACGGGCCCAGCCGCTCCGCGGCATGTGGGATCTTCCCAGACCGGGGCACGAACCCGTGTCCCCTGCATCGGCAGGCGGACTCTCAACCACTGCACCACCAGGGAAGCCCTCTGCTGATTCTTAAATATCATTTAGTAATGACATTTTCAGGCTGAACCTGATCTCAGAGGTTTTCTAATCTAACTTCCCTATTTTATAGATGTGTATCTGAGGTCTAAATAGGCGACATGCACTGCCTGAGGATTGTTTCAAGTACTTCTTAATTTTCTCAATCTATTCTCTGTCCCATGGGATAAGAGTTTCTTATTTGTCCTCAGCTCCCTGGCCTTTATGAAGCTCCACTTTACTCCACTTACCATGACCTTTTCAAGGGCATGCCTTTCTGCGTTGTACATATCTTTCTCCCCTTCCATGCTTTCTCTCCAGCTCCATCCCTTTGTGTCTGGTGTGGGCCGGTGGGGGATGGAAGTTTGACCCTTGACAACAAGATCTTGTCATCTGCCTTAAACAAATTTATTAAACCGAGAAGAAATCATGTATAAACAATTCCCCACTTCCTCTGATGGTAGAGTAAAGAAATGTTTTCTGAGTCTCTGTCCTTATTTCACTGAGCTGGTGACGATTTTCCATCCATCAAATCTCCATACCTTGTTCCAGTGAGCCACATATAACTAACACACAGAAATTTGACGCTAAGAAATTGCCTAGTTTGTTTTGTTCTGCTTCCTTCAGTTAATGTCCAAAGTCACCATTTAGATGCTATCCTTTCTACTTCAGTTTTATGCCACAGATTTTATTTTTCATGTTCTTTCTATTTAAAGCCTGTGGCAAGAATTTTCACTGGCCCAGCTCCCATGCATACATCTTCAATGAAGTTCCATTTCTCCACTTTCTTTCATGGTCTTTTATTCTGCTTTGTTGACTCTTGCTTTACATTCTCTGGGTTATAGGATCCGAATGGCAAACAAGAACACCAAAGTATTCTTTTGCATGGAGACATAAAACACCCAGAATCAGCATCCTCTTCCCTGGACAGGGCTGGCTAACCCTCTTGGCGTGCCTTTTCTAGACTTTGGGCCGAACAACAGTTTCCTAAGCACGGTACTCCTCACTGTCAGATTATGGTTCAGTGGAGTAAAGTACATTGGCCACATTCCAGGCCCAGAATTGTGCCCTGGTCACTGTGATAGGGCATTGCCAGCTCCCAGCACATGATGTGAAACAAGAGACCCTTAGGTATTTAAGTGGATCTATTTTAATTTCCAAGGACTCAGAAAAAAATTTCCCAATGATATTAGGGTTGCTTATTCTATCTTTTGCTTGATTTCTCCTATTTTTTTTATTAGCTTCCCTCTGAAGGGGCCTTTTCTGGTTCTTGACTCCCTCGTCTCCTTCTTTAAAGAATTTACCCCAAGCTTATCAAATACAACAGCGATTTCTGGATCTAATATTTACAAATGTCAGTGGTCTTTGGTGCTTAATATCCTCCTTATTTACTTTTACAGCTAACTCTTGCCAGCTCTCCTCGCTCCATTGTGCTCGTCTTTTGGTCACTGCTTTGTGGGGACCCCTCTCTGCCTTCCATCTGGATGACTTCTGGGGAGAAGGAGTGTGGTCTCAAGTTTCACAGCATAACAGTAACCCTACCTGCCGCTCATCTGGTTTCCAAAGCACGTGTCCTCTCTCAGTCAGCAACGTAGAATAACACAGAGAACGTCAGCAGATTCCAATGCTAGCCATTGCCGTCTCTTCCTGGCCCCTGTCCACCATCCAGCTTCTAACAGAGCTTGGCGTAGAGAAGGGCCGTTTAGTCTGAGGGCCTTGCTAGCACTTTAGCCTCCTCCACTTGATCAGAAGCCAATGGACTTGAACCATGATGGTTTGGTTCGAGGTGGTTTTATTAGTGGTCATAAGGAGAACTCAGTTTCATGGAGGCCACTTCTGCCTTGGCTGTAAGACTTTAAGGGCTTTTTCCAGCACATGACTCACTGTCACCTAGATGAGGTCCATGTGAGGAGTATCCTTTAGGATCCACTATTAGCACTTCCATGGCATTTAGTTTTCCATTGTTTCACAGCTAGTTATGTAGTTGCTCAGCTCCCCTCTCTGCTCCCTCACTAGACTGTAAATTCCTGGCATGCGCCCCTGAATTACTCATCTCTACATTGCCTACAGCCTTGTGCCTAGAAGGAGTTGAATAAAGTATCTGTATAGGGCGTTTCACAAAATATTTCCTAGAACTGTGATTGAGAATGTGCAGAATCTTTCAGGGGTGGTGATGAATTGTTAGGGTAGCAAAAGACCTTCCTGCAGCTGTCAGAGGTTTGAAAATCTGTTCTGAAGTTCTTACAGCAAGGGATGCATCATCATTTGAAATAGTATTTAAAGGAAAGGAGCCTATGTGCTTTGATCCAGTTGTCTTGGGGTGTACACATGACCAAAGAGCAGGGGTTGATGTGGTAAAACAAAAAGCCACATGGCTTTCTTTACCCTCGACTCACCGTTTTCCCTCTGTGTTTTCCCCCAAGTTCCCAGTTTAAGCTAGTCTTCTTAGGGAGGCTTTTCAGCCCTGTTTAATCAGGAGAAAGGAAATGTGAAATGGAGAGAGAAACTGTCACAGGGAGAGGTGTGGCTTTCTGAGGAAAGTGTATGTTCTCTGAAAAAATTAAAGTGCAGATTTGCATTTTCTGACCAGAAATATCTGGTTTGCCTTGAGGGAGGATTAGGAGTGCACAGCAGGGATACAAAGAGGAAGATTCAATACCCAGCCTTTGACATCTAGAACAGGACTTCTGGGTCTGCAGAATAACATTTGTTTTGAAAGGCAATCTTTGTGGTGAATTTCTTTAGCACCTACCAAGAGCCGTCTTGTGGACTAGACCATAAGAAAAGGCAGGGGTGGAGAGAAGTCAACGTGTGACATAGGGTAGGAGGCACGAGTAAAAGAGGAAGGGGAGGGCTTCCCTGGTGGCACAGTGGTTGGGAGTCCGCCTGCCGATGCAGGGGTTCGTCTGGGACGATCCCACGTGCCGCGGAGCGGCTGGGCCCGTGAGCCATGGCCGCTGAGCCTGCGCGTCCGGAGCCTGTGCTCCGCAACGGGAGAGGCCACAATAGTGAGAGGCCCGCGTACTGCAAAAAAAAAAAAGAGGAAGGGGAAGATAGAGGGAGAGGAAGCAGGCAGTGAGACCCATGCGTCCCAACCACCCCCTCTTCGAGCTGATGTCCAGGAGCCACGGTAAATAGGTGGACACAAAAGCAAAGACAAAACAAAGGGCTTTGTGCTCTGCACCCCTCTGGGTCCCCAGGAGGCTGGCAAGATCCCCTGGTTGGCACTTCCTCCACGGTGCAGCCCTGAAGGAGAAGTTGGCTTGATGGATGGGCCCAGGGCAGCTCCCAGCTCTTCATGGCCTGCAAGAGGTGTGCAGGGAGCCTGAGGTCCTAAGTGGCCCACTGAAGAAATTCAGAGATTCTGGGAGGACAGAGCCTAGGGTCAGGATGAAGAAGCTGCAGAGTAAGGGGAAGTGGCCAGCATGCTGAAGCCAGGGGGTGGGTGACAGAATGCTGTCCCCAGCTGTCCTGCTGAGCCTCAGCTGTCACCAGTGGAGGGCACGAGCGGGACATTACTGTGTCACAGAGGCCCAGACCCCAGGAGGAGGCTGGAGAGAGACCAGCTAGAGGAAGACCGTCATTAGTCAGGGAAGGCATTCGCCTGTTGAATCCATGTGTATATTGAGCTAAACAGTATTTTTATTTTATGGCTGAAGAAGCCGTAGCTCCTGAAGTTTAGGGTCATTTCCCCCAGTTCATCCAGGGCCCGGCAGACTCAGGACTAAACTCAGGGCTCAGCTCCCGCAGTTCATGCAGGTGCTCAACATCGCTTTCTCTGCTCCTTGGAAGCGTTTTATGTTTTCTGGTTTCTCCTCTTAGATGCCTTATTTAATTTTGAAAGATGCCCAGAGTTCTTCCAAGATCCACACTCCAAACAAATAAAATGCAGTGTGGTTTGGTGCTGTGGTAGTGACTCAGTCCATTACCTTTTCATAAAAATGCTGTCATCATCCCAAGTGAAAAATTCCACACAGGATAAAAGTGGCTATTGGAGAAACTTCTGATTAATTCTCCCAGTTGATTTTATGACTTGCCCATTTGAAGCTTATTGGGTTTACATTTTAGACTGCAAACTCAAAAGGAGATAGTTAAACATAGCAGAATACTGAATTTTCAAGGCATCACACTTCATGCATTTTCCATTTTTCTGTGTTTCGCGTACGGCCAGAGTCTGATAAAGCTGTATCTCAGTACCTATATTTTCCTCATTAACCAAAAGAGAAAATATTACCCAAAGATACTCCATTCCTTAATCAAGGTTTTGTCATAGTTTACATCAAGTTTTTCTTGCACGTTAAAAGATGTATACTTTTGTCACAAGAAAAAACTAACAAAGGAAGAGTTGGTGAAGGAGTTAGCACTCTGCCTGGAAGGAGGCACATTCTGTGTGGTTCTGACTCAACTTAGGGAACTGGGAGGTTACAGCCCATCACAGGCCGATACAGACCACCTCTTGGCTTCCTGTCTCCTCTCTCTCTGCCAGCATTTCCCCCCCCCCCACCAAGTTCAACTGCAAAACCCTTCCAGAAGTGGAGGGAGGTACATGTAGACTATAAAAACAGTCCAACTAAATGCCACTCCTCTTATTTTGTTATGAGATAAAATATGTGCTCACATTATATATTTAATCGGACTTTGTCCCATTGGTATAATATGTATTTTGCTTAAAAATGAGGTTGGGGATTACTGTTGGGAATGATGCTGGGGCTTACATAAGTCTGATATAGGGTTTTGGAATGTCTCAATCCGTTTAAAATATAGTAAACTTGATATAAATAATTACTTGCTTGGGTTTTTGAAATTGCTCAATTTTTATTTAAATTAGAAAATCTTTGGAATGACTAAAAAGACATTATTTAGTACTGGAACTGACCGTATTTGTCTTTCAAACCTCAGGTGCCAACATGACACATAGTTGGCACCTAGGGTGCCACAGCCAGGCACTCTGCCCAGCCAAAGTTTTAAAATATGGGGACCAAAGCTTGGTACATGCCTTTGCTGGACACTAGCAGTGGTTGGGATCTTTAAAATAGGACAATAAGACTTCATATCATGACCTCAAAAGGGTTATATCTATACCGCTAGGGAGTTCAATTTAATGAGTCTTAGGAAATAAATTGATCACCTTTTAAAGTAAGAATTACAACATCCTTGTAATATGTGCAAATTTGACAGAAGTTGGACTACGCCAGAACTTCTTATTTGGCAGACTTTTTAATTTAGAGTTATTTAAAATAAATTTAGGTGCATTTAATAATTACAGCAGGATTGCAAGAGCATTACAGAAATTTAGAAATTAGAGAAAATTTTTCTTGTAGCTCCCCCTAAGAACGAATGTCATTTTGGTCCTCAGCTGACCTCCTATCTGGATCACCTGGGAAGCTTGTTACAGTGCAAATCCCAGGTTCCTCCTCTGAGTCAGAATCTCTGTGGGTAGGAGCCTGTGGATTTGTATTTTTAACAAGCTCCCCACTGGATTCTGATCTGCAGCTAGGAGATTAACTTGTTCAGCTACCCAGGGGATCATTTTATCTGCAGTTCATCCAGAGGACCCATTCCAGGCTTTGCTACTCAGATCATCTCTGCTTTAGGGCAGTGGGAAGCCACTAAAGGCCCAAAGCAGGAGGTGACCTGATCTTATTTGCTTTTGAAAGCTCACTCTGGAGTTAGTGAGTAGATAGAATTTGAGAGGATCAAGACTTGGAGTCAGGGAGACAAATTAGGAAACATGGTGAGAATGGAGAGAAGCAGACACAGCTGAGGCCGTATTTAGAAGATAGAATTGGTAGAACCTGGAGATGACTGGATTTATGAAGGTAATATCGAGACCTCTTGCAGGTTTAGGGAACAGAAAAGAGCTATTCTTTGAGATAGGACACGCAAGAATCGTATTTGTATATATCTTTTATTATAATTTGTCTCAAATACTTTTCTGAAAGGCGGCATTTAATTTTAATTTAGGTAAAATATAACTGTCATTAAATTATAAGGTAATCTTCAAGATGGAGAAGTGGTTAACTTTACAATGGAGAAACCAGGCAGACACCACCTTAACCAAGCCATCCAAATGAATGTCACCAGGAATAAGACATATCCACACCATGTACCCCCGATATCACGCACTGAGAAGTTACAGCATCATATCTGGGGCATTCTTGCCAAAAATGCATAACTTCACTCTATGAGAAAAGATCAGACAAACTAAAAATGAGGGACATTCTACAAATAACTGGCCAGTCCTTTTCCAAGGTGTCAAGGTGATTGAAAGGCAAGGAAAAACTGAGGCACTCTCAGGCCAAAGGAGACTAAGGGGACATGACAACTAAATACGATGTGAGACTGGGGCGGAAAAAAAGACATTTAGCGGAAACACTGACAAAATTTAAATAGGGTGTGTAGGTTGGTTAATAGTACTATAATAGTGATTGTTTCCAGGTTTTCATAATTGTACTGATTATGGAAGATGATACATTAGGAAAATCTGGAGGAAGGGCATATGGGTTCTCCCTGTACCATTTTAGCAATTTTTCTGTGCATCTAAATTACAAATAGAAAAAAATTACAGGCAACATTTATTTTTGCAATAATTAAAAAATATTAGTAAAATATACTTTTTCTCAAAGTTATACAGCTTCTGGGATAAAAGGCACTGGTGCTTGAGACTGTATATAAGGTGGCCAGTATCTATGTGAATTAATTCTGGTTCCTGTGTGTCTAATAATTTTCCTTCACCAGTTTGGACCGGTTCAGGCTGCAAAACCTCTGTACAGTTGACCCTTGAACAACGTTGGGGTGAAGGGCATCGACAATCCGCCCAGTTGAAAATCCATGTATAACTTGTAGTTGCCCTGCCGGATACATTGTTCCTTGGTTTCCAAGGTGCCACACCTGTGGATTCAACAGGTTGTTGTAGTACTGTAGTATTTATTGAAAAAATATCTGGGTACAAGTGGACCCATGCACTTCAAACCTATTTTGTTCAAGGATCAATTGTATTTTTACCTCCTTGATCATTGCTCTCAGCTGGGCCTCTACACCTCGTGGGAGTGGGGCGGGGATAAACTCCATGACAGGTGAGGCTGAGTAGCAGCACTCCTGGGCTGAGACCCAGGAGCAAGAGTGAGAGGTAGGCAAACTCTGCAATATCTGTTCCCTAATTTCCCTTCTGGAATCGTCCCTTCCCAGAACCTACCACCGTATTCTGACCATTCTCTCCCTTGCCAAGTAAACCTGAAACCCACTTCCACCCACATGCAGGCACAGCCTTGCTGTTCACTAGGAAATAGCAAAATCAACTCAGAAGTTCAGGTGTTAACAACTGACGAAGCCCCTCCCACTCACCTTCCCTCCCCAAGACATCCCCATTTAACAGTTCTCTCGGAGGAGTTAGACGGAATTTTACACTGAGGCAAAACCAGAGCGGTGGCAGAGCTGGGGAGTTCCCGGTGTCCCTGGAGTTATCAGGTATGTGCGACTTCTGGGGATTGAGGTTGAGGGTAAACCCAGCGCTCTGGAAAACACCATTTGCGGGCCTAGCACCTGAATGTCCTGGGAGAGGTAACATGGTGTTACTTGTGTAAACTTCCATCATTTCCCCCAGAATTTTGGGTTATGTTTTGACGCTGATCTTGCTTTCAGGTTAACCTCAGTTTGACTCCCTCTTCAAAGTGACTGTAAGCTCTTGCCGTTGATACTTATCAAACCCTTTAATACTTCGGAACCAGAGAAGAGTAATATATTTTCATTGTCCACTAAATGTAAATCACTTTCTAAATCACATATGACCACGTAGGTGGTTTGTTTACAATTCGTAAGGTTGGTTGGCATTAATAACTCCCATAAATGGCCACCAAGACACTTTCTCTTAAACAGTAGAGAAAACGATAGCTTTCTCAGGCGTTCACCCAGCATTAAACAGAGCCTGCGTGCCTTTGTGTCTGTCTGCCTTAAGCTGCTGCAGAAATGAGTCTGCAGGAGGCCCTGAGTTCCTGAGGGAAGTGGATTCAGGGCATGATTCGCAAGACATGGTGTCAGCAGTCTGATCTACAGAACCAGACTCAGTAGAGGGGAGAGGGACAGCTCTGCCTTGGGGGGTGAACTCTGCCATAAGGACCCTGCTCAAAACAGTCTTCATCCTCCTCGGCCAAACCTGATGAACAAGCTTTAATTTCAATTGCTCCCATCACCTGCCTTTCCTACGTGACCTTGCAGTCCTCCAGGTGGCTATCCCTGATAGTGCTCATCCAGAGGTTGATTTGTTCCTTTTTTTTTTTTTTTTTTTTTTTTTGCGTTACGCGGGCCTCTCACTGTTGCGGCCTCTCCCGTTGCGGAGTACAGGCTCCGGACGCGCATGCTCAGCGGCCATGGCTCACGGGCCCAGCCGCTCCGCGGCATGTGGGATCTTCCCGGACCGGGGCACGAACCCGTGTCCCCTGCATCGGCAGGCGGATTCTCAACCACTGCGCCACGAGGGAAGCCCTCATTTGTTCCTTTTTATTTCATTATCACAGTCTATTTTGACAACTTCATTCAAGTATTACGCACATACCATGAAATTCATCCATTTCAAGTGTGCAATTCAATGACATCTTTGTACGTTTACTGGGTTGTGCAACCATTACTGTAATACAGTTTTAGAACATTTTCATCACCCCAATAAGATCCTTCATGCCCAATTAGTTATGCCCCATTTCCACTCCCAACTAGAGGCAACCTCTTACCTATGTTCTCCTGTCTTTATAGTTTTGCCTAGTCTGGACACACCATGCAGGACGTGGTCGTCTATGTCTGGCTTCTTTCACTTAGCATAATGTTTCTGAGGTTCATCCATGAGGTCGCAGGTCAGAGTTATTTTTGTGATGGTGGGTTCCCGCTGCCCCAACCCCCAAATTCCTTAAAGATGCTAAGACCACCTGTCCTTCTATGGTCCTCCTGCTTCTGTTCATGCCCCCTGCAGTCAGCATTCCACGTGGTTGTTGGATCTGACCCTGTTCTTTCCCTGCTCAGCACCTCGGATGGCCTCACCTGCGCTGAACCATCTAGTCTACTCCAGTCAGTCCTGCCAGGTTCAGGCCTTTGTTCAAATGCTAATTCCCTTAAGTCCTTGCTGAACTCCTTGACTAAAATGGCATCCTTTGTCATGGCCTGTTCACTTGCCCCGCTCTGTTTCTTCAGTTTATTCTTGAAATATATTTTCTGCTTGGTATCTTTATTTTAATTAAAACATTATTTTATGTTGGAGTATACTTGATTTACAGTGTTGTGTTAGTTTCAGGTGTACAGCAAAGTGATTCAGTTATATATATATCCATTCTTTTTCCACATAAGTTATTACAGAGTATTGAGTAGGTCCTTGTTGATTATCTATTTTATATATAACAGTGTGTACATGTTACTTCCAACTCCTAATTTATCCACCCTGCACGTTTCTGTTTTGGTAACCATAAGTTTGTTTTGTAAGTGCGAATCAGTTTCTGTTTTGTAAATAAGTTTGTTTGTATCATTCTTTCAGATTCCACATAGACGTGATATCATATGATGTTTGTCTTTCTCTGACTTACTGCACTTAATATGATAATCTCCATGTTGTTGCAAATGGCATTATTTCATTCTTTTTTATGGCTGAGTAATATTCCATTGTATATATGTACCACTTCTTTATCCATTCATCTGTCGATGGACACTTAGTTTGCTTCTATGTCTTGGCTATTGTAAACAGTGCTGCAGTGAATATTGGAGTGCATGTATCTTTTTGAATTATGGTTTTTTTCTGGGTATATGCGCAGGAGTGCGATTGCTGGTCCATACAGTAGTTCTGTTCTTAGTTTTCTAAGGAGCCTCCATACTGTTCTGCATAATGGTTGTACCAGTTTACATTCCCACCAACAGTACAGGAGGGATCCCTTTCTCCACACCCTCTCCAGCATTTATTTGTAGACTTTTTTTTCTAACATCTTTATTGGAGTATAATTGCTTTACAATGGTGTGTGAGTTTCTGCTTCATAACAAAGTGAATCAGCTATACATATACATATATCCCCATATCTCCTCCCTCTTGCGTCTCCCTCCCACCCTCCCTATCCCACCCCTCTAGGGGGTCACAAAGCACTGAGCTTATCTCCCTATGTTATGCACCTGCATCCCACTAGCTGTCTATTTCACATTTGGTAGTGTATGTATATGCATGCCACTCTCTCACTTCGTCCCAGCTTATCCTTCCCCCTCCCAGTATCCTCAAGTCCATTCTCTACGTCTGTGTCTTTATTCCTGTCCTGCCCCCAGGTTCTTCAGAACAATTTTTTTTTTAGATTCCATATATATGTGTTAGCATACGGTATTTGTTTTTCTCTTTCTGACTACACTCTGTATGACAGACTCTATGTCCATCCACCTCACTACAAATAACTCAATTTCATTTCTTTTTATGGCTGAATAATATTCCATTGTGTATATGTGCCACATCTTCTTTATCCATTCATCTGTCGATAGACAGTTAGGTTGCTTCCATGTCCTGGCTATTGTAAACAGCTGCAATGAACATTTTGGTACATGACTCTTTTTGAATTATGGTTTTCTCAGGGTATATGCCCAGTAGTGGGATTGCTGGGTTGTATGGTAGTTCTATTTTTAGTTTATTAATGAACCTCCATACTGTTCTCCATAGTGGCTGTATCAATTTACATTCCCACCAACAGTGCAAGAGGGTTCCCTTTTCTCCACACCCTCTCCAGCATTTATTCTTTGTAGATTTTTTGATGATGGCCATTCTGACTGGTGTGAGATGATATCTCATTGTAGTTTTGATTTGCATTTCTCTAATGATTAGTGATGTTGAGCATCCTTGTATGTGTTTGTTGGCAATCTGCATATCTTCTTTGGAGAAATGTCTGTTTAGGTCTTCTGCCCATTTTTGGATTGGGTTGTTTGTTTTTTTGATATTGAGTTGCATGAGCTGCTTGTAACTTTTGGATATTAATCCTGTCAGTTGCTTCATTTGCAAATATTTTCTCCCATTCTGAGGGTTGTCTTTTCATCTTGTTTATGGTTTCCTTTGCTTTGCAAAAGCTTTTAAGTTTCATTAGGTCCCATTTATTTGTTTTTATTTCCATTTCTCTAGGAGGTGGGTCAAAAAGGATCTTGCTGTAATTTATATCATAGGGTGTTCTGCCTATGTTTTCCTCTGAGAGTTTGATAGTGTCTGGCCTTACATTTAGGTTTTTAATCCATTTTGAGTTTATTTTCATGTTTGCTGTTAGGGAGTGTTCTAATTTCATTCTTTTACATGTAGCTGTCCAGTTTTCCCAGCACCACTTATTGAAGAGGCTGTTTTTTCTCCATTGTATATTCTAGCCTCCATTATCAAAAATAAGGTGATCAAAAATAATATATGTGTGTGGGTTTATCTCTGGGCTTTCTATCCTGTTCCATTGATCTATCTTTCTGTTTTTGTGCCAGTACCATACTGTCTTGATTACTGTAGCTTTGTAGTAACCAGGAGCCTGCTTACTCCAGCTCCGTTTTTCTTTCTCAAGATTGCTTTGGCTATTCAGGGTCTTTTGTGTTTCCATACAAATTGTGAAATTTTTTTTCTAGTTCTGGGAAAAATGCCATTGGTGGTTTGATAGGGGTGGCATTGAATGCGTAGATTGCTTTGGGTAGTATAGTCATTTTCACAGTGTTGATTCTTCCAATCCAAGAACATGGTATATCTCTCCATGTGTTTGTATCATGTTTAATTTCTTTCATCAGCGTCTTACAGTTTTCTGCATACAGGTCTTTTGTCTCCTTAGGTAGATTTATTCCTAGGTATTTTATTCTTTTTGTCGCAATGGTAAATGGGAGTGTTTCCTTAATTTCTCTTTCAGATTTTTCATCATTAGTGTATAGGAATGCAAGAGATTTCTGTGCATTAATTTTATATCCTGCTACTTTACCAAATTCATTGATTAGCTCTAGTAGTTTTCTGGTAGCATCTTTGGGTTCTCTAGGTATAGTATTATGTCATCTGCAAACAGTGACAGCTGTACTTCTTCTTTTCCGATTTGGATTCCTTTTATTTCTTTTTCTTCTCTGATTGCTGTGACTAAAACTTCCAAAATGATGTTGAATAATAGTGTTGAGAGTGGACACCGTTGTTTTTTTTCCTGATCTGAGTGGAAATGGTTTCAGAGTTTCACCATTGAGAACGATGTTGTCTGTGGGTTTCTCATATATGGCCTTTGTTATGTTGAGGTAACTTCCCTCTATGCCTGCTTTCTGGAGGGTTTTTATTATAAATAGGTGTTGAATTTTGTCAAAAGCTTTTTCTGCATCTTTTGAGATGATTATATGGTTTTTCTTCTTTAATTATTTAATGTGGTGTATCACATTGATTGATTTGCATATGTT
Source organism: Monodon monoceros (assembly GCF_005190385.1). NCBI lineage: Eukaryota > Metazoa > Chordata > Mammalia > Artiodactyla > Monodontidae > Monodon > Monodon monoceros. The sequence continues at coordinate 35,622,919 of NW_021703771.1, forward strand.
GAAGAATCCTTGCATTCCTGGGATAAACCCCACTTGATCATGGTGTATGATCCTTTTAGTGTGCTGTTGGATTCTGTTTGCTAGTATTCTGTTGAGGATTTTTGCATCTATGTTCATCAGTGATATTGGCCTGTAGTTTTCTTTCTTTGTGACATCCTTGTCTGGTTTTGCTATCAGGGTGATGGTGGCCTCGTAGAATGAGTTTGGGAGTGTTCCTCCCTCTGCTATATTTTGGAAGAGTTTGAGAAGGATAGGTGTTAGCTCTTCTCTAAATGTTTGATAGAATTCGCCTGTGAAGCCATCTGGTCCTGGGCTCTTTTTTTGGTGGAAGATTTTAAATCACAGTCTCAATTTCAGTGCTTGTGATTGGTCTGTTTATATTTTCTATTTCTTCCTGGTTCAGTGTCAGAAGACTGTGCTTTTTTAAGAATTTGTCCATTTCTTCCAGGTTGTCCATTTTATTGGCATAGAGTTGCTTGTAGTAATCTCTCATGATCCTTTGTACTTCTGCAGTGTCAGTTGTTACTTCTCCTTTTTCATTTCTAATTCTATTGATTTGAGTCTTCTCCCTTTTTTTCTTGATGAGTCTGGCTAATGGTTTATTAATTTTGTTTATTTTTTCAAAGAACCAGTGTTTAGTTTTATTGATCTTTGCTATTGTTTCCTTCATTTCTTTTTCATTTACTTCTGATCTGGTCTTTATGGTTTCTTTCCTTCTGCTAACTTTGGGGTTTTTTTGTTCTTTTTTGTCTAATTGCTTTAGGTATAAGGTTAGGTTGTTTATTTGAGATGTTTCTTGTTTCCTGAGGTAGGATTGTATTGCTATAAACTTCCCACTTAGAACTGCTGTTGCTGCATCCCATAGGTTTTGGGTCATCGTGTTTTCATTGTCATTTGTTTCTAGGTATTTGATTTCCTCTTTGATTTCTTCAGTGATCTCTTGGTTATTTAGTAGTGTATTGTTTAGCCTCCATGTGTTTGTATTTTTTACAGATTTTTTTCCGTAATTGATACCTAGGCTAGTATTGTAGTGGTTGGAAAAGATACTTGATACGATTTCAGTTTTCTTAAGTTTACCAAGGCTTGATTTGTAACTCAAGATATGATCTATCCTGGAGGATGTTCCATGAGCACTTGAAAAAAAGTGTATTCTGTTGTTTTTGGATGGAATGTCCTATAAATATCAGTTAAGTTCATCTTGTTTAATGTGTCATTCAAAGCTTGTGTTTCCTTATTTATTTTCATTTTGGATGATCTGTCCATTGGTGAAAGTGGGGTATTAAAGTCCCCTACTATGATTGTGTTACTGTCCATTTCCCCTTTTATGGCTGTTAGCATTTGCCTTATGTATTGAGGTGCTGCTATGTTGGGTGCATAAATATTTACAATTGTTGTATCTTCTTGGATTCACCTTTGATCATTAGGTAGTGTCCTTCTTTGTCTCTTGGAATAGTCTTTATTTTAAAGTCTATTTTGTGTGATATGAGAATTGGTACTCCAGCTTTCTTTGATTTCCATTTGCATGGAATATCTTTTTCCATCCCCTCACTTTCAGTCTGTATGTGTCCCTAGGTCTGAAGTGGGTCTCTTGTAGACAGCATACATATGGGTCTTGTTTTTATATCCATTCAGCCAGTCTATGTCTTTTGGTTGGAGCAATTAATCCATTTACATTTAAGGTAATTATTGATATGTATGTCCCTATTACCATTTTCTTAATTCTTTTGGGTTTGTTATCATAGGTCTTTTCCTTTTCTTGTGTATCCTGCCTAGAGATTTCCTTTAGCATTTGTTGTAAAGCTGTTTTGGTGGTGCTGATTTCTCTTAGCTTTTGCTTGTCTGTAAAGCTTTTCATTTCTCCATCAAATCTGAATGAGATCCTTGCTGGATAGAGTAATCTTGGTTGTAGGTTCTGCCCTTTCATCCCTTTAAATATGTCCTGCTACACCCTTCTGGCTTGCAGAGTTTCTGCTGAAAGATCAGCTCTTACCTTATGGGGATTCCCTTGTATGTTATTTGTTGCTTTTCCCTTGCTGCTTTTAATATTTTTTTCTTTGTGTTTAATTTTTGATAGTTTGATTAATATATGTCTTGGCATGTTTCTCCTTGGATTTCTCCTGTATGGGACTCTCTGCACTTCCTGGACTTGATTGACTATTTCCTTTCCCATGTTAGGGAAGTTTTCAACTACAATCTCTTCAAATATTTTCTCAGTCGCTTTCTTTTTCTCTTCTTCTTCTGGGACCCCTACAATTCGAATGTTGGTGCATTTAATGTTGTCCCAGAGGTCTCTGAGACTGTCCTTAATTCTTTTCATTCTTTTTTCTTTATTCTGCTCCTTAGTAATTATTTCCACTGTTTTATCTTCCAGGTCACTTGTCTGTTCTTCTGCCTCAGTTATTCTGCTATTGATTCCTAGAGAACTTTTAATTTCATTTATTGTGTTGTTCATCATTGTTTGTTTGCTCTTCAGTTCTTCTAGGTCCTTGTTAAACGTTTCTTGTAGTTTCTCCGTTCTATTTCCAAGATTTTGGATCATCTTTACTATCATTACTCTGAATTCTTTTTCAGGTAGACTGCCTATTTCCTCTTCATTTGTTTGGTCTGCTGGGTTTTTATCTTGCTCCTTCATCTGCTGTGTTTCTCTGTCTTCTCATTTTGCTTATCTTACTGTGTTTGGGGTCTCCTTTTCGCAGGTTGCAGGTTCATAATTCCTGTTGTTTTTGGTGTCTGCCCCCAGTGGCTAAAGTTGGTTCAGTGGGTTTTGTAGGTGGAGGGGACCGGTGCCTGTGTTCTGGAGGATGAGGCTGGATCTTGTCTTTCTGGTGGGCAGGACCATGTCCGGTGGTGTGTTTTGGGGTGTCTGCAACCTTATTATGATTTTAGGCAGTCTCTCTGCTAATGGGTGGGGTTGTGTTCCTGACTTGCTAGTTGTTTGGCATAGGGTGTCCAGCATGTAGCTTGCTGGTCATTGAGTGGAGCTTGTTCTTAGCATTGAGATGGAGATCTCTTGGAGAGCTTACACTGTTTGATACTACGTGGAGCCGGGAGGTCTCTGGTGGACCAATTTCTTGAACTCGGCTCTCCCACCTCAGAGGCACAGGCCTGACACCTGGCCGGAGCACCAAGACCCTGTCAGCCACACGGTTCAGAAGAAAAGGGAGAAAAAAAAAAAAGAAAGAAAGAAAAAGTTATTAAAATAAAAAAAATTATTAAAAATAAAAAGATTAAAACGTAATAAAAAAGGAAAAGAAAGAAATAAGAGAGCAACCAAATCAAAAAACAAATCCACCAACAATAGCAAGCACTAAAAACTATACAGAAAACAAATAAACAAACATAAAATGGACAGACAGAACCCTTGGAGAAATGGTAAAGCAGTGCTATACAGACAAAAATCATACAAAGAAGCGTACACATACACACTCAAAAAAAGAGAAAGAAAATATATCTATACATAAAAAAAAAAGAAAAAGGAAGAGAGCAACCAAATTAATAAAGAAATCTACCAATGATAATAAACTCTAAATACTAAACTAAGATAAATATAAGACCAGAAACAAATTAGATGCAGAAAGCAGACCCCAAGTCTACAGTTGCTCCCAAAGTCCACTGCCTCAATTTTGGGATGATTTGTTGTCTATTCAGGTATTCCACAGATGCAGGGCACATCAAGTTGATTGTGGAGCTTTAATCCGCTGCTCCTGAGGCTGCTGGGTGGGTTTTCCCTTTCTCTTCTTTGTTCGCACAGCTCCTGGGGTTCAGCTTTGGATTGGCCCCACCTCTACGTGTAGGTCGCCTGAGGGCGTCTGTTCTTCGCTCAGACAGGACGGGATTAAAGGAGCAGCTGATTCGGGGGCTCTGGCTCACTCAGGCCGAGGGGCGGGAGGGGTACGGAATGCGGGGTGAGCCTGCAGCGGCAGAGGCCGGCGTGACGTTGCACCAGCGTGAGGCACGCCGTGTGTTCTCCCGGGGAAGTTTTCCCTGGATCACGGGACCCTGGCAGTGGTGGGCTGCACAGGCTCCCGGGAGGGGATGTGTGGATAGTGACCTGTGCTTGCACACAGGCTTCTTGGGGGCTGCAGCAGCAGCCTTAGTGTTTCATGCCCGTCTCTGGGGCCTGAGCTCATAGCTGCGGTTCGCGCCTGTCTCTGGAGCTTGTTTAGGCAGTGCTCTGAATCCTCTCATGCACCCCGAAACAATGTTGTCTTGCCTCTTAGGCAGGTCCAGATTTTTTCCCTGACTCCCTCCCGGCTAGCTGTGGTGGAGTAGCCCCCTTCAGGCTGTGTTCACGCAGCCAACCCCAGTCCTCTTCCTGGGCTCTGACCTCCCAAGCCTGAGCCTCAGCTCCCAGCCCCCACCCACCCCAGCGGGTGAGCAGACAGGCCTCTCGGGCTGGTGAGTGCTGGTCGGCACCGATCCTCTCTCTGTGCAGGAATCTCTCTGCTTTGCCCTCTGCACCCCTATTGCTGTGCTCTCCTCTGTGGCTCTGAAGCTTCTCCCCCGCCCCGTCTCCTCCAGTGAAGGGGCTTCCTAGTGTGTGGAAACTTTTCCTCCTTCACAGCTCCCTCTCAGAGGTGCAGGTCCTGTCCCTATTTTTTTGTCTCTGTCTTTTCTTTTTTCTTTTGCCCTACCCAGCTACATGGGGAGTTTCTTGCCTTTTGGGAAGTCTGAGGTCTTCTGCCAGCATTCAGTAGGTGTTCTGTAGGAGTTGTTACACATGTAGATGTATTTCTGATGTATTTGTGGGGAGGAAGGTGATCTCCACGTCTTACTCCTCCGCCATCTTGAAGGTCTCCCTGTTTGTACACTTTTTGATGAAGGCCATTCTGACCGGTGTGAGGTGATAACCTCATTGTAGTTTTGATTTACATTTCTGATAATTAGTGATGTTGAGCAATTTTCATATGCTTTTTGGCCATCTGTATGTCTTCTTTGGAGAAGTGTCTATTTAGATCTTCCGCCCATTTTTTGATTGAGTTGTTTGGTTTTTTGATATTGAATTGCATGAGTTGTTTGTAAATTTTGGAAATCAAGCCGTTGTCAGTTGCATCATTTGCAAATATTGTCTCCCATTCTGTAGGTTGACTTTTCGTTTTGTTTATGGTTTCCTTTGATGTGCAAAAGCTTTTAAGTTTCATTAGGTCCCATTTATTTATTTTTGTTTTTATTTTCATTAGGAGGTGGCTCCAAAGAGATAATGCTGCTATTTATGTCAGAGAGTGTTCTGCCTATGTTTTCCTCTAACAGTTTTATAATATTCAGTCTTACATTTAGATCTTTAACCTTTTTTGAGTTTATTTTTGTGTATGGTGTTAGGGAGTGTTCTAATTTCATTCTTTTACATGCAGCTGTCCAGTTTTCCCAGCACCACTTATTGAAGAGACTGTCTTTTCTCCACTGTATATTCTTGCCTTCTTTGTCATAGATCAGTTGACCATAGGTGCGTGAGTTTATCTCTGGAGTTTCTATCCTGTTCCATTGATCTGTATTTCTGTTTTTGTGCCACTACCATACTGCTTTGATTACTGTAGATTTGTAATATAGTGTGAAGTCAGGGAGCCTGATTACTCCAGCTGCATTTTTCTTTCTCAAGATTGGTTGACTATTCGGGGTCTTTTGTGTTCCCATATAAATGGTAAAATTTTTTTGTTCTAGTGTGTGAAAAATGCCATTGGTAGTTTGATAGGGATTGCATTGAACCTATATATTGCTTTGGGTAGTATAGTTATTTTCACAATATTGAGTATTCTGATCCAAGAACATGGTATATCTCTCCATCTGTTTGTGTCATCTTCCATTTCTTTCATCAGGGTCTTATAGTTTTCTGAGTCCAGGTCTTTTGCTTCCTTAGGTATGTTTATTCCTAGGTATTTTATTCTCTTTGATGCAATGGTAAATGGGATTGTTTCCTTAATTTCTCTTTCTGATCTTTCATTTTTAGGGTATAGGAATGCAAGAGATTTTCTGTGTATTAATTTTGTATATTGCAACTTTACTGAATTCATTGATGAGCTCTAGTAGTTTTCTGGTAGCATCTTGAGGATTTTGTATGTATAGTATCATATCATCTGTAAAAGGTGATAGTTTTACTTCTTCCTTTCCAATTTGGATTCCTTTTATTTCTTTTTCTTCCCTGATTACTGTGGCTAGGACTTCCAAAACTATGTTGAATGAAAGTGGTGATGGGACTTCCCTGGTGGGTCAGTGGTTAAGAACCCACCTGCCAATACAGGGATCACGGGTTTGCGCCCTGGTCCAGGAATATTCCACATGCCATGGAGCAGCTAAGCCCATGAACCACAACTACTGAACCTGTGCTCTAGCGCCTGTGAGCCACAACTACTGAGCCCGCACCACAACTACTGAAGCCCGCATGCCTGGAGCCTGTGCTGTGCAACAAGAGAAACCGCCACAATGAGCCTGCGCACCACAACAAAGAGTAGTCCCCGCTTGCCACAACTGGAGAAAGTCTGCGTGCAGTAACAAAGACCCAACGCAGCCAAAAAAAAAAAAAAAAAAAAGATGGTGAGAGTGGACACCCTTGTCTTGTTCCTGATCTTTAGAGGAAATACTTTCAGCTTTTCACCATTGAGAATGATGTTTGCTGTGGGTTTGTCGTATATGGCCTTTATTATGTTGAGGTATGTTCCCTCTATGCCCACTTTCTGGAGAGTTTTTATCATAAATTGGTGTTGAACTTTGTCAAAAGCTTTTCCTGCATCTATTGAGATGATCATATGGTTTTTATTCTTCAATTTGCTAATGTGTATCACACTGATTGGTTTACGGATATTGAAAAATCCTTGCATCCCTGGGGTAAATCTCACTTGATCATGGTGTATGGTCCTTTTAATGTATTGTTGGATTTGGTTTGCTAGTAGTTTTTGAGGATTTTTGCATCTATGTTCCTCAGTGATATTGGCCTGTAATTTTCTTTTTTTTGTGGTATCTTTGTCTGCTTTTGGTATAGGGTGATGGTGGCCTCATAGAATGAGTTTGGGAGTGTTCCTTCCTCTGCAGTTGTTTTTTTTTTTTAATAAATTTATTTCTTTACTTATTTTTGGCTGCATTGGGTCTTCGTTGCTGCGTGCAGGCTTTCTCTAGTTGCGGCGAGCACGGGCTACTCTTTGTTGCAGTGCACAGGCTTCTCACTGTGGTGGCTTCTCTTGTTGCAGAGCATGGGCTCTAGAGAGCAGGCTCGGTAGTTGTGGTGCACAGGCTTAGTTGCTCCGCGGCATGTGGGATCTTCCCGGATCAGGGCTCAAACACGTGTCTCCTGCATTGGCAGGTGGATTCTTAACCACTGTGCCACCAGGGAAGCCCCCCTCTGCAGTTTTTTTAGAAGAGTTTCAGAAGGATATGTGTTAGCTCTTCTCTAAATGTTTGATAAATATCACCTGTGAAGCCATCTGGTCCTGGACTCTTGTTTGTTGGAAGTTTTTATTTTTAAAAAATTTTTCCAATTTTTTTTTAAAGAATCAATTTGATTTATTTGTTTATTTTTGGCTGCGTTGGGTCTTCATTGCTGCCCGCGGGCTTTCTCTAATTGTGTTGAGTGGGGGCTACTCTCTGTTGAGGTGCATGGGCTTCTCATTGTGGTGGCTTCTCTTGTTGCAGAGCATGGGCTCTAGGTGTGCAGGCTTCAGTAATGTAGACTCGGTAGTTGTGGCTCATGGGCTCTAGAGTGCAGGCTCAGATATTTGTGGCACACGGGCTTAGTTGCTTCGCAGCGTGTGGGATCTTCCTGGACAAGGGCTTGAACCCGTGTACCCTGAATTGGCCGGTGGATTGTTAACCACTGCACCACCAGGGAAGTCCCTGTTGGAAGTTTTTAAATCACAGTTTCAATTTCAGTACTTGTGATTGGTCTCTTCATGTTTTCTATTTCTTCCTGGTTTAGTCTTGGAAGGATGTATGTTTCTAAGAATTTGTCCAGGGTTGCTTGTAGTAGTCTCTTATGATCCTTTTTATTTCTGTGGTGTCAGTTGTAACTTCTCCTTTTTCATCTCTGACTTTATTGATTTGAGCCCTCTCCCTTTTTTTCTTGATGAGCCTGGATAAAGGTTTGTGAATTTTGTTTATCTTTTCAAAGAACCAGCTTTTAGTTTCACTTATCTTTTCTATTGTTTTCTGCATCTCTATTTCATTTATTTCCACTCTGATCTTTATGATTTCTTTCCTTCTACTAACTTTGGGTTTTGTTTGCTCTTCTTTCTCTAGTTTCTTTAGGTATAAGGTTAGCTTGTTTCTTTGAGATTTTTCTTGTTTCCTGAGATAATATTGTATTGCTATAAACTTCCTTACTAGAACTGCTTTTGCTGTGTCCCGTAGATTTTGGATCATCATGTTTCATTTTCATTTGTCTCTAGGTATTTTTTGATTTTCTCTTTGATTTTTTTGGTGATCCGTTGGTTGTTTAGTAATATTATTGTTTTAGTCTCCACGTGTTTGTGTTTTTTACATTCTTTTTCCTGTAATTTATTTCTAATCTCATAGTGTTTTGGTCCGAAAAGATCCTTGATATGATTTCAGTTTTCTTAAATTTACTGAGGCTTGATTTGTGACCCAGTATTTGATTTGTCCTGGAGAATGTTCCGTGTCCACTTAAGAAGAATATGTATTCTGCTGCTTTTGGAATGTATGCTCTATAAATATCAATTAAGTCCATCTGGCTTAAAATGTCATTTAAGGCCTGTGTTTCCTTATTGATTTTTCTGTCTGATGTGTCCATTGGTGAAAGCAGGTTGTTAAAGTGCCCCACTATCATTGTGTTACTGTCAGTTTCCCCTTTTATGGCTGTTAGGAGCACCTCAATACGTAAGGCAAACACTATGTTGGGTGCATATATATTTGGTGAGCATCTTTATGATTGTATCTTTGAACTCTTTACTAGGTAAATTTTCACTTATCTCTGTTTCATTAAGGGTTTTTCTGAGGTTTTATCTTGTTCTTTTGTTTGGAACATATTCCTTTTGTTTATTCATTTTCCTTGACAGTCTGTGTTATTTTTCTATGCATTAGCTGAAACAGTCACCTCTCCCAGTCTTAAAGAAGCAGCCTTGTGTAGGAGGTGAACCTTATTGTTCCACCCTGCTCTAGCTCTTGGTTGTCTCAAATCTTTGTGATTGTTCAAGCAGCCTGCTTTATTCTTAGTGGCTTCTGGTAGCTGAGGGTGTGCAAAGACCTGTTGGTGTCCCAAAAAGGGTGGATCTCAGTCAGCACCTAGGTGCAGGCTAATTGAAAGCTAGGCCCTCAGGCAGCAGCTTTTCAAATGTGCAAATATAGCTCTTTCAGGGGCAGATGGGCATTTCTGTCTGCTCTCTTTGCACTGAGCCCTGAGGTAACAGCTAGTTAAGTTTCTTTGTTTGCAGCTGTCCCATTAACACAAGAACACAAGCCCCATGAACACAGGCCTTGCTGGCCACCAGACTCAGGCTATCAAGGGATGTAGCACAGCCACAAAAGTTGGGGCACCACACGTATACACAAGCTCTTTTCCTGGAGATGCTGGTGGTGTCGGGCAGGACAGAGGGAGAGTGTGAGGATGACACCCACTGGCCTCCGTGATCTCTGGAGAGGGTTATAATCAGCCCTTAGATGTGTTTAGTTAGGAGTCTGCTTCTCAGGCCACAGCTATGAAGATAAGCTAATAGGTCTCTTTCACAGGAAGTCTGGGGGTGCATTTCAGTCTGCTGTCTCTGTGCTGTGCCCTGGGGTGGTTAGCCAGTTAAGAACTGTTTGTCCATTTGCTACAGCCCTACAGGACCCACTGGCCACTAGAACCACGTGATCAGTGGGTGTCACAGAAACCAGGGCACTAGGTGTGTGCACTAGGTGTGTGAGGTGGAGGGAGAGTGCGAATATGGCCCCACCAGCCTCTGTGGACTTTGGAGGGTGTTTCCGTAGGCTTCTAGATGTGTGTTCAGTTAGAATCTTGCCCCTCGGGCCAAAGCTTTAAGATGAGCAGGTAGGTGTCTTTCACAGAAAGACTGGGCACTTTTCAGGCAGAGGACTCTCTGCTGGACCCTGGGGGGTAGCCAGATGAGTCTGCGTGAGCCCTTTTAAGAACTGTTTTTTGGGTGGTTAAATTGACTGAAGGTGGTCAAAGGTACAGACTTCCAGTTATAAATAAGTTCTGGGGGTGTAATGTATAGTATGGTGACTATAGTTAATAATACTGTATTGTATATTTGAAACTTACTAAGTAGATCTTTTTTATTTTTTAAATTTTAAAAAATATTTATTTTATTTTTTTGGCTGAGTTGGGTCTTTGTTGAGGCACGCAGGCTTCTCTCTAGTTGTGGCATGCAGGTTTTCTCTCTAGTTGTGGCGTGTGGGCTCCAGGGAGCGTGGGCTCTGTAGTTTGTGGCACATGGGCTCTCTCGTTGAGGCGCAAGAGCTCAGTAGTTGTGGCCCCAGGGCTTAGTTGCCCCGCGGCATGTGGGATCTTAGTTCCCCGACCAGGGATTGAACCTGTGTCCCCTAAATTGGAAGGCGGATTCTTTACCACTAGACCACCAGGGAAGTCCCTATGTAGATCTTTAAAAAATTTTTTAATTATTTAATTGAAGTATCGTTGATTTACAATGTCATGTTAGTTTCAGGTGTACAGAACAGTGATTCAGTTATACATACATACATATACATGTTCCTTTTCAGATTCTTTTCCCTTATAGCTTATTGAAAAATATTGAGTAGAGTTCCCTGTGCTATACAGTAGGTCCTTGTTGTTTATCTATTTTATATATAGTAGTGTGCATATGTTAATTCCAACCTCCTAATTTATCCCTCTCTCCCCTCCCCTCCTTCCCCTTTGATAACAGTAAGTTTGTTTTCTATGTCTGGAAATCTCTTTCTGTTTTGTAAATAAGTTCATCTGTATCTTTTTTTCCTTTCTAAGTTTCCATGTATAAGTGATATTATGTGGTATTTATCTCTGTCTGGCTTACTTCACTGTCTGGCTTATGGTAATCTCTAGGTCAATCCATGTTGCTGCAAATGGCATTCTTTATGGTTTAGTAACATTCCTGTGTGTGTGTGTATACACAACACATCTTTATCCATTCATCTGTCAGACATTTAGGTTGCTTCCATGTCTTGGCTATTGTAAATAGTGCTCCTATGAACATTGGGGTGCATGTGTCTTTTCAAATTAGAGTTTTTGTCTTTTCTGGATATATGCCCAGGAGTGGGATTGTAGGATCATATGGTAGCTCTGTTTTTGGTTTAAGGAACCTCCATACTGTTTTCCATAGTAGCTGCACCAATTTACATTCCCACCAACAGTGTAGGAGGGTTCCCTTTTCTCCACACCCTCTCCAGCATTTATTATTTGTAGACTTTTTGATGATGGCCATTCTGACTGGTGTGAGGTATTTTTTAATATATTAAACTTTTCTTTAAAGTAAAAATGTGACTAGAGAGAAAAAAACAAAACAAATTTAAAAAACTGTTTCTTTGCTATATCTTGGTGGGTCTCATGGATGCAAGCTAAATATTTTGGAGGCTCGTCTCTTAGATGCAAGTCTTAAAAGCTGGGGTGCCAGATGTGAAGTCCAAACCCTTTGCTCCTCATGGAGAAGCTCGGAGTTGTGGGTTCCCGCCTGACTGTGGGTGGCTGTGTCAGGGGTGGGGTGTATCGTGAGATTGTGTCTCAGCCTCTTCTACCCGGTTCCATGTGGGTTTCTTCTCTTTCACCTCATGTGTAGGAGTTGCTCATCTAGTTTTTGGGTTTCTTTCAAAGCGCATTGTTCTGTATGCAGCTGTCAATTAGCTGTGTCCATGAGAGGAGGTAAGTTCAGGACCCTCCTGGTCGCCATCTTGAATGGGAAGACACTTGCTTTTTTGTCTTACTAGACAAAAAAGTGGGTAAGAGTGCCGTCTCCAGGGTCCTGCTGCCAGGGTTAACTGCCCTGCCTGCTTACTTCCCAGCTGGTGAACTTGGGCCTTTGCCAAATGGGGATAAGGGTAGCACATGGTTTATAAGGTTGCTTGAGGACAAACATATCCACACACACAGAAAGCTTAGAGCACAGGGGACCGAGGACATAGTTTATCGCCTGTTTCCTCCCCCTGGAGTCTCAACTTCATCAGGGCAGGACTTTTTCTCTTTGCACTCCCAGCCCCTAGAATATGAATGGATGCAAAATACAGCTAAATGGTCCTTATTCATTGGCCTCAGCCCTCATCCCACTGGCCTTCCTGACTACCCCCTTATAGTCTGACCTTCTCTTTTTTTTACAGCCCCCCTTACACCTTTCCAGTCTGGCCTTAACTCATCTTTGAGGCTCTGTAAGCCTTCTGGGCACTGGCTATGCAACCTGCCCAGGGAAATCCCTGAGGCTGGTAAAATTACCTGATAAATATGGAGAATTTGGTGACAGACTTTCTTAGCTGAAATGTAACCTTTCATACGGGCAGCACCATTTGGGTGTGACTGCCTAAGCTTTAGTGGGAGTATTAGGAAACATGACTAATTGCAAAGTTTTACAATATTCCAGGTGTGTACATATTAAACATCATAAATGTGACTTTATCTTACTAAGGTAGCAAATGCTCTGTGGCGTGTTTGCAAGGCCCTGTGACAAGGCAGACCACCTGGCCACCATATGCAGCTTTTTTCCTCAGAACACCAGAGAGCAACGTGAGACAGAGCAGAGGGGCAGAGCACAGGATACAGAGGAGGGTGGCATCTAGTAAGAAAGACACTCTGAGATCTGGGGAGGAGCCCAACCTCTAAGTCATCCAATGATTAAGGTGTAAAAAAGCTACCTTCAGTCTGTGCGCTCAGTTGTCCAGCTAAAATCTCGATATGAAAATTAGCTTGGGAAAGAAAACTCCCAGTTGGAGTCCAATTATATGCTAGGCGTGTGTAAGTATATTAGCTTGTTTATTCCTCATAATCACCAGTTACTAATTGACAGTTGGGATTTGAACCTGGTCCTGATTTCTCTTGAAGCTGAGACTCTACACACTATACTTCCACTTTCTGCAGCTAAGTAGAAAACCTCAGTGGGAAAGTGTAGCCGGATTCTGTGCAAACTTGTAAATGCTCTGGACTGAATGGGTACAACTCAGCTGTCTGCACCTCAAATGACCCAGCTGGTCTAGGATAAAGGCTGCCTTTGCCTTATCTATACAAATACATTTTTTTTCTTCCTGTCATGCTGGTCAGCAGTTACATGGCAGTTAGCTAGTGTTAGCATCTCTCCAGGTAGATGGTGATGATGTCAACCCCTGCATGCACTGCTAGCTAGTGGCATACTTTTTCTCCAGGGATTGGGTGGAGGGGCTCATAATGAATCCTATGTTCAATGACAGCTGCATTATGTACAGTGCTTATTTAAACAGTGATAGAAAACATAACTGTAGAAGAGAAAAGCCAAACCATGTATCCACCTTTCAACTGAGCTTGTATGTAGTGATGAGCTGGACAGAAAATAGTGTGTCTAACTTTAGACCACAATTTGAGAGGTAGAGATCTCAAGAGAAGCACAAACATGTATGATTTGGAAAATAGCACTTACCTGGAAAAGAACAAGCTATTAGATTAATGAAGTAATCTTTTAATTTTTTTTTTTTTTTGCGGTACGCGGGCCTCTCACTGTTGTGGCCTCTCCCGTTGTGGAGCACAGGCTCTGGACGTGCAGGCTCAGCGGCCATGGCTCACGGGCCCAGCCGCTCCGCGGCATGTGGGATCTTTCCTGACCGCTGTGCCACCAGGGAAGCCCTTAAACTAATTTTTTAAGGCTAAAATACTTTATACAAAATAGTAATTTTTGTGATATCTTATGAAGCAAGACAAAGAAGCAGCTGTTTTTTTCTCATAAATTAGATCACCACCTCCCAAACTGATACCCAAAGGAATAGTATTTCATGAAATGTTAAACCAAATGCTTTAATTTTTTTTTTTTCTTATGGACAAGTTTGAGGAATGATATATTTTCCTCTTAAAGATTTCAGGCTGGGGAGACACACTTTTTAAAGTATGACTATTTTTATTTCCAGGAAGTGGTCTATGGGGGGGAAGAACTGCTTGGCAAATGCTGAAATTTCTAATTGTAAGATAAATTTGGAGAGTTCACTCATGTGGTCTCTTAATTTTAGAATCCCAGGTACTCTGATTTCCACAAATACTTTGTAACCAAATGGACAGACAGACAAATAGGAGAATAATCTGAAGCTTCAGGTCCACTGATTTTTAGGAGGCATCCAAACCGAAAGAGCCCCGGACGATATGACCAGCTGGCTGAGTGGCTAGTATGTAAGACAGTAAGCCACCCCTAATAGCTTCCTCACCACAAACAAGGGAGCTAGATGGACGCACTCCGCCTCCGTGCAGCGCTTTCAGTCTATGACTTCATTGCTTATTCCCACAGACAAGTGCCAGGACGCAGTGCAGAATGACTGCGCTTCTGGGGTTGCTCCTCAACACAAAGGAACCAGAAATAAAGCCTCTCATTCTTAAATAACATTTATTATTCTGGCAAAGAAGTCTCTTTCAGGAGAACAAGTCTCACATTTATGTAAAGGTGAATTGGTTATAGTTATAGAAGCAAATTTCACTGAGGTGCTCTATATGAAGTATGCCTGACCATGACTCTGAATTCAGCAATCTAATATTCACAATGTGTTGGCTGCCATGAGCTATTTATCCGAACATGCCTTTTGTTCCCTTTAAAATGTGTGTCTGCGCAGGGTGGGAAAAAGAAACGCCAAGGGCCTGCTAAAAAGGAGAAGCCTAGAAAAGATAAAATTCCCACGGCAGTTCTGTTCAGCTGCAGTCCGCGAGTGCAGGAACAGTGTTCGTGTGGGGAGGCATTACGCCCAGTGGTTTCTCGGTTTTAATGGTGTGGGAGCCCTTGAGGTTTTCCGCAGCGGTCGGAGGCAGTGGGAAATGCCATTTACTGAATCCAGTCGATGTTCAGGCAGCGCGCTATGAATGCAAACATGTCTGACACTTCTTCTATTACTTTGGCCGTGGGCTTCCCAGCCCCGTGGCCCGCCTTGGTGTCCACGTGGATAAGCAGGGGATTGTTCTGCTTCCGACTGCGGCCCACCAGGTACTGAAGGGTGGCAATGAACTTCAGGGAATGAAGCGGGACCACGCGGT
Organism: Monodon monoceros; assembly: GCF_005190385.1. Classification (NCBI taxonomy): domain Eukaryota; kingdom Metazoa; phylum Chordata; class Mammalia; order Artiodactyla; family Monodontidae; genus Monodon; species Monodon monoceros. The sequence goes on from NW_021703771.1 coordinate 35,638,034, forward strand.
CGTCATGGTCCGCAGTGAGGAGAAGCATGGACGGGTACTGGATGTCGTCTGCCTCTGGCAGCTTCACGTTGTGCAGTGGAGAATATCTGAAAGGCAAAGGCACTTTCATGAGGCCGGATATCAAAATGAGAGTTGTGTGTCCACTAGGAATAATCACGGGGACCGGTGGGCACAGTGACTTGCGTCGTCTACCCGCCTACCGTCACCAGCAGTGAGGACTGCAGCCAACTGGTCCATGGGTGACCACTGCAGACTAAGTTACATCACCTCACCGTTTGGGCTGTGACTGGCCAGGGCTATTGGAAGCTGGGGAGCTGTGTCGTTTATTTCGCTCCCACTTTGGAAGCCTGTGTAAGAAAGAAACAGGGCTGTTGAAACAACCCAAAGTATGTGCCTACTGACTGTCTTGAGGTGAATATTTTCATATTCTTCAGACTGACTTTTTCACTGCTACAAAGTGGACTGATTGTCCCTTTGTATTCTACATGAAAAGATTTTGAGGTATAGTTCATTTACAATATTAGTTTCAGGTGATTCAATATTTTTATAGATTATACTCCATTTAAAGTTATTATAAAATATTGGCTCTATTCCCTGTGCTGTACAATATATCCTTGTAGCTTCTTTTTTTTTTTTTTTTTTTTGCGGTACGCGGGCCTCTCACTGCTGTGGCCTCTCCCATTGCGGCGCACAGGCTCAGTGGCCATGGCTCACGGGCCCAGCGGCTCCGCGGCATGTGGGATCTTCCCGGACCGGGGCACGAACCCGTGTCCCCTGCATCGGCAGGCGGACTCTCAACCACTGCACCACCAGGGAAGCCCTGATTGTTCTTTTAAATCACTGATTGTGAATAGAATGGGTGCAAGCCTTTCTTTTGTTGAAGAACTTGAAATCCAGTGTACAGCAGCTTTTTGCCTGTTTTAGTATCTATAAAACCTTTATTCTGAGCTCAGCTTGGCAGTCTTAGGAAGACCACGGGTCCCCTCTGGGCCTAGCTTCCTGTGTGAAACCAGGGAACCTAAGCCGCTGACCCCCTGCTGGCTCACAGTCCAGCAGAAAGAAACTGACTTTGGCCAATGGTGAGAAAGTTAGTGGAGGAGACACCTTCTGAAGCACAAGATAAGTTTCCAGTTAACAAAAAGGTTTTTAAGAACATAAGGACAATCAAATTAAACAGCGATTGATAATAGTTAAGTGAAAGACATCTCTGGATACTTTTTCTTTACGTTTTAGTCCATATGGGTGTCATGTTTTCCAAAGTGTTCAGTATTAATGAATTAAACTATTTTAGTAGAGTTTTATTTTGGAGGGTAAATAGGCAAAAATAGTAAAATTTCTACTCAGTTAACCAAGCTAAGACTAAAACCTTCTGGGGTTTAGTCTCCTAATAGATAAGATGGGGGTACCAATGGGTCTGTTTTCTGCTCTCATTGCAGAGTATTTCTGGATCAACCCCAGTCCTCCAGATAAGGGTTAGTTCTATGGGAAAACATGTCTGGAAACTCTCCCTACTAATAATGCCTCTCCCCACCTCAAGATTCACGTGCCGCATTTATACATTCAAGACTGAGAAGTTCTGTAGAAAAAAAGTCTGTTAGGCTTTATTTTTCCCAGCCATTCACAAACTTGGAAATTTAAATTTTGGGGGGCGTGGGGGGACCCCTTCAATATATTGGATTGAGCTCTCAGTTCACTGGGAGTAGCAAGTAAGAGGAAAATACAGCTCTGTGGGTGCTAGGTTAAAAAATTAAAGTCTGAAATAGGAATATCACAGACATCTTGAGAGAAAAAATATTTAGAACTCTTTTTTTGCTTTCAAATTAATTTTAGAAGTATCAGGTTCCAGCAAATATTTTGTTGCCTTCAATATACAATTAACTCAGTATTTTCAACTGAGTTTAAATGGGACTTATCCCTCCCTAAGTGCATATTTTCTTAAAGGTAATTGGAACTATGGCTTCTTCAAATATTCAGCTTTCACCAGGATGTGTCAGTGAGGCTACCTGTGTATTTTAAAAGCTAAACTTTCCCCCTCCTACAGAACAGAATTGAGTAGTTTAAAAGTATTTAATTAAAAAAATTCAAGTCATTTTAGCTGAATTTCTAAGTGGAGAGCTAACCATACAAAGCACATCAAATGAAGGAAAAAAACCTGACCTGAGAAATTACTGTATCAAAATTTATAACTGACTGAGGAGACTGGGGAGAGGGGACATAGGCTGCTGGTGCTATTCCAAGAGTAATTCCTAAATACTGCTGGTAAAAATCCAAAAACCCCTACATGTGGGAAGCAAAGAGAGTGAAGAGCCAAAAAAGAATGTAGCTTGCAGTCTGGAGAATCTAAATGTTTGCCATTTTCTCACTGTTTTCGCCAAAGTGTTGAGGGATACGAATATTTCAGTAATGCAACTTGTAGTTTCAAATATATGTGGTAATACTGAGAGCACAAAAAAAGTTTAACTGTTCTTGCATATATTCCTTTTCATTTCCTTATTTTTTTTTTTTTTTTTTTTGCGGTACGTGGGCCTCTCACTGTTGTGGCCTCTCCCGTTGCGGAGCACAGGCTCCGGACGCGCAGGCTCAGCGGCCATGGCTCACGGGCCCAGCCGCTCCGCGGCATGTGGGATCTTCCCGGACCGGGGCACGAACCCGTGTCCCCTGCATCGGCAGGCGGACTCTCAACCACTGTGCCACCAGGGAAGCCCTTTATTTCTTAATTTAGAAAAAGAAATCCCATATATATGTAAGTTATAATGACTTTTTTAAAAAAATTATTTTTTAATTGCTGCATTAACAAATTACCACAAATTTAGCAGCTTTTAAAAACAACATGGATTTCTTATCTCACAGTTCTATAAGTCAGAAGTCTAGCTTGGCTCAACTGGGTTCTCTGGCTCTCTCAAGGCTGAAATCAAAGTGTTGGCTAGCTGGGTACTTATCAAGAAGTTCTAGAAAAAAATCTACTTCCAGACTCATTCCAGCTGTTGGCAGAATGCATTCAGTTCCATGTGGCTGTAGGACTGAGGTCCTTGTTTCTTTGATGGCTGTTGGTTGGCGTTGATCTCAGGTCGAACAGCCCCCCTTCCTTCAGTTTCAAAGCCAGCAATGGTGGCTTTAGTCCTCCTGTCCTCCTCATGCGTCCAATCTCTCTCATCTCCCTTTCTGCTGCATCCCCAACTCCCACCAGAGAAAACGCTCTGCCTTTCAGGGTTTGTCATTAGATTGGGCCCACTCGATAATCCAGGATAATCTCCTTATCCTGGTCAGCTGATCAGTAACCTTAATTTAATCCGCAAAGTCCCTTCACAGAAGTACCTAGATTAGTGGTTGACTGAAGAACCAGGGGACAGGAATCCTGGAGGACCACCTTTAAAATTTTGCCCATCCCATCTTTGTAGTTTGTTGTTTTTGTTAAAGACCAGATCAAAACCAGGAAGACAGGTATTCCCACCACTTGCCCTACTTTTGCAGTAAATTACACGCAAATATGAGATATTGAAGGGCATGGAGTCAAACGTTTTTCCTTTTGACTATGTTCAGTATTCTGGTATCAAATTGTTAGCAACACAAATATGTCATATGAATTAAAACCTTACTTGATGAGCCATTCAAAGTGTTGTTTGTTGTCTGAGCACCCATAATCAGTGGTCCAGGCGTGACCAATAGTGTATTTATGGAACTTCAGCATGTCCATTACTCCAACTTGGGCAATAACACAACCAAAGAGGTCAGGACGCTGATTTGCACATGCAGCTAAAAATCAAGATAGAAAAGGGAGGTGGTCCATCATTAAACATCTATGTAATAAGCAAAACCAAAACAGAACAACACAACACTTAAATGCTTTCAGAACCCTGGTTGTCTTTTTTCCAAGAGCACAGAAAGAAACCATCAGAAATCACTTGCCCAACAGCCCACAAGCTTTTCCCCCTCCTTCCAACATATCAGAGGGGTGGGTATTGTCATCAGTAGTAGAGATTTACTCCTCAAACTGAATCTCAATGGGAGAACATATGAAAACCTCTAGGGCTTTCTGTAAAACCTGTGTCCCCTCCTCCCATCCCCAGCTGCTTTCACAGGTAATGCAGGAGGTTAACGAACTTGTTCAGGATCTGAAAACTAGCCTGTGATATCGTGACACAATAAGAAATACCTGTTTATTCTTTGTCCCCAGTTCCTAGAACAGAGCTCCTAAAACTCTTGGAATTTCCTGAGTGACAGGGTGAGAGGAGTGTCTCTCATAATTCATAACTAACCCCTTTCAACCATCTCTGAGTCCATGCTAATGAGATGGGTCTTGGTGGGTCCCCAGATAGCTTCAGGATGGGGGCTGGCTGCCCAAGGAACCAACCATGTGATTAGAGGATTGGATCTTCTGGTCCCACCCCTGACCTCTGGGCAGAGGAGAGGGGGTGGAGATCAAGTTAGTGATTAACGGCTACTGATTTAATCAATCTTGCCTGCATAATAGAACTTCCATAAAATCCACCAAACAATGAAATTTGAAGCTTCTAGGGTGGTGAACACAGGGAGGTGCTGGGATGGTGGTGCGCTAACAGGGAGTATGGAGGCTCTGCATGCACCGCCCATACCTTATCCTATACATCTCTTCCATCTGACTGTTGCCGAGTTCTATCCCTTATAACAAACTGGTAAACGTAAGGAAAGAGGAGGGGGACATGGGAACCCCCAATTTATAGCTGTGAGTCAGAAGTACGGGAGGTCCAGAACTTGTGATTGGTGTCTGCAGTGAGGGACTGAGCCCTCACCCTTTTGGGTCTGTGCTAACTCTGGGTAGTGTCAGAACTGAACTGAATTGTAAGACACCCAGTTGGTGTATGGAGAGTTGGAGAATTGGTTGGCGTGGTATGACCCCCTTCCCACATTTGGCATCAGAAATGTTGTGAGCAGAAATGGCTCATACAGCCCAAAGCAGAATAGCGCCTAAAACCCAGCTCAGAGCTCTGATGTTGACACACCTCCTTGTCCTGTTGTAAGAATACTCTTCTCTGTACACTTAAAAACTTATTTTTTGGAAAATTCAATAAATGTTTATTGAACACCTGCCATGTGCCTGGCACTACGCCTGGGGACATGTCAGTGAATAATTTAGTGGGAAAGATAAAGAAGTGAACAGGCAATTATAGTGTGGCAATCACTACTGCTGAGAAAATACGGGTACTATGGAAGTAGGGCGTAGGCCAGAGTACGGAAGTTGGGGAGGCTTTGGGAGGAAGTAAGATCAAAGCTGGCACGACTAGGAGTTAGTCAAGGGATGTGAACTTTTGCTGCCTCTGACAAAAAACTGTTCCCACCCCAGTTCTGATTTCAGTGCTTATTCATGATACTGAAACCTGAGTCCTACCCCTGCAGATCCTTTTCTCCCACTCAGAGGTGGGAGGCGCAGGAATCTGGAAACTGTTCTTTTTAATAAGCATCTCAGCATCCTGATGGAGGAACTCCATCTCTGAAGGTCCCTTAAAGGACCTAGTTTGTTAAAAGGCATAAATGAATTCCTGAATATAAAACTCCAAAAATAAAATGGAGTTTTATTGGATGAACCAGTAAGTTACAACACAATTCTCCCACTACTGAAATCAGATGGTATTTTCAACGTCCTTTCCCATTAAAAATTTTAGATCCACCCTTAGTTCTTCTTTTCTTAACACTTCATATTTAATTCATATGCAAATTCTTGGCTCAAATTCAAAATATGCCCAGAATCAGACCACTTCTCACTACTTCCATCGCCACACCCAGGTCCAAGCCACCATTTTCTCTCCCTGGGACAGAAGCCACCTACCTGGGCTCCTGCTTTTCTGCCCTTGCCTCCCCTTCTGTCTACCCTAACACAGGAACGGGATCAACGCGTGATTCCGATTTAAAAAAAACATGTCAAATCATGACACTCCTATGCTCAAAACTCCCCCAAAGACTTCTCATTTCACAGAGTAAACCATGCTCTCTGCACGGGCCACGAGGACCTGCCTGCTCTGGCCTCCCGCCACCCCTAACCTCTGCCATCTCTCTCCGCTGCTCTCTGTGCCCAGCCACAGACATGGGCCTCCGGGGCCCATTGCTGGCCTCGGGCATATCGTCTGCCTCCTCTGACTGGAACAAAAGCTCCAAGAAGGCAGAGCTGTTGTCTCTTTCGTTTGCTGACATATGCCCAGTATCTGGAAAAATGCCCAGCACTTCTTGGTGCTCTATAAATATGTGTCGAGTGAACAAATCAAATTTGTAGTTATTCGGCATTTAAGAATATTATCCATCTCCTTTCTCAATTTCTTTCCACAAGCCACACGACTTGTGGGATCTTAGTTCCCCGACCAGAGCAGGGATGGAACCCAGGCCCCTGGCAGTGGAAGTGCAGAGTCCTAACCACTGGACCGCCAGGTTAGTCCCTCCATTTCTTTCTTCTTTTTTTAAATTGAAGTATACCTGACTTAAAACATATTAGTCTCAGGTGCAAATCAGTGATTCGGTATTTTTATACATCACAAAGTGATCACCATGATAAGTCTATTTACCATCTGTCATCACACAAAATTATTAAATATTATTGACTATATTCCCTATGTTATCTGTACATTATATCTCTGTGATATATATATATATATTATATATATATATATATTTTTTTGTGTGTGTGTGTGGTACGCAGGCCTCTCACTGCTGTGGCCTCTCCCGTTGCAGAGCACAGGCTCTGGACACACAGGCTCAGCGGCCATGGCTCAAGGGCCTAGCAGCTCCGTGGCATGTGGGATCTTCCCAGACCGGGGCACGAACCCGTGTCCCCTGCATCGGCAGGCGGACTCTCAACCACTGCGCCACCAGGGAAGCCCTGTGATATTTTTATAACAAAGTTTGGACCTCTCAATCACCCTCATCTGTTTCACTCATCTCCCCACCCCACTCCCCTCTGGCAACCACTAGTTTGTTTTCTGTATCTATGAGTCTGTTTATTTTATGTTTGTTCAATTGTTTTGTTTCTTAGATTCCTCATATAAGTGAAATCATATGGTATCTGTCTTTCTCTGTCTGACTTACTTCACTTAGCAAAACACCCTCTAGGTCCATTCGTGTTCTTGCAAATGGCAAGATTTCATTCTTTTTTTATATGGCTGAGTAATATTCTACTGTATGTATTATTATACACCTCCTTTATCCATTAATTTATCAATGGACACTTAGGTTGCTTTCATATCTTAGCAACTGTGAATAATGCTGCAGTGAACATAGGGGTACATACCTTTTTGAATTAGTGGTTTTGATTTCTTTGGGAAAAAACTCAGAAGTTGAATTGATGAATCATACAGTAGTTCTATTTTTAACTTTTAAGGAAACTTCATACTGCTTTCCATAGTGGCTGTAACCAATTTATATTCCCACCAGTGCATGAGGGTTCCCTTTCATCTGCATCCTTGTCAACACTTGTTATTTGATGTCCTTTTGATACTAGTCATACTGACAGGTGTGAGGTGGTACCATTGTGGTTTTGATTTGCATTTCCTTGATGATTAGTGATGTTCAGCATATTTTCATGTGTCTATTGGCCTATGTGTATGTCCCCTCTGGAAAAATGTCTATTCAGGTCCTCTGCTCATTTTTCTTTTTTGGGGGGGGTATGTGGGCCTCTCACTGTTGTGGCCTCTCCCGTTGCAGAGCACAGGCTCCGGACGCGCAGGCTCAACGGCCATGGCTCACGGGCCCAGCCGCTCCATGGCATGTGGGATCCTCCCGGACCAGGGCACGAACCCGTGTCCCCTGCAATGGCAGGCGGACTCTCAACCACTGCGCCACCAGCGAAGCCCTCATTTTTTAATTGAGTTTGTTTTTGATGTTGAGTTGTATGGGTTCTTTGGATACTTTGGACATTAACCTCTTATCAGATAGATTGTTTGTAAATACCTTCTCACATTCAGTAGGTTGTCTTTTTAATTTTGTTGATAGTTTTCTTCACTGTGCAGAAGCTTTTTAGGTTGTTATAGTCCCATTTGTTTTTTGCTTTTGTTTCCCTTGCCTGAGGAGACATACCCAAAAGAAGTTTGTGAAGACCAATGTCAAAGAGTGTACTGTGTTTTCTTAGGGTTTTATGGTTTCAGTTCTTACAGTTAAATATTTTTTTGAGTTTATTTTCACATATGATGTGAGAAAGCAGTACAGTTTGACTCTTTTGCATGGAGCTGTCCAGGTTTCCCAACACCATTTACTGAAGAGGCTGTATTTTCCCCACTGTATATTCTTCCTTCCTCTGTTTTAGACTGACCATGTATGTGTGGGTTTATTTTTGGGTTCTCTATTCTGTTGCATTGATCTATATGTCTGTTTTTGTGCCAGTATCATACTATTTCGGTCACTAGAGTTTGTAGTATAGTTTGAAATCAATGAGCATGATACCTCCAGCTTTGTTCTTCTTTCTCAAGACCGTTTTGGCTATTTGGGGTCTTTTGTGTTTCCAAATAAATTTTAGAATTATTTGTTCTAGTTCTGTGAAAAATGCCATTGGTATTTTGATAGGGACTGCACTGAATCTTGTACATTGCCTTGGGTAGTAGGGTGATTTTAACAATATTAATTCTTCAAATCCATGAGCATGGCACATCTTTTAATTTGTGTCATCTTCAATTTCATCAGTGTCTTACAGTTTCCAGTGTACAGGTCTTCCACCTCCTTGGTGAGATTTATTCCTAGGTTATTTTATTCTTTTTGATACAATTTTAAATGGGATTGTTTTCTTAATTTTTCCTTCTGATAGTTTAAGGTACAGAAGTCCAGATTTCTGTATATTAATTTTGTATGCTGCAACTTTACTGAATTCATTTATTCGTTCTTTGGTGGCATCTTTAGGATTTTCTATACATAGTATGTCATCTGCAAACAGTGGCAGTTTTACTTCTTTTCCAATTTGAATTCCTTTTATTTCTTTTTCTTGTCTGATTGCTGGGGCTAAGACTCCCAATACAATGTTAATAGAAGTGGTGACAGTGAGCATCCTTGTCTTGTTCCTCACCTTAGAGGAAATGCTTTTGGCTTTTCACTGTTGAGTATGATGTTAGTGGTGGGCTTGTCATACATGGCCTTTATTATGTTGAGGTATGTCCCTCTATACCCACTTTGCTAGGAGTTTTTAATCACAAATGGATGTTGAATTTTGTCAAAAGCTTTTTCCACATCTATTGATATGACCATATGGTTTTTATTCTTCAATTTGTTAATGTGGCTTATCACACTGATTGATTTACAGATATTGAACCATCCTTATATCCCTGGGATAAATCCTACTTGATTGTAGTGTATGATCCTTTTAATGTGTTGTTGAATTTGGTTTGCTAATACTTTGAAGATTTTTACATCTGTGTTCACCAGTGATAATGGCCTGTAATTTCCTTTTTTTGTGATGTCTTTGTCTGGTTTTTGTATCAGGGTGATGCTGCTGGCCTTGTAAAGTGAGTTCAAATGTGCTCCTTTCTCTTCAGTTTTCCAGAAGAGTTTGAGAAGATATGTGTTAGCTCTTCTCTAAATGTTCCGTAGAATTCATCTGTGAAGACATCTGGTCCTGGACTTTTCGTTTGCTGGGAGTTTTTTTTTTTTTTTTTTTTTTTTTTTGTTTGTTTTTTTTTTTTTTTTTTTTTTTTTTTAATATTACTGATTCAACTTCATTACTGGTAATTGGTCTGTTCATACATTCTATTTCTGCCTGATTCAGTCTTGGGAGATTGTAAGTTTCTAGGAATTTATCCATTTCTTCTAGATTGTCCACTTTATTGTGTATAATTAGTCACAGTAATCTCGTATGATCCTTTGCATTTTTGTGGTGTTTGATGTAACTTCTTCTTTTTCATTTCTGATTTTCTTTGGGCCCTCTCTCTGTTTTTCTTGATGAGTCTGGTAAAAGGTTTATCTTTTTATCTTCTCAAACAACCAGCTCTTAGTTTTATCGATCTTTTCTATTGTTTTTTAGTCTCTATTATTGCTCTGATCTTTATTATTTTAATTACTTTAGGTGTTAGGTTAGATTGAGATTTTTCTTGTTTCCTGAGGCAGGCTTATAATGCTATAAACGTCCCTCTTAGAACTCCTTTGGCTGCATCCCATTGATTTTGGATCATTTTTTCCATTTTCATTTGTCTCCAGGTATTTTTAAATTTCCTCTTTAACAGTGACCCCCCCCCACCCCGTTGTTTAGTAGCATATTGTTTAGCCTCCATGTGTTTGTTTTTTTGCAGTTTTTTTCTTGTAGTTGGTGTCTAATCTCATATTGTTGTGGTTGGAAAAGATGCTTGATGTGATTTTAATCTTCTTAAATTTAGTCAGACGTGTTTTGTGGCTTAGCATGATCCTGGAGACTGTTCCATGTGCACCTGAAAAGGATGTGTATTCTGCTGCTTTTGGGTGGAATGTTCTTAAAGTCCATCTGATCTAATGTGTCATTTAAAGCCAGTATTTCCTTAATGATTTTCTGTCTGGAATATCTATCCACTAATGTAAGTAGAGTATTAAAGTTCCCTGTTATTGTTTTACTCTCGACTTCTCCCTTATGTCTGTCAATATTTGCCGTGTACATTTAGGTGCTCCTATGTTGGGTGCATAAATAACTTTAAAAATTTTATTTTATATTATAGTTGATTTACAGTGTTAGTCCCAGGTGTACAGCAAAGTGATTCATTTATACATATATCCATTCTCTTTCAGATTCTTTTCCCATATAAGTTATTACAGAATATGAGTAGAGTTTCCTGTGCTATACATTAGGTCCTTGTTGATTATCTATTTTATATATAGTAGTGTGTATTTGTTAATCCCAAACTTCTAATTTATCCCTGCCACCACACACCTTTCCCCTCTGGTAACCATAAGTTTGATTTTGAGATCTGTGAATCTGCTTCTGTTTTGTAAACAAGTTCATTTGTATCATTTTTTGGGGGTTCCACATATGAGTGATATCATATTGATATTTGTCTGTCTGACTTACTGCACTGACAATCTGTAGGTCCATCCATGTTGCTGCAAATGGCATTATTTCATTCTTTTTTATGGATGAGTAATATTCCATTGTATATATGTACCACATCGTCTTTATCCATTCCTCTGTGGATGGACAACTAGGTTGCTTCTGTGTTTTGGCTATTGTAAGTAGTGCCACAGTGAACACTGGGGTGCATGTATCTCTTCGAATTATGGTTCTCTCCAGACATATGCCCAGGAGTGTAATTGCTGGATCATATCATAGTTCTATTTTAGTTTTTTAAGGAACCTCCATACTGATCTCCATGGTGGTTGTACAATTTATATTCCCACCAACAGTGTAGGAGGGTTCCCTTTTCTCCTGGGTGCATAAATATTTATGAATGTTATATCCTCTTCTTGTATTGACCCCTTTATCATATGTAATGCTCTTCTTTGTCTTTTGTTACAAACTTTGTCTAAATCTATTTTGTCTGAGTATTGCTACCCCAGCTTCCTTTTTGTTTCCATTTGCATAGAATATCTTTTTCCATCCCCTTACTTTCAGTCTGTGTCTGTCTTTGGATCTGAAGTGAGTCTCTTGTAGGCAGCATATAGTTGGGTCTTATTTTATTATCCATTCAGCCATTCTATCTTTTGCTTGGACCATTTGGTCCATTTATGTTTAAATTAATTGTTGATAGGTATGTACTTACTGCCATTTAAAAAACTGTTTTATGTAGTTTTTGTAGTTCTTTTTTGCTCTCTTCCCTTGTGATGTAATGACTATATTTAGTGTTATGTTTGGATTACTTTCTCATTTTTGCTTGTGTATCTACTATTGATTTTTGGTTTTGGTTATCAGGAGGCTCATACATAACCACCTATATATCTTTGCGATTAAGATGATGATCTCTTAAGTTTGAACGCTTTCTAATAATCTTGCATTTATATTCCCCCTGCCATATTTAATGTTTTGATGTCATATCTTAAAACTTTTTGTTTTGTGTATCAACTTAACTACTGTTGTGAATATAGATGATTTTACTACTTTGTCTTTTAAACTTCTTACTGACTTTGTAAGTAGCTGATCTACTATCTTTAGGTTTACCTTTACTAATGAGTTTTTTTTCCTTTCGTAATTTTCATATTTCTAGTTGTGGTCTTTTTTTTTCCACTTAGAGAAGGCCTTTTAACATTGCTTCTGGAGCCAGGGGAGTTCCCTTATAAGTAACTAGTTGCTTTTCTCTTGCTCCTTCTAAGAGTCTCTGTGTCTGGGTGTGGACCTCTTTGGGTTCATCTTATTTGGGACTCTCTGTGTTTCCTCAACCTAGATGTTTGTTTCCTTTCCCAGGTTAGTGAAGTTTTCAGCTGTTTATTCAGATAAGTTCTCTGCCCCTCTCTCTGTTCTCCTTCTTGGTCCCCTAAAATGTGAATATTAGTTTGCTTGATGTTGTCTCAGAGGTCTCTTAAGCTATCCTTATTTTTTAGAATTGTTTTTTCTGTTCAGCTTGGATGATTTTCACTATTCTGTTTTCCAGGTCTCTGATCCATTCCTCTGTATCATCTAATCTATTGTTGATTCCTACTAGTACATTTCTTATTTCAGTTATTGTATTCTTCACCTCTTTTTGGCTCTTCTTTATATTTTCTAACTTTCTGTTAAATGTCTCATTGTCTTCATCTATTCTTCTGAGTTTGTTGAGCATCTTTGTAATCATTACCTGAACTCTTTATTGGATAAGATTACTTATCTCCACTTTGCTTAGTTCTTTTTCTGGGGTTTTATCTTGCTCCTTAGTTTAAGAACATAGTTCTGTCTTCTAATTTTGCCTAATTCTCTGTGTTTATTTCTGTGTATTAGGTAGGTTGGTTATGTTTTCTGAGCTTGGATAAGTATCCTTAATATAGGTGATATCCTGTAGGGCCCAGCAGCAGACTTCCCTCTGGTGACAAGAGTTTACATGCTCTAGGGGTGCCTCCTATGTAGGCTGCACGGGCCCTTCTGTTGTGGCAGGGCCAACTACTTTGGGCATGCTGATAGGCAAGGTCTGATCTCTGCATGACCAGAGCTGGTGCCAGTCTGCTGGTGGTGGAGTGCTAACAGCCAGAGAGAGGATCCAGAATGGTGCTTGTCAGCACCAGTGTCCCTGTGGTAGAAAGAGTTCCCCAAAATGTCTGCCACCAGCACCTGTGTCCCCAGTAGGAGTCCCAGTTGCCTCCTGCCCCTCTGGGAGGCTCTTCAAGGTTAGCAAGGGAATCTGACCAGGCTCCTTTCAAATGACTGCCTCTGTGCCAGGACTCAGAGCATGTGAGATTTTGTGTGCACCCTTTGAGAGTGGAGTCTCTGTTTCCCACAGCCCTCTGGCTCTCATCAAAGTAAGCCCCGCTGGCCTTCAGAGCCAGAATGTTCTAGGGGCTCATTTTCCTGGTGTAGGACCTCTGGACTGGGGAGCCTGATGTGGGTCTCAAACCCCTCTCTCCTTGGGAAGGAACTCAGCAATTGTGATTATCCTCCCATTTGTGGTTTGCCTGCCCGAGGTTGTGGGTCTTGACTATACTGTGCATCTGTCCCTCCTTACCCATCTCATTGTGGTTCCTTTTTTATATCTTTGGTTGTGGAAAATCTTTTCTATTAGTCTTCAGGTTGTTCTCATACATAGCTGTTCTGTAAATAGTTGTAATTTGGGTGTGCCCGTGGAAGGAAGTGAGCTCAGGGTTTTTCCTACTTTGCCATCTCGGCCACATCTCTACCCTTTCCAAATTTAAACAAATTATTTGGACATATATATATTTTACCTCCCTGGGAAAATGTTTTTTCCAAGACTATATTCCATTGGGGTAAAGAAGTAATAAGGACAGGAATTCAGGTTTTGACATAAGTCAGTAAATTTCAAAGACAAGGAAACGGAGTGAATGTGACAAGATCCCCTGACAACAGTGGACTGAAAGCTAAAAATGGTCACATGTGCTTTTTAGGTTGAGTCTATTTGTGCTCTTCTCCATTTGTACAATGGCCCCTCGTATCCTAATGACACTGGATGTAGGACCCAGCAAGCAAAGTTCAGGACCACTATAAATGTTCATTACAATGTTAAGTACTGTTGAGAGACGAAAAGAAAAGTAAAAATTCATTAACTACCAAAAATGAGGAAAATCCACTTAGAGGCAGTGCCACATAGAGATTAAAAGAGCAGAATCTAAAGCCACGGTGCTAAGCATCAACCCCAGCACTACCATCGCACTAGCAAGCTACTCAACCTCTCAGTGCCCCAGTGTCCTCCTCTGTAAAATGGGGATAATACCTGCCCCCAACTCCCAGGCCATGTGCATGTCAAGGGCTCAGCACTGAGCCTGGCAAGGTGCTCAGCAAGGGTGAACTATTTCATGACGATGAAGCTGTGGATCCATCTTTGCATGTACCTCATTTTCCTTCATGACTTATTTCTCTGAACCCACAGCATCTAGCATCCCATGGCATAGGTATTCAACAAATGTTTAGTGGTGATCACAGCTTACAAGTTCTGGGTAACACAGTCAGAGGTGTGTTATTAGGCTCAGTCATGTGCTGACTGAACCCTAGAGACCTGTGGGTCCAGTCTGTGGGGAGCGGGAGAGGGAAGGGTAAGAATTGCGGTCCAGTCCGATAGAGCTCAGAACAGGGAGGAGGAAGGGCTTTTCAGGCTATGATGAGTTGAGTCAGTAGTTGTGTCTTCAAATGTCATTAATTAGATGCCCAAATACAAATGGGTTTTGCTTTTTCTGTACCACTGCTCCTATCCATGAGCCAAAGTAAATCAGAGTATCTGAAAACTCCAAGAGTTAACTAGTAAAGTACAATGAATAAAAAACCCAGTTCTCACCTACTAAGAGGCCCCCATTTGAACCTCCATTAATAGTCAGCCTCTTGGGAGACGTGTACCCTTCCTTGATAAGATATTCAGCAGCACACTGGAAGTCATCAAAGCAGTTTTGTTTGTTGGCCAGGATACCACCTACAATGTGCCAAAGTGAAAGATAGTTAATTAACAAAACAGAAAAAAAAAAAATCACATTTTAACCTAAGGGGAATTCAAATGATGATAGGGCATAGTTTCAACTACTGATCAACTTAAACACAATGGACTACCACTACATTTAGAAAAATGCCTCAACTTAAATTTTGTTACGCATTGTGGAGATCCATCATCAGTGCCACAACTGCTAATCCATATGGTGCCTTTGTATTTTTCTAAAAAGGCAAGTGCCCCAAAGGGAAGAGATGATCTGTTATGATGTCAGACAACCATGAGAATGAAAATGTGAAAGCATGTCAACAAAAAGAACCTGTGTCTTGGGAGGAGCTGGACTCAAAACTGACCCAAGACCCAGAGCAGAGTCCAGTCCTCGAGTTCCACACAGCACGTTCCAATGGGGATGAGTGCACTGCCCCCTCCCTAGGAAGATGAAAGTGCTCTGCACGGACTTCCCTGGTGGTGCAGTGGTTAAGAATCTGCCTGCCAGTTCAGGGGACATGGGTTCGATCCCTGGCCCAGGAAGATCCCACATGCCGCAGAGCAACTAAGCCCGTGCGCCACAGCTACTGAGCTTGCGCTCTAGAGCCCAAGCCACAACTACTGAAGTCTGCACTCCGCAACAAGAGAAGCCACCGCAATGAGCAGCCTGCACACCGCAACGAAGGGTAGCCCCTCCTCACCAGAACTAGAGAAAAGCCCGTGCGCAGCAACGAAGACTCAACGCAGCCAAAAATAAAATTAATTAATTAATTTAAAAAAAAAAAGAAAGTGCTCTGTGCAAAGAGGTGCACTTCTCACCCCTCCTCTCTGCCGGAGTCTGAGGTGGGGACGTGATTACGAGAAGGGAGCTCTCTGACTTTGCCCACGGGCACTTAAAGAACTTAGGTAAATTAGGTGGGGACGTGGTGCTGCGCAGAGCAGCCCATTAGTTTCTCTAAGCTTGAATGAAGAGGATCTCAAGCATCTCCTCAGAGAATATGGGCTTTCTCATCTAGAAGCCATTCCAGTGTAGAGCCAAACAAAGAAACTACTTAAAGAGGGGAACATTTGTAAGGCCTTGTAATATCCAAAAGTAAAGGCCAAAAGTCAAAGTCATGCCCGCAAAGGAACGGATGTCTGAAATAACTGCCGATGAAATGAACAAAAAGCAGACATAGATCTAATTAGATATTTGAGATTAACCATTTTTGCAGAAATTCAATTAAAGATGAAGCAGCGCTACTGAAGAAATTTTTTCAGAAGAAATTTTTTCATATCAAAACATATTATTAAGATTTTAATAAGAAAGTATTGGTGAATTAAGATGGCTAGGATTACTTCGTTTCCAGGAATAATACTATTTTGAAGAGCATTAAATTCTAAACTCAATTAACAGAATGAAATCTAGATTTATCGAGGTTCAGTATGCTAGGGTCTAACTAGAAAAGTTCCATTTCAGGCCCTTTCACTGCCTAAATTAGGAGAAAGTTTAATGATCAGTCTAAACAGAGGTAATCAACTTTTAGCTTCAGTAAAGCTACAAATTCCCCCACCCCCCAAGACTTCTGGATAATAACTTGGTTATAATTAATACAGAGATGAGAGAGTTGACCAAGACCAAGGGCACTCTTCCCTACCAGAGCATGGTGGACACCTGAGGACCAGAGGAATTCTATGGCGAAGAACTTGGGTTCTTTGAAGAGAAGGCCGCTGGGTCAGGAGTCCGTGCAGGTGGGTGTTTAAGTGTGTACATTAAACATTTTTAACCAGGAAATTGGGTGAGTCGAGGGGTCCAGACTTAGCATATGGATTTGGGATGTACATCCAACATAAGGTGTGTAGAGAGTTTACTTTTATTCCCCCTTTCTTAGTCATCTCTTAATATCACAGTAAGATATCACTATGATTTTAGTGTAATTAAACTCTAATATCAGGTCCAAGTCAAAATTATACAATGAATTCTATGCTGTTTCAAATACAGTGACAATCAATAAAGCCTTCAAGGATGACACCTGGCAGCAGCTGGCCCAACGATGGCTGGCAGGCTGGGGGCCCATGTGTTCATTAGGGACACTCACTCTTGCTAAGATGCTCAAATAGTTTGCTGTCTGACATCAGTCCTTGGGGTCCATGCTGAAGACCGAGGATTTAGGCTTGGGCCTTTCCTGCCTCCCGACGTCTAACAGGTACTTATGAAAAAAGCTCTTTACAGATCTACCCTCATCTTTGCTGATCTGATCGATGCAGAAAACCAGAGCCTTGGCCTTAGGAGGTAGAGAAGGACAAGTGGGTGTACGGATCCAAAGGGTGGTCTCGGATGCTCCTGCTGCGGGAGAAGAGCCTCCTCGCCACGTGCTGCTGGCCAAGCCTGAGCCCTGGGGGCCGCCCTCGTGCCTGCAGACTGTCCTACACAGGACGCCTGATGTTGAGAGGGGAGAAGCAGGGAGCCGGTGGGAGGGAAGGGGCTTCGCACACCCTCCTCCCACAAACACAGGAATAAGGTAAGGGAAGAATATCTTCTTCAAGTTATTGGTTATGCATTCCAGATACACAAAAGCCTGGGAGACGGGGTGTGCTCCATATAGAGAGAAAAGGAAGAGATGGGGCTTTAAAAATAAAGATTGCCATAATTTTTTTTTTAAAGAATGATAATCTGGGGAATAAAGTTGAATATAGGAGCAGTTTCCTCAATCAACTAGAATACATGCTTCAGGAGGCCAGAGAACAGGGACTGAACCGTTAAAACCAGAAAAGAAAAATGACTGTGTTCTTGTGTTTATCTAGCACGTGCAGGTTTTATTAGAGTCCCAGCAGCAACACTAGGAGGATGCTATTTCTTAGCAACGTTGGGAAGATCAGAGAAAACAAGCAAAAGATGCCCGAACTGGGACTAGGAAAGCTCTGTTTTAGAGTGCTCTTTTCTTTTAAGAGAAAATGGCCTGTTTTTGCAGTCTGTTTTGAGATAGCCAATAATGCTAAACAGTAAAAGCCAGGCTAACAGGAGAAGGAGACACAGTAAATACCAAAAGTATCCCCCAGACTCACTTCTGACAGTGATAGATAAAAATGTACCCTATACATTGCTAAAAAAAAAAAAACAAAAAACTGATTATGGTATGTAGGAGATGCTTCTGAAAAAGGTGTCCTTCATTAAAATAGACTGCAAAGGAAAATAAACTGAAAAGACTGAGCTGTTTAAATTGAAAGGGGGAATGGTGTCTGCAATGTGTTTGGAAGCATCCTTTTCTGCCCCTAATCCCCTCGGCTTGGGCTATGCCATATTTGCGTTTCTGCAGAGAAAATACTTCACCTTTATGCCATGTCTCTCCGTACTCCCCACCTCCTCTGATGTTGGCCACTGCAAGGACACCACCCATGTGTCTCACAAAGATGAGCCTGGACACACTGAGAAATGGTAAAAACAGTTAACCTGCCACTACCTGTGCCCAGTGAGGGCTGCTGTCCTCCTCCACCACACCTGCACCCGCCCACATAGCCCTGAAGATGCTCCACACGTGCTGTCATCTACATGGAAGCCCAGTACTTTTACATTGCTCGGTTTAAGTGAAATGTTCTAACTTCTGACTAGTGATTAACTGCAAAGCTCATACATTTTCAGGAGCATTCAGTATACCTCATTTTAAACAACTGTCTTGGCAACCAAAATACTGCCACCCACGTGACACAGCCCTGGTATGAATGGTGCTGTGCTTGTTACACACCCGGTAAAAGCCCCTGCTACCATCTCTCCCAGTATCTCTCTCCAAATTGTTCAAGTTGGAAAAAAGAAAGTTCCTTCTGAAATATGAATTTTAAACAGATTTTACAGAAATTTAGACGTCAAAACTACGTGTGAGAGAGGCAGAGGAGATCAGGCACACGGACCAGAAAATAAGAACGGAGTGCCCAGGGCTAGAGAATGTTTTCTAGAAATAAACAGAAGAAACTATAGCACAAAGCTTCTTTAGAGAGTTTGGATTTTATGTTTCTTCCTTCTCGTTCCACTCTGACCCTAACAGTACTGAGTGAGGTTATTTTTCTGTTTGCTGTTAACTAAAATTAATTTTGCTTTTAGAACTATGTCTGAAATTTATTCACTCTTCCTTTTAGTAACTGGGGAAACTGTGGGCTTCTGCAACCTGAGGCTCAAGATGGTCTGGCTGCTAATTTCCTGGATGTTGAAGGTCAGAGGAAAGGAGAGTTTGAGGTAGGTAATCAAACCATACACCCATGTGGTCCTCTCTTCAACATTTTTCCTATACCTCGGATGGTCTCTACTGAAACTACCAGCATATCCTCTGGTTCAGGGAAGAAAATGGTGTAAGGACACTTCCTTACTCGTCTCACTTCTCAACACAGAGCAAGGCTTAACGAATACTCGTTGCACAAATGAACAAAGGTAAGATCTGCTCAGGAATCAGTGTTGTTTTGATCCAGGTTCCCCCGTGGGGACCAAGGGGATGGGGCTCCGGTGCAGAGGCAGTAGACCAGTCTCTGGTTTCTCCTCACTGTCCGGAGAAGATCAGATGCACGCTGAAGTTCCGAGGTGCCACGCTTACCTGTAGTTGGGTGTGATAGATATGTTGAAGCCGCCGTAGCCATATAGGAAAGCGGGATGAGAGGCATCCAATTTTATGCCCTTTTTATGCACGATGAACATTGGAATCTTTGTACCATCCTTGCTAGGGTAGAAAATCTAGAACAAAAGAAAGCAGAACAGCTAGATTTAGCATTCCTGAGTAAACACTTGCATGCTTCTACATGGGGAACAGTCAGGTAGTAAATGCTTCAAGCTGTTGAGCAGCACAGTGAAAACCCAGCACCACTAAGGGGCTAGTTGATGGTGAAGCATATTTCAGTTTTTATGGAGACAGTGTGGAGTAGTGAATACAGGGAGACTTGACTTTGAATACTTCTTCCACTCTCAGAAGCTAGGTGACCCCTGGCAAGTCTGTCCTCGCTCAGCTTTAGTTTCTTTTGTTTTTTTTTTGCGGTACACGGGCCTCTCACTGTTGTGGCCTCTCCCGTTGGGGAGCACAGGCTCCGGACGTGCAGGCCCAGCGGCCATGGCTCACGGGCCCAGGTGCTCCGCGGCATGTGGGATCTTCCCGGACCGGGGCACGAACCCGTGTCCCCTGCATCGGCAGGCGGACTCTCAGCCACTGCGCCACCAGGGGAAGCCCCTCAGCTTTAGTTCTTTATCCCTAAAATGTGGCTACCGTGCCCACCTCTTAGGGTCTCCACGAGGCCCATATAAGAGAACAGGCATTCAGCTCTCTGCTCCCGAGCACCCCTCCCAGCAGTGGAAACTCAGATTTGGCTCTTCTGCCAAACAATCCAATCTAGGAAGACTGTTTTTCTAGGAAAGACATTTCATATTCAACTTCCTCTCTAAATGTTAAGACACTCAACCCCTCTTCATTTTCCTAGGTTCAACTATTAATTAAATGTTAGCAACAACAAAACGTATGTTAGCTTTAGAGAGTAGATAAGGAGCAACATAGAAATCCTATTGTTTCTGATTAAACAAAGACATTTTCTCCAGGATTGATAATTAAGGCTCATCAAACCTTCCTGAATCTGGTAAGTTCAGTTCACATTTCTAGATTCAGTACTTTTTGGATAAAAGGAATAAGAGAAAAAGGATTAGAAAGAGAACATGAAATGTTATTCAAATGGTAAGCCACAGAATAAGCACCAAGTCACCCAAACCTGATAATGGCTTCTTCCAGACAGACAATCTGTAAATAGCTTTCTCTGGTCAAACGTGGCATCTTTATCCCAAATGACACCTGGAAAGTGCCCCAGCTTAGAAATGTCTTGCTGACCTCACACGTCACAGTCAGGGACATAAACCTCTACAGGTAGTGTGACTCGGAGCCATATTCTATCCAAAGCTTTTTAAGGTAGCAGTTCTATCGTGGAAAGTGTCCACAAAGTCCTTGGGAATAAACAGTGGGGGGCGGGCAGGGGAGAGGGGGGGAGGCGAGGCAGATTTGGAGCAAGGCACTACATGGCCATCATTAATGCCTGCGAGTCTGGTCGTTTTTTGAAACCTACCAAGGAACAGTATAACAAGCATTTGCTTCTGACTTTGGAGAGAAACACTGAGATATATGTAAAGTTGACTGTTTAGGAATTATGAGAATACATGGCAGAGTTCAAAGTTATCAGAGGAGACAGGGTTTTAGTTAGAGTTATTTAGTGCCGGTTAGGAGCCACTAATAGAGCGTTAACTGTGCGGGCGGTACAAGCAAATGCAGAGTAAGAGGTACAGGCGACGGCTGGGGCTAATGAGCTAAAACCCAGGCCCTCAGGTAGGCGCGTTCTAACCACAGAGGAGACTGTGGGGGCGGCTGGGCAGGGGAGCAAACTGTCTCACACGATTCTGCCCTAACTGAATCATCTGCTTAAAAAATAGCGTCGTCCCCCCCCCCCCCACCCCGCTACCTCCCGACTTCCCACCTATCCTCAAATCCCAGCCCCGGCACCTAATCCCTCTCCAGCCCGGCTGAGCCCTCCTCAGGCAACTCCCCTTCTGCGTCCTACTCTTCACCCGGTCAGCTGGACTGGTGCACTTCTGTCCCTACTAAGCTGACCCTCAGAGCCTCCTGTTTGCAAAGTGCTCTGTCTTCTTGCTTCGGGGCAACGTGGCTTCCTCCTCTGGCACTGCTTTGCTTGCTACCACCACCTGTAGGATTTCCAGTGCCTGCACCTTGGTCTGCAATGCTCCCATCTGGCTCCAGGACAGAGAGGTATCCTTGTGGAATACAGTCAAAAGCACAAAGGCCCCCTTATGCCCATAGCTGCAAAAATACACCCAAGTTTTAAGTTGGTATAGTTGAGATGTTAAAATAACACCACCGTGAACGCTGTCCAGAAGTGAAAGGACACTGTGAGCGTGACTACGATAGAATCATCTTCAGGACAACTCCTTAAAAGAAGGCTATTTCAGACTTGAAATAAACATACACACTTAACATATATAAAGACTTTATCAAATCTCCATATATACGCACAGAGCAGTGTTTACGCCACTTCCATTGATCGAGTGGCAACTGATGGCAATAAACCTTAACCTGCCCGCAACAGACGGGCTCCTGGGTCTTTTGATACCTATGGAAGGAATCCATGTGGACAGTTTGGAAACAGACATTAAAAATAGCCCAGCTAGTTCCCATTATGCTCTTTCCATTCCTTTGACTTTACTGAAACTTGATTTCCTCTTGAAGCCACTTCTTCAAGACTTTTCTTTGAGAGGCTTTGTGGGTAAGTAAGTTTCTTTCTAGATTTGCCTGGTAAGGAAGAAAAGTCAGCACACTCCTTGTTTCCACTTGCTTCCCAAACGTGGCCAAACCAAAAAGCTCCACTTCATAATCTACACTAGTGGTTCTTGAACCTTATGGGTTGGGCCTAAGCATCTGTGATAAACATGTTAACGATGCAGTTTCCTAGGCTTCATTCCCAGAAATTCTGATCCCACAAGTATGAGGTGGATGACCAAACCTTCAGATTTAGCACATCTCCTAGCTGTTTCCATTGTTTTCCATTTTCTTCCATTCCCAACACCACCCATTTGCATCCCCTACTCTTTGTATCTGGCCTTTCCTATCTGCATGGGGGCCACCTGCTTGGAGTTCTGGAAAAACCTTCTGCCAACTTCACTCAACCCTCTGAACCCCAGAGAAAGGAGGATCATTCATTGCTTACTAAGTCCACTACTACCACACTCTTCTGATTACCACAACGTTTTCTTTTTGTATTGTCTCCCTTTCCTTGGCGTACAAACAGACTCAAATTTCTCCTATCCTACATAACAACAACAACAACGCCCCCAATCTTTTGTACCGCCAGGCCTGTCCCTCAAACTAAATTTCCACCTCCTGCTTCCTTCCCGATCAAACATATCCACAGTAACCTACACCCACAGCTCACACTTGCCTGCCTCGTTCAGTCCTATCCTCACCACTGCCCTTTCAAAGGGCAGTGATGAATTTTCTTGTCTTTGCCCCTCCATCCCTACCTCTACCCTGGTGGTATAGATCCTTCCAAACTTTTCCGCATGCTTATAGGGACACATCTGTTTACACGTATTCACATACACAGGTTATTATTAAAAGGCAATACACAGAATCAGGCCAATATTGGGATAAAACTTAGTCGGCTTCTCCCCACTCAGCTACCTAATGTGGGATTCCTTCCAGGTAAAGATACCCAGATTTACCTCATTTAACAAAGTGGCTGCCTCGTACTTCATCGTATGAAAGTACAAAAACTTTTTTTTTTTTTTTTTTGCGGTACGCGGGCCTCTCACTGTTGTGGCCTCTCCTGCCGTGGAGCACAGGCTCCGGATGCGCAGGCCCAGCGGCCATGGCTCACGGGCCCAGCCGCTCCGCGGCACGTGGGATCCTTCTGGACCGGGGCACGAACCCATGTCCCCTGCATCGGCAGGCGGACTCTCAACCACTGCGCCACCAAGGAAGCCCGAAAGTACACAAACTTATTTAACTATTTGCTCACCAAAGGCTATTCAGACTACTCTTTTTCTGTTATCAACAATGATTGATGGAATAAATCCCTTTTACACAAATCTTATATACTCATGCCATGATTTCTATAGGGTATGTTCTTAGACATGAGATTGCTAAATCAAAGTGTATGTGCATTTAAAAATTCAACAGAGGCGTTAGAGCCAAGATGGCAAATAGGAGGATGTGGAGTTCACCTCTCCCCACAAGTACATCAAGAACACATCTACAAATGAAACGATTCTCACAGAGCACCTGCTGAACACTAGCAGAGGACCTCAGACACCTAAAAGGACAAGAAAAATCCCCACACAACTGGGTAGGATGAAAGAAAGAGAAAAAAGAGGAAGAAAAAAGAGGAAACGGGATGTGACCTGCACCCCTGGCGGGGGGGAGCTATAGGAGAGGAAAGGTTCCTGCACTCAGGGAAGCCCCCTCACCGGTGGCAGGGGGATCAGCTGGGACAGAGAGGGAGCTTCTGGGATTCGGAGGAGTGCAGGAAGCAGTCTGTGGCAGGCAAGACAGAGTAAGACCCACGTGGATGGTCCGTACTGTACAGATGGCCAAAAAGCACATGAAAAGATGCTCAACATCACTAATTATTAGAGAACTGCAAATCAGAACTACAATGAGGTATCCACCTCATTGGTAGGAATGTAAATTGGTACAACCATCATGGAGAACAGTATGGAGGTTCCTTAAAAAACTAAAAACAGAGTACCATATGACCCAGTAATCGCACTCCTGGGCATATTATCTGGAGAAAACCATAATTCGAAAAGATACGTGCACCCCAAAGTTCACTGCAACACTATTTACAATAGCTAGGACATGGAAGCAACTTAAGTGCCCATTGACAGAGGAATGGATAAAGAAGATGTGCCACATATATACAATGAAATATTACTCAGCCGTGAAAACGAATGAAATAATGCCATCTGCAGCAACACGGATGGACCAAGAGATTGTCACACTGAGTGAGAGCAGACAGAGAAGGACAAATATACTATGGCTTGTATGTGAAATCTAAAGAAATGGTACAAATGAACTTATTTATAAATAAAAATAGAGTTACAGATGTAGAAAACAATCTTATGGTTACGGGGGGAAACAGGGAGGAGGGATCAATTGGGAGATTGGGAATGACGTATGCACACTACGATATATAAAATAGATAATGAATAAGGACCTACTGTCTAGCACAGGGAACTACTCAATACTATGTAATGACATATGGGAAAATCTAAAAAAGGGTGGTTATGTGTATAACTGATTGACTGTGCTACACAGCAGAAAGTAACATTGTAAATCAACTCCACTCCAATAAAAACATTCAGTAGATTCTGACAAATAATTCTCTAAGAATGGTGTATCAACTTAAGCTCCTAATGACAATATTACCCAAGTATCAATTTCTTATTAGCAGTGGGCATTAAGATGGATTTTAATTTCTGCTAGTGTAATAGGCAAACATTACCATCTCACCAGTTTTAAGACTCAGTTTTTAAATTAGCAAAGATTTTCATCTGTTAATTGGTCATTTTGTATCTCTTCCTCAGAAAACAAAGTGTGCCCACGCTTTCAGTGTGTTTTACCTTTCTGATTAGTTAACAGAAACTCTTCTTACATTAAGGACATTTACCTTTCTTTCTGTCATATATTTTGTTTGTATTTCCTCCCAGCCTGTTTTTAAACTTTCTTTGCGGTATCTTGAATATATTTACATAGCACATATACAGATAGGACTCCCTCACCCCAAGTTGTAAAAATATTTGTCTATATTTTCATTTTGAATTTTTACATTTATGGTTATCCAAATGAAGTTTCTTTTTACATATGATCTGGTATCTAACTACTTTTCCCCAAATAGCCAACTATTATACACCATTTACTAAAGAATCATTCTTTTTCCCATTTTTCAGAAATGCCATTTTTGAATTGGTTTCTTCCCAGGCCTCATCTGTTTCGATCCCTATCTCGCAGCTGCTTCTTTGGCTTCCTGGGTGCAGTATTTCTCTAATTCTCTTTCAACCTTCCTAACTGATCCCATTACTAGCTCTTCTTCCTGCTGCCAAATGCTACTGTTTTGCAGTTTTCTATACTGGGTCTTCTCTTTTCTCTCTGCAAATGCCCCATTTGCCATCTCAGAGAGTTCCAATAAACTACTCCGTGCTAAGGACCTTCACGCCCACATTTGCAGGTCCCTGTTGAGGGGCTGGTTAGAAAGGCCCTCAGGTTGCTCCACTCTGAGGGCTGTGATGTCACACGGTGGGTGGCCCGTCTACATCTGCAAGCCAACGTGCTCTAGGTGTACCTTGTACAGGCTCCCTTACTTCACTCTCTCCTCAGCCACCCAACTGCCAACTCTCAGAATCACATCTTGTGCCAAGGACCCCACGCCCAGGCATCACTCGGCCACTTCAATTCTCAGGCCTCTCCTCGCGCATGTGTGCTGGTGACCCTGCTCAGGACTCTCTGCCACACTAGCCTCAAACCCACCTGGTCTCCCTGACTCCTCTCACTGGCTAAAGTGAAGCGGTGGTAGGAGCAGTGGCGCCTCAAACTATTATTAGTAACACACAACAACCATAATATATTTTATCTATTTATATGATACAGAAGCCGTTACTGCTTGATGAGGAGGTGACTGCTGAAGCTTGAACCCATGGGCTGTTTTCAATAGTTTATTGCTACACCGCCACCCAGGTTCAAGCTAAAAAGCAAAAAGACTTTTCGCCCTCGTAATTGTGACCAATTGAGAGCGAGCTGACAATACACATCCGTTCATTTTGAGTGTCCACTGTGGGCACAGACCTTTGATGGGATGCCAAAGCCTTTATTGGGACCCTTAACGGACAGGACAACAAAGTGCTCCCACGGGATCCAGCAGGCACCCACTTGAGTAACAGAAAAAGTCTGTCCGTCATCTAGGTCCAACAGCTCATCATGTGAGGCTGACGGGCCCCGTCTACCCCATTCCTGTCAGCAGCAGAGCAAACGGTCCGTGCGATAGGTCCAGTCCAACCAGGAGCCTATGACACCAGTGTCAGCACCAGGTCTTTCCCCCGGCACGCCCGTCCACCTTCACCGACACAAGCACCACCGAAGAATTTAAGACAGCGCGTCTTTGGAAGCACCCGTGAGACCACATGAGAGGGACTATTTTATCGTGTTTTGATATGCAACCTTCATCAGGGACACCACAGATGAAAAATAAACATCACGACGGCGATTCAAAGCCTCAGTTAGTTCTAGACATTACTAAGCCAACCAGATTGATCAAACACTGACTTTAGAATGTTTCCTGCCTTAATTCCGTGTTCCTCCCCTTTAAAACTTAGGTACTTCATTTTGTAGACTCTCACAGCAGCATAACAATGTTAGTCCACATTCAGCACAACAAGGCGATCAGGAAGCACACCCTCTGGGAAGCCCACGCTGTATCTCCATAGAGGACAGAGATGGGTATTTTCAAGTAGTTGTGTGACTGGTTCCACCTGGGAAAGAAAGCTGGTGTCAGCTCTTTCTCAGCCCTGGGGAATCAAGATGATCATCCCAAATTCTGGGTATTTAAAATGTTTCAGGGATTTCCCTGGTGGCCCAGTGGTTAAGAATCTGCCTGCCAATGCAGGGGACATGGGTTCGAGTCCTGGTCTGGGAAGAACCCACATGCCGTGGAGCAACTAAGCCCGTGTGCCACAACTACTGAGCATGTGCTCTAGAGCCTGCAAGCCACGACTACAGAGCCCACATGCCACAAATACTGAAGCCCACGCACCTAGAGACCATGCTCTGCAAGAAGACAAGCCACTGCAATGAGAAGCCTGCGAACCGCAACAGAATAGCCCCCGCTCGCTGCAACTAGAGAAAGCCCGTGTGCAGCAATGAAGACCCAATGCACAAAAAATAAAAATAAAGATACAAGGAGAGAATGTCACTCTGGGACAGATACAAGGAGAGAATGTCACTCTGGGACCTCACCTAGCTGGTCACCCTCTCTTATTTTAGAAACGAGAAACCCAAGATCCATAAAGGTAACTGCCAGGTAACGCTGCTAGCTTACATAAAATTAACACCAAGCCCCTGGTCCAGAGTTTTTTCTACCCTATTAGAAAGTAATTCACTTCAAGCTATTACTTCCTTGTAAGCATCTTTACTGGGTGTAATTATGCAAAATTTTGCAAACGTTAGAAACTTTGACATAGATTTAATATATTCTCCCCACCCCCACCCCAAGACAATGATCACTGGCCTCTAGGGCATCCAGGGGACAAGTATTCTGGCCAAGATACTACGCTTTCTTCGCTTTTTTGTTTTCGTTACCCTCTTGAAAAGGAGACTCATTCAAGCATGTCAAAAGCCATATTCCGGATACAGGAGTTATTACTTATCGTTATTTCTTAAAGCAGAATGGGTCTGCTTAGAAAGATGATCCTTCTCTAAACAGTCATCAGTGTTTCCACCTCGAGGACAGAGTATTAAAAGAATAATAAAAATCCCACTATATCCTGCCATGTCGTTCTACTAAAAAAATTCAGTTTCAATAGTATTCTTAAAAGGCACCATTCACTTCAGAAATGAAACAAAAAATGCTTGAGAGAATCATAAGAAAAACTAACCCCAACTTGATAAGTAATCAGTTTAAAGCATCTTCTAATTTTGCACATTTAAAACCATTATCCTAACGAATGACTGACCGATCCCTGATCTGCATCCTTTAAATTAAAACTCTTGAGGAAGAGAGAGAAAAGGTTTATATAAGTCCAAAATGTCAGAAATGACCATCCCTATTGTCCGCATGACTGTGCCGAGGCATCACCAAATATCAAGTGGTCTTTCTCTGGATATGCATGTATATCTGTATGCATGTCCAGCTGATCTGTATGCATGTCCAGCTGTCATGTGAATCTGGCTTCATACAGATGAAATAAAAACATCTTCCTTTATGGGCTTCCCTGGTGGCGCAGTGGTTGAGAGTCCGCCTGCCGATGCAGGGGACACGGGTTCGTGCCCCGGTCCGGGAAGATCCCACATGCCGCGGAGCGGCTGGGCCCGTGAGCCATGGCCGCTGAGCCTGCGCGTCCGGAGCCTGTGCTCCGCAACGGGAGAGGCCACAACAGTGAGAGGCCCGTGTACCGCTAAAAAAAAAAAAAAATCTTCCTTTAAAGGAAAAAAAGGAGCAAGTGAACATAACAAACCAAGGGAACATTACTGTCCTTCGAGAGAATGACATCAGTTATGAAAAGATCAGCTCTCTCTGCTGAAATGATTACTTTTCTGGAGATAATAATACATTTAGTAATAAAATCAATTTTGCTAACACATTTGAACATGTGAGACCATTTAAGTTCCCCAAACAATCTTCAGCCCCACAGTTAATCTGATTCAGACTTGGTCCTCTCTGAGGCAAACGCCAGGACTCTCGTTATCACGGGTAACAGGATGTGCTCGTCCACGCAAGGTGAAGGAAAACGGTAAAGGGCAAGCCCTTTGCAGAGAGGAATGTCTGGTGAGGGCGACTCCTGCCTAATTTTAGAGCCTGACGGGTTGAAAGGAGAATGTTCATAAAGGGCGCTGAGCTTCCCTTCCCATTAGACTTGACAGAGCCCCTTGTGTGGCCTGTGCTAAGGATGGCAGACACATGTGATGAGGAGCAGAGCTGCTCAGAAATTCCGTGCTCAATGCAAACAGGGAACAGGACATTCCATCACCCACAGAACTGGGCAGAAGGCAACCTCTGTGCCCCCATTAGCTCGTAAAACAAGTATACGAAGAACTTCGGGAGGCGCTGCACATTTCTGAGCTGTGCTTACGTTAAAAATACTAGCCTGTTTCAGATACAAGGAAGGTTGTAACCCTATCTCTTTTCTAGACTTTTAACTTTGGAGGAGCGGGGGAGAGTTTAAGGGTCACCTTTGGGCAGAAAATATAAAGGGAAGTGTTTATTTCAGATTGTTTTAGTCTGCTTTCCAAAGGATGGCTGGACATTTTTGTAACACTGGAGATTTAAAAAAACTCCTGTGGGGCACCTCAATGACAGCGAAGTCGGTCTATTTAAAAAATCTGTTTTAATTTTTGGGACATTTCTTGAGCACCAACGACGTGCTAAGTGCTATATGCATAGTCTCTGCAGAAATGCACCGGCTCTCAAAGGCTCAGCCATCTGTTCTTTGGAATAATAAACCTATTCCCAGTCTCAAACTGTGCAGCAAGAAGTGAAATAGAAAGTGGAAGGTTCTGAACATGAGGAAAGAAAGCCAGTGGTACAGACACAAGTGGAACATGGCACTTTCATGAGTTTTTAGAGTTTAGAGGTATTCATGTATTTTAAGGTAGAAAGACATAAGGGGCTATGATGAATAAATACGACTTGATTGTGAAACATAAAAGCCACCGACAGTTCCACTGCCCCGATTTCCTTGTGGTCAAGGCAAACACACAATCAGACATTTTCATAAAAGTGAAGGACCTACTTACTATATGCAGAGGTTCAGAGAAAGCAGTTTTTGTTTATTAACAGGCATTGTTTCTGAGGTGCTCTCTAAGAATGCATACATTGCCCTGTAATGAGGGTCACCACAGTGGGCTTTTAGGCTGCACGTGGAATGCACGTGTGTCTGTTTTGTTCTTCATGAAAACAGCATGATGAGTCCAACCTCAGGTCACTATGAGCCCTGCACTGTGTGCATTCAGTAAACATTTGTTTATGAATTTTTGTTGACTGAATAAATGAGTTAGAATTACATATTAAACACTCTCTTTCCGATCCCACAAATTCCTATACACCACCCAGCCTCAGTTCCTGAGGCTCAGAGTCATCTTGGATGCCTCTCACATGTCATCTTATCTAGCCCTGCCTATCCACATGGTGGCCTTGTCTCCTAACAGGACTCTTGCTTCCAATCTTTCGATACTTGTTACCAGATTAATCTCCCCGCAATCAAAAAAAATCTTCCTTTTAATCTAGGTCATTCCCCTACTGAAAACATGCAATGCCTCCCCATTTTCTACAAAATGAAGTCCACGTTTGAGACCAGCAATGGAGACTCTACTCTCCGCCTTCAACATCTGTGAATCCTTCCCAACTACCTTCTCCAGTGAAACTGCCATTTCACATCTCCAGACCCTGGTTCCCACGTCACATGCCTGAATAAAGTATGACTGAAAAGAAACAAATCATCGGCCCTTAGGAATGCACTTATTTGACTCCCATCTACTCCTACCCAATGCAGGCATCCCCAGAGCTACATCTCAGGCAGGTTCAACCTTTGCTTGGATATTTCTAGTAATGAGAAAGAAATTTACAACAAGACAAATGGCAGGTCATTTCATTTTGGAACTTCCTTAATTGTTACAAAGTTCTTCTCTACCTGAAAAAGTCAAAGTAACTGAAAATACAGGGAACAAAAGTTATCCAAGGCTCTGGAGACAGAACCTAGTAATAGTAAATTCCTATATAAGTTAACTATCGACTAAAGTTTCCATACATTTAAAAACAAATATTAAAATGCCTGCCACTTAGTTTCTATATTTTTCACAATAGAGTTTTCCTTAGTCCTTACTTTGGTCACAATATACAGTATTTATTTTACTTGATTTGTTTAAAACACTTACATAGTTTTTCCCATGTACCAAATACTACTCTAAGAGCGTTATAAATATTCCCTCATTTTAATTCACACTTTATACCATGAATACTGCCATTTTTTAGGGAAGTCACTTTGACACAGAAAAGTAACTAGTCCAAAACATATATCTCATAAGTGATAGAGTCAGGATTTGAACCTGGGCTGTCTGACTCCAGACTCCATGCTGTTAGCCCCTGTAAACAAGGGATCAGCAAATCCTCTGGCCCCTCCCCCAGGGGCTCCTCTTGAACCCTCAATGGCACAACTATTGCACCATCAGGCATCTCCCTCTTGGGGCCGTGCATCAGTTTACATCTATACCTAATACAGTGCCCAGAGGACAGTAGGCACTTAGAAAATGAATGCTGGACAAATGCGTTAGTGAATGCTCAAACTGGACCCCATGCTTCAATCAAACATAAGAAAAAGTATTTTAAGTGGCAGTTCATTAAAAGAAATCCTCAACAAAATATTACCAAACCAAATCCAACAATATATTGAATTGGAATTTATTCTAGGGAGGCAAGGATGGTTCAACACCCACAAATCAGTCAATGCGATATACCACATTAACAAAATGAAGGGTTAAAAATCTTATGCAGAAAAAGCACTTGACAAAATTCAACATGTATTTATGATAAAAACTCTCAACAAAGCAGGTATAGAGGGAACATACCTCAACATAATAAAGGCTATATACGATAAGCCTAGAGCTAACAACATACTCAATGGGGAAAAGCTGAAAGCCCTTCTCTAAGGTCAGGAACAAGACAAGGATATCCTCTCTTGCCACTAATTACTCACCACAGTATTGCAAGTCCTAGCCTGAGCAACTAGGCAAGAAAAAGGAGTAAGTATCCATATTGGAAAGGAAGAAGTAAAACTGTCACTATTTGCAGAAGACACGATATCATATATATAAAAACCCTAAAGACTCCACCAAAACATTGTTAGAACTAATCCACAAGTTCAGTAAAGGGGCAGGATACAAAATCAGTATGCAAAAATCTGTTGCATTTCTTTACACTAATAATGAACTATGAGAAAGAGAAATTAAAATCGTCCCATTTATAATTGCATCAAAAAGAATACAAGACATAGGAATAAATTTAACCAAGGAGATGAAAGACCTATATATTGAAAACTACAGGACATTAATGAAAGAAACTGAAGAAGACACAAATAAATGGAAAGACATCCCATGCTCATGGATTGGAAGAATTAATATTGTTAAAATATCCATATTTCCCAAAGCAATATCGAGATTCAATGCAATCCTTATCAAAATTGCAATGGTATTTTTCACAGAAATAGAAAAAAAAATCCTAAAATTTGTATGGATCCACAAAAGACCCTGAACAGCCAAAGCAACCTTGTGAAAGAACAAAGCTGGAGGCAATCATGTGTCCAGATTTCAAACTATATTATAAACCAAGAGTAATCAAAACACTATGGTACTGGCACGAAAACAGACACATAGATCAGTGTAACAGGATAGGGAACCCGGAAATAAACTCATGCTCATATGGTCAACTAATTTACAACAAAGGAACCAAGAATATACAATAGGGAAAGGACAGTCTCTTCAATCAATGGTGTTGGGAGAACTGGACAGCCACATGCAGAAAAATGAAAATGGACCACTATCTTCCACTATACACCAGAATTAACTCAAAATAGATTAAAGACTTGACCATAACACCTGAAACCATAAGACTCCTAGAAGAAAACATAGATGGTAAGTTTCTTGACATGGGTCTTGATGATTTTTTGAATCTGACACCAAGAGCAAAAGGAACAAAAGCAAAAATAAATAAGTGGGACT
Organism: Monodon monoceros; assembly: GCF_005190385.1. Classification (NCBI taxonomy): domain Eukaryota; kingdom Metazoa; phylum Chordata; class Mammalia; order Artiodactyla; family Monodontidae; genus Monodon; species Monodon monoceros. Next base: position 35,670,957 of record NW_021703771.1, read on the forward strand.
ACATCAAACCAAAAAACTTCTGCAGAGCAAAGGAAACCTTCAATAAAGTGAAAAGGCAACCTACTGAATAGGGGAAAATAATCGCAAATCATGCATCTGGTAAGGGGCTACTCTCCAAAATATATAAAGAACTCATACAACTCAATAGCAAGGACCAAATAATCCAATTAAAAAATGGGCAAAAGACCTGGATAGATATTTTTTCAGAGAAGACATACAGATGGCCAACAGGTACATGAAAAGATGCTCAACACCATTAATCACCAGGGAAATGAAAATCAAAACAATGAGACAGGGCTTCCCTGGTGGTGCAGTGGTTGAGAATCTGCCTGCCAATGCAGGGGACACGGGTTCGAGCCCTGGTCTGGGAAGATCCCACATGCCGCGGAGCAACTAGGCCCGTGAGCCACAACTACTGAGCCTGCGCGTCTGGAGCCTGTGCTCCGCAACAAGAGAGGCCGCAACAGTGAGAGGCCCGCGCACTGCGATGAAGAGTAGCCCCCGCTCGCCGCAACTAGAGAAAGCCCTCGCACAGAAACGAAGACCCAACACACCCAAAAATAAATAAATAAATTTATAAAACAAAAAACAATGAGATATCACTTTACCTGTTAAAATGGCTATTATCAAAAAGACATGAAGTAACAAGTGTTGGCAAGAATGTGGAGAAAAGGGAACTCTTGTGCACTGTTGGTGGGAGTGTAAATTGGTGCAGCCACTATGGAAAATGGTGATGGAGGTTCCTCAAAAGATATTAAAAATAGAACTACCACATGATCTAGCAATTCCACTTCTGGGTATTTATCTGAAGAAAGTGAAAACACTAATTTAAAAAGATATATGTACCCCTATGTTTATTGCAGCATTATTTAAAATAGCCAAGATATGGAGACAACTAAGTGTCCATCAATAGACAAATGGATCAAAAAAATTGTGATACACACACACACAGGAATATTACTCAGCAATAAAAAGGAATGAATCCTGCCATTTGCCACAACGTGGATGGACCTGGAGGGCATTATGCTGAGTGAAATTAAGTCAGACAGAGAAAGGCACATACCATATGCTCTCTCTTATATGCGGAATCTAAGAAAACGAAACAAAAACTAAGCTCATAGATTCAGAGGACAGAGTGGCGGTTGCCAGAGGTGGGGGGTGGGAGAAATGGGTGAACTATTTTGTTTTTAGTTTAAACAAACTGAATAAAATTTTTTTAAAATCCATACAAACACAGCCATCTAGAGTCTGGCAACACAGTGCTTGTAAGCTGAAAAGTAAAAAAAATATAAATTAACTCTGATTGAGGTACTTAAGAGGCTGTATAAGCATGGATAAGGGATCCCAAACTTCCAACTTATTACTAATGAAAAATATTTAACATCTGACATTTTCCTGTGTGTAGCTGTTAATCTCTTAATTTAGCAGTGCCACGGTGGATGAGCTTTATGGCTCTTGCACTGTTTGGTTCTGGTAATTGACTCATGAGGTTGCAACTGCATCATAAACACCCAATAAGAATGCTTGAAGGGCTTCCCTGGGGGCGCAGTGGTTGAGAGTCCGCCTGCCGATGCAGGGGACACGGGTTCGTGCCCTAGGCCAGGAGGATCCCACGTGCCGCGGAGCGGCTGGGCCCGTGAGCCATGGCCGCTGGGCCTGCGCGTCCGGAGCCTGTGCTCCGCAGCGGGAGAGGCCACAGCAGTGAGAGGCCCGCGTACCGCAAAAAAATAAAAAGAATGCTTGAAATCCATTTCAAATCCTCATTAACTCACACCTACATCAGACCACTTATTTATTTTATTGCACTAGAAAAATAAAATAACCAATGTTGAAAAAACAAACTCTAGCCAGACTGTTCAGTAACAGAACAGAAGAGAACTTTGCAGCTTAACCATTTGTGGCTGGCCGTTATGCATTCTTAAGAGTGTGAACTATTAAAGAGAGACAGATGTTAAAAGAGGAGAAAGGGGAGCGGTGTTTCTGCAGTCAAGCAGTTTGCAGCCGTGGGGTGGGGGATGGAATAACCTGCACAAAGCCAAGGGTGGCCCCGAATCAAGGACAGCATTGACAAAAGCCCCCGAACCAGGAAGCTGGCACAACTGTCCAAGTGCCACTTTTCATTTGTACCTCCAAGGGGAAACTGAGATGCAGCAAAACACTGCGAGAAGCAAATGCACACAAAATAATTTTGCTATAGAAAAATGAATGCCTGGAATACCGAAAAGGTGAATTTGCAAGTAAAATTCACAGGCACAAAGACATTCATGTGGGTTTCTGTTGGACACATCCAACGCTGCTATTACCCTCTGATCTACTTCTACCTAGAGTCTCTCAGACAATACAAATGCAAACCATCAAAATAGACCCCTCAGGTGAGTAAGAGGCAAAACAAGAAACCCACCATAGATGATTTCATGTTGCTTAAAAAACAATCATTAGGAAGCTCATGAGCACACAGTGCATTTCACTCCCCCACTGGGACGCATGGGGCCAGAAGTAGACTCCTGCTGGCGAGGGCAGGCTGCAAAGAGATGGTCCGTTAGAAGGGACAGAACAGAGGCTTAGAGGAGCATCACAAACAGCTACTGGGAGGCAACTCACCGCGGGGCGGAAAAGAGAACGGGGAGGGGGGGGGATGAAGGCAAATCACAAAGTTCAGAAATCCTACCGTGATTCTTCTTTGCTTCCTGTTCTAAGCTTGGCTGTGTGAATGTTTTGTATTTGTGCAGTAGAATAACAGTAGCAAAAATCTCATCAATGAAACCATATATAATTTTTTTTGATGGCTACGAAATGCCTCCCACTACCTTGTCTACCCCAGCACTATCATGGACGGACGATCTTGTCTATTCATTTAAAAATGTTTTAAAATGTGGAAATAATATACTTTTGAT